>NC_064417.1:7302500-7645000 GCF_023375975.1 Astyanax mexicanus
AAAAAGGCTTGCTTACTAAAAGTCAGCTAGGTAAAATACCTAAAAAAATCCTTCACCAAAGGTACACTACCCAAAACTAGCCTTGTAGTGCAAGGTGTGTCACAATGATCATTCAGTTTTCACACATTCTGTCTGTACTGAATAAATAGCAACATTTCTGATGAATATATGACCGCTGATGGCCATGGTGGTCTTAAAATGAGGTGTGACTGAAAACATCCAAGGCAGATGTCAACTGTCAGACATTCATTGCTATCTTGGCAGTGAATTGTCAACATAGTGAATTGGTGCATCCCCAACGCATGTACACCCTCGCTTGTTATGCACACATGGATACGTAGCAGTGTCCAATTACATCACACCTGTAATTGTGAAGGAAAAGGCTTACCCAGTGTTAAACAATAGCAGTTTTCCATCCACCAAGCTTTACAAATGAAAAAAATGAGGAAAAAAAAAGGAAAAAAGACAAACTTCAGAATGAACCGTTTAAGGGCTCTATCACTTTTATGCAAATAAGCTGTTGCTGGCCATGCCATATTTTGAGTGTTTACCACACATTAGTGCTAGCTTGTGCTAAATGGCTAAAAATGAACAAAAGCTAGTTCATGCTTAACTGCAACAGAAGAACTAAACTCATTATTTAAAAGCATCTGTGTTGTGCCGAAGTCAGCACCCCCGCCAGGAAAAGCACCCCCTCTCGGAGTGTATTTCCGAGGTACCCAATATGCTGTTCTAAGCTACACTGACTCCTAACAAATAATGAAAAATTGTCATGTCACCTGCAGCCTCTCCTAAGAGGGGGTGCTTTTTAATGGCGGGGGTGCAGATTTCGGCACTACTTCGGTGCCTAATTCAGCACTCCTGCCAGGAAAAGCACTCCCTCATGGGAGAGGCAGCAGGTGAAATGACTATATTTTTTCTATCTTAGGAGTCAGCGTAGCTTAGAACAGCATATTGGGTATTTTCGTTTTCTTAAAGCCAAGAAGAAGTATGTGCGCGCTCCCGAGAGGGGGTGCTTCTCCTAGCGGGGGTGCTGAATTTGGCACAATACTGGTACTTACATCTCCCTCATCTGCTGACTTGCCACAGACAGTAGATACAGATCCCTCCTTCAGATGAAGCACAGTGGTATGAGCCATGGTGGTTCTATGCACATTTTCCTATTGCAGTGTCACAATCCAAATACAAAGCACACAAAAAGTGAGTTTTATATAATATGTCCCCTTCAAGGGTTCTGGTCTCTTGTTTAAACACACATCATAAATCTGTTATAAAAATTTTCATTTCATCAAAACAAGCCCAGAAACTGGACCAGGGACTGTGATTGGCCAGGATGCATATGACACACATTATTACTATTGTACAGAGCCTGGTTTCTCTAAACCATTTTAGTATTAAGATTAATGATCATATTAACCTCTGGAGAGACCTTTTAATATGATGCTCACATGACCATTTAAGATGCTGTGGTAGAATCCATTCATTCAGTCAGTATCATAATCATGTCATAATGTTTAAAGCATATTGAGGCACTATACTCCTCATGGAAGAGGTGAGCCTATATCAGTGTTTCAGAGCCAGACAGAGAGTATCTGTATCTGTGCTAATGGTTGAGTTGTGACTCCTGCTGAGCCCCCACAGGCCTGCTAATGCTGGAGCTACAGCTGTAGATATAAGTGAAAACCTCAGGTGCAGATATGAAGCGTTAGAACTGAAAGCCTGTTCACACTGTGGCTTTCCTCAGGAAGCACAAGCAGCTCTAAAGCTGCAGAAGAGTCACAGTTCACAGCACTCACTTTACTGCTTTATTGTGAAATTGTGTTTTTTTATTGTGCTTTATTATTTTCAAAGGACTTGGAACCTTTTTTTTTCTTGTGCCAAGGATGATGTTTGGGCAGATTGTGGTTAAAAAGTTTAATATATGTTCGTTTGAAAGCAGTTTAAAAGCACAGCAGTAGAGTAGACAGGCCTAGCTTGTGTTGGTGTGGGTCTAAAGCAGTGATTATGGATGTTAATAGGCATAGATATTAGCTTTAGATTGGCAGATATTGGAAAGATGTGGTTTTATAATGCATAAAAAGCTTTTTCATTAATGTTTGCCTTCCTTAGCATTGAGTTTCATGTACTCAACCCATTCCAGAGCTGTGTGATGATAAGAATTCCATTGTTAAAGGTTAAATTGTTTTTTATTGCATCTATCTGCAATACTTTAATTGGTTTTGGGTGAGCCTTTTTAAAAGTCTATTTCCTGCCCTTCTTGTGACTGAGGTGTACCAGAGGCCTACCAGTGTATTGTGGTTAAACCCACTAACCTGCTAAACTGAGTTTATACTGCTGTATTTTCTTTTGACAGGTTTTAATTTCACTCTGAATCGAAACTTTGAGCTGTTCATATATTTTTTCATTATAAAAAGTAAAAGTAAAAGTATTCTTTGATCATCCACTGCTGTAGTCTTCGAACAGACTAACACATCTTCTGCCAGTACCTTTATGAACCTGATATCACTGTATTTTAAAAGCCAAACAGTTGATTTTGAAACTCCTATAACAAGTGGCCCTCCCAGCAACAAGTTTTGGTTTTAAGGACGTTTTCTAAATGTTACAGTTAATGTGATTACAGAACATTAAATCTGTCTGGTTTTCTGGATGTTCTTTAAACATTCTTTATGTAACTTTACAGGCAAACCTTCCTGGAACCTTCCTTTACAAAACCGAAACATTAAAACTTTCAAACTTGTTTTTGAGTGTGAAGTATGTTATATTTATTAAAGCTAGTATACTCAGATATGAAAGACACTAGGGATGTCACAATAAGGCTCTTTTGTATATGATATATTGTCCCAGAAATGACTGCAATAAACAATATTAGTGTCATTAAAGGACCAAAGATTAATCATAGATTGGAAAATATACGATTTTTATTCACTTGTAGTGTAGTGTACACTTTGTGTATAGAGTCACAGTTATTGAAGCATTGCTCTAGTATTGCATGACTGTCTAAAATATTGTTCACTGTTCATACTAGTTCATCTCAAAAAATGACTATAGTTGAAAAAGTTACTTTATTTAAAAAATTCAGTTCAAAATGGGAAACTTTACTTTTATACTTTATATAGATGTATTACAAACAGATTGATCTATTTTAAGTGTTTTTTTATTTTTGATGATTATGGCTTACAACCAATGAAAACCCAAAAATCAGTGACTCAGAAAATTACAATATTATATAAGACCAATTGTTACATTTGGCAGAGTGGGCAGTGTGCCAAGTCCTGCTGGAAAATGAAATTCCTCATGTACCACAGTGGACCAACACCAGCAGATGACATGTCTCTAAACCATCACTGATCATCAGTAAATTTTTACATTTCATTTGGAAATCAAGGGATCAGAGTCTGGAGGAAGAGTGGAGAGACACACAGTCCAAACTGCTTCAGGTCTAGTGTGAAGTTTTTACAATCAGTGATGGTTTGGAGAGTCATGTCTGTCATCTGCTGGTGTTGATCCACTGTGTTTTATTATCAAGTCAATGCAGTGTTTTCCCAGAAAATCTTACAGCACTTCAAGCTTCCCTCTGCTGACAACTTTTCTGGAGGTGTGAATTTCATTTTCCAGCAGGGCTTGGCACACTGCCTACTCTGCCAAAAGTACCAATTGGTTTTATATAATATTCTAATTTTCTGAGATACTGATTTTTAGGTTTTCATTGGTTTTAAAATAGTTTACTTTGTGTGCAATACATTTATATAATACATGAGCTTCACATTTTGAACTGAATTAATGGAATAAAATAACTTTTTTATTATATTTTAGAATGTCTCAGATTCTTACTTATGCCCATTGTCTGCTTTCATCACATCAACTGCAAAACAACTTCTGGCTGACTGGGGAAACTGGTTTCTGATTCATTCAGATGTTTAATCTCTTCTCTTACATCCACTGATCCCCATGTTGAGAGACAAACGCAGCACAGATCAGATACTAATGACACATCTAAAAATGACAGTGGACCTGATGTTTGTTCTCTTGTGCATGAAGTAATGATGCAGTGATGCACATCTCAGTAAGCACCTGTGCAGTATAGTGTCTGCTCTGCAAATTTTACAAATGTTTTTCTAGGGTTGTACAGCAAGCTTGAAAAAATGGTTTTATGTAGCACCAAAATGGTTTAAACTCTTATTAATATCAGTCAAATACCCCTTTTTGCTCAGGGTGTGTGATACATATGAGTTAATTGACTTGATTTAAAGGCAGAGAAACAGAGACACAGGTTCAAGTCTATTTTAAACAAGTACAAAGGCGACAGTGGCAATGATCAGGATCTACATCTTATTTTTACAGCTTAATATGTTTTGCAACTTTTGTGATGCATGATTGTGCAAAACTTATATTTACAGGCTGTTACCTTTACTCAGATGCTGATGGAGTGATGAAACTGCAGTATTCACAAAATTCTTAGTTACAGGTTTGTCCAGGCTCCACCCATCATCATTCAGTGAAGCTAAAACAACTTTAGAATAGAAACACTGAAGAAAAGCTGAAGGAATTCAAAATTTTAATCCCTTTAATCTTTATAATTGCAGCTATGTGCAAGTGAGTTCAAGATCTTGAGCTGTTAAAAATATTGAATTATTTGGTAACAACTATGTATTATTACTAATATAACATACTATTATTTATTAACCTGTACATTATTCTGTGTACTGTAAATTATTTAGTATATACTATTAATTACTTACTGATTAGTATAAATGATTTAGCATGCTGTGAGTTATTCGGGATCTACTGTGAATTATTCAGCATGCTGTTGATTATTTATTATCTACTATTGTTTTGTTAGTAGTATATATTATTTAGGGTTTAATGTATTATTTAGTATGTATTCAGTATTCATTTAGTATGTTTTAAGTATTCAGTTAGCAGTATGAATATAATAGTATGAAGTATTTAGTGACTAGTATGAATTACTTAGGATTTACTATGAGTTATTTAGCATCCACTATGAATTACACACTATAGCACACTATTAATTATTCAGTACCTGCTATGAAGTATTCTGTAACTAGTATGAATGACTCAGTATCTGCTATAAGGTATTCTGTAACTAGTATGAATTATTTAGGATATTATAAATTATTTAGTATCCACAATGAATTATTCAACACCTACTTTGAATTGTAGTGAATAGTGTGACTTATTTAGCGTATTAAGAATGATTTATATACATTATATCATTACCTATTATACATTATACAGCATCTTCTATGCTGAATTATTCAGTATCTACTATATCCAATATTATTTTGTAATTATTAAGAACTATTTAATAGCTACTATAAATTATTCAGCCTATAATATTAATTATTATTATAAATTAGGTTGTCTTTCACCTTGTTCCGCTTGGCCTTGTTTGCACCACAGCACTCTGTGCTCTTATCTCGATCTTTTGAACTGTGTGTGTGTGTGTGTGTGTGTGTGTGTGTGTGTGTGTGTGTATGTATCTGTGAATGCAAAGAGGGACCTTTGTACTCCGTTTTAGATGGATGCAGGAGAAACACCTGTGTGTGTGAGTGTGTATGTGTATGTGTGTGTGTGAGAGTGTGTGTGAGAGTGTGTGTGTGTGTGTGTGTGTGTGTTGAGGAGGTGAAACACTAAGTTCCTCAGTCAGAGTAAAAAACTGGATCATCAATTAATTAAGGGTCAAAGGTTTCAGTAAACCTTTTACTCACCTGCTTTTATGACACACCACACCTAACAACCAACCAATATAATCTCTCTCTCTCTCTTTCTCCATCCCTCTCCCTCCTTCTTTCTCTCTCTCTCTTTCTTTCTCATTCTCTCTCTATTTCTTTTCTCTCTCTTTGCTCTCTGCTCCTTCTCTCTCTTTCCGTTTCTCTGCCTTTTTTCTCATTTCATTCTTATCCTTTTCTATCTGTCCCTTTTCTTGTTCTTCCTCTCCTTTTTCTCTATCTTAGTTTCTTTTTTTTCACCTTTCTTACTTCTTTTTCATTTTTTTCTGCTTTCTCTCTGATTCTCTGTCCTTTTTCTTTCTCTTTTCTCTTTCAAATTTCTTCTGTTTTTACTCTCTGTATACTTTCTCAGTCACTGTTAATAGTTCCAATATGAAAACAATAGTTTTCATATTGAAAATGCTTTAAAAACCTTTATTTTGATTGTTATCATGCTTAAACTGCAGTACTGTTTTCAGTACAGTCATTTCACTTTTGCTAATAATATGAGAGTGACACAGAAAGAGAGACAGAAAGTGTAAGAGAGAAAGAACGGGAGAAAGAGTTGCTGAGAGGTAAATGAACTTAAAGGCCCTGAGCGCTGGAACTTTTTGGGAGTTTCTGACCATGCAGGTTTTTCCTGACTGCTTATAAAACTCTAACATCCCTGTTTGTGGAGGGAGTAACTCGCAACTGCCCTGCCCAAGCAGTTCAGCACTGACCTCAGATCATTTATTCTGCTTTTTTTCTGACTGCTTTAAAGCGAACAGTCAGCCGGCGGAGCTGATCCGGGACGTCTCGCATATACTGCAGAGTTTCAGAGGGAGGTACATTTGAACGGCATCCTGATCAGACGTCACTCAAAAGGCTGTGGTGCCGTGCGTGACGAATCTCCCGGCATGTGCAATACAATACCACACCAACCACAACACTACTCACCTGCTCATTTAAATTTAAAAAGTTAAACTTTCCACCTTATTACAGTGAGCTTCCGCTCTTCTTCTTCTTCAGGAACAGTACAGTAGTGCTGTATGTTAATGAGTAGAACTGAGAGGCAGCTGAGGAAGATATTACACTGTAAACAGAAGGTTTGGCTGATTAACCTAAAAAAACAGTGACTTCATGTTGTAACATGCAGATGAACTGGGTTTATTTAACTCACTACATACATACTCAATACTTACGCAAATAATGGTTCATTCAAATTTAAATAAACCAAGTTCAACTGCTTGTTACCCTATTATGTCATTGTATTTTTGACATTGCCATATTGCTATATTTGCCATATAGTATCGTACGCAATAATATCACCAACATTTTTGAATATCGTGATTGATATTACACCCTGAAATATCGTGCCATATCACCCACCCCTAATTATCACATCAGATTACAACTTTTTTACTTTTCTGTTTTTGGCAAAAGAAAAAATCACACTGTTCTCATATCCCATTATATATCTACTAGAGACAGATTATATCTGTCCAGTATCATTTATTTTACTCCTTTAATCCTGGATATATGGAGATATTTGGAGTGCATTATTATTAGTATCATGACATTCTGCACCATTGACTTCTGTTACAAATCTGAAAAAATCTTGTATTTTTAATATCTCAGTTAGTTAGGGGTGTGTCATATCATATGGTTTGCAATAATAAAATGTAATTTTCATTTTGTTGCAGTAGTGTATTCTTGAAATATTTTTTTTAAATTCAGTGTTCCGTCATATCGCCAAGAGTATCGTTATTGCAAAAATACCATGGGTGGGGAAGAACGACAGGATTTTGGCTCTTACTCATAAATATTTATAACAAGGTGGGTGAGGCCATGAATCCTAATTTAATTGGTTAATGCAGGCAATGAGGGTAAAAGAAAATTTTCACACGCAGCATGTGCTAGAGCCAGTACTAAATGCTTTATAGCGAAATTATACCTTTACAATGGTTAATCTGAATAAACAGTCTAGCTTAGATTTCATTATTTATATATACATTTTATTTAAGGTTTCTTATACACAACTTGGACTGTGCCCAGTCTGGATCAGGATCTTGGTTAGGGCACAAGGAATCTATGAGGGCTGTGCCTGGTATGCCTATCTGGTATGCTAATCACCAAATCATACATTGGAAATTTCGACATAGATTTTATTCAATACCATTAATGTGTAAAATACCCTTAAATATTGCGATATTATATTACGGCCATATTGTGCATCCCTACAGGAAACTGCGAACGGATTAGGGGTAGGCGATATGGCCCTAAAATACTATAGATTAGAATAAAATTAGGATTCATGGCCTCGCCCACCTTGTTATAAATATTTATGAGTAAGAACCGAAATCCTGTCGTTCTTCCCCACCCACTCCTCCACTGAACTAAAACAGCCTGAAACAGAAGTACTGGAGAAATTTCTTCAAAATCACTGGCTAACATAGCATTCATTAATTTAAACTATAGACCACCGCAACATTAATGACAATGAAATGTAAAACTGTAATTTGGAGTTAAGGGATGCTCCATAATATGAGTTTTTTCACATGCCTGATCTGACTGTGTGTATAAGGATGTGTGTTGTCTTCTGAGTCTAAGTATCGAGGCCAGTTTCTTCATCAGCAGAACAGGGTGTGGCCTGTTTCTATCTCACTTTGCATGAGGGTAGCTTTGAATTACACTAGTCAAATATTTCCAGTAGTGTTAAGTTGATGCTTGTGAAGTGACGGACTAATAGAGAGAGTTCTTATGGGGGAAGGTTTTCAGTTCTTTCGTCCTCATTAACTTCTATAAACCAGTCCTTTATCAGCTTTCACTCGTTCGACTGTGTGTCATGGCACCACAGTGATAAAGGTTAAACATTGACAGAGATGAGCTCACAAAATTCATGTGACGTGCAGACATTGAGTGTTGGGTGCACTTGGATGGGTCAGAATTGGTCTGCGTGAGTTTTTGTATGAAAGATTTGGTACCGTTCAAGATTTTCCTGATACCAGTATCTTGATACTTTTTCGGTGATGCACTAGATATTTAATGGCCACAGCAGATAACAGATCAATTAAGAAGTATTTATATTGATGCTGAAACCGTTGAATTGAACCAAAGCATATATTGCGTTGCACTGTTGTACTGTGACTAGACTGGTTTAAATTAGGACAGTTATGTTGTTTTTTTCTTTTGCACTTGTGCACTTGTATACAGAAAATAATTAAATAAAACATTCAGTATATGGCATAAGCCAAAGTAAAAGCTGCTTCTGGGTCACACAACCATTTATGCATTGGCTTTATAATTTAGAGATCATCATTCGATCTCGAATCATGCCCCAGCCATCCTGACTGGAAGCATATACATGCTTTTCTCCCATTACTCAGCAAGGTACTAGTCAGTGTGGTCAGAACTGGTAGTTAGTAATCTCCTCCAAGCGTGTTGAGCTATTAAAATGCTGGATAAGTGGCAGTTTGATGGTTTAAAAAAATTGGTACATGAAGTTTGGGGTACACATTTAAATACAGTAGTACTGTGCAGATGTTTAAGACATATCGCAATATTTTCAAGTAATTTCTCTCAACAATAAGGTTTTACTGTAAAACCTCCAGATTTTGGTTCTGAATAACAAAGCTTGGTGCCAGATTTCTCCCAATGATGCTTTCAATCAGCACATTAATGTGTTCAATTACATCTGCAGCTCACCTGGTTTAACATTATTAAGCACAAAATTACAAAACTAGGTTTTGAATGATAACTATAAATAATACTAGAATCCCATGCGGAGAGCTGTGAAGTGTTTTAATAAACACAGTGATGTAAGAGTATATGTTTTATATTAGTACTTTAAAAAAAAGATGCAGAACTTTCAGACCTCAAAAAATAAAAAGAACAAGCAATATTTGGAGAAATAACCCTGGTTTAAAACTGTCTAAAATACTGTTCACTGTTATATATGGGAACAAACATACAAATGATCAATTATCAGTACAATTATCAAATATTATTGAGGTCATGTCCATTTATTGTACAATAAGTTGATAATATAATTATTGTGACAGGCCTAGTATAAGTACTGTTAATTGTGACCTTTATTGTTGTGGTTACCCAATTTTTTAATTAATTATAGTTTGGAAAATATACAGCTCTGGAAAATATATAAACTTTCAGATCTCAAATAATAAAACAAATCGAGCAATATTTGATGGAATAACCCTGGTTTAAAACTGTCTAAAATACTGTTCACTGTTATATATGGGAACAAACATACAAATGATCAATTATCAGTACAATTATCACATATTATTGAGGTCATGTCCATTTATTGTACAATAATTTGATAATGTTATTATCGTGACATGCCTAGTATCGGTAATGGGTGCAATTTAAAGTAGCTTAGACTGCATTCATTAGAAGACGTGTCCACACACATTTGGACATTTAGTGTATATAAAATCCATAACCGCTCATAGTCTATTAATACAATCTCATCAATCCCTTTTTATCAGGTTGTTCCTGGTGCGTTGGTTCACTCAGCAACGTCACGGTGAACTCTGACCCTGGCTCGGCCCAGCAGCTGGTGACTCACCGCACGCTTGTCTTCCCACCGACACCTAATACACACTGCCCTTTATCCAGCAACACAGGATCAGTCACTTCCACATTACTGCAGATACCAGCTCCCTGACAATGCTTTCTCATAGAGCCCGACTCCACCCACACCTTCACAAACGCTAAGCACATTCCACACAATTACACTGCCTGCCCAGTGTGTGTTACTCTATTCAGGCAGCCGCACACACACTCCAGTTTCTGTGAGTTACTGTGGCGTGTGGTGCGTGACTCGCTAAACGTTTACCAGGGAGGATGTAGTAAAATGGGTTGGTGTAAAGTGCACAGCTTCTCTGCTGGCACTGTGTCTGAAGGCAGTGAAGAAATTTAGAGATACTTTAATTGGAGGCTTTGAAGAAGATTATCCGGATAAAACATTTGCATGGATAAAGATCAGCTAAACTGCGTGCTACACCCAATTAATCCGGAACAATTGAAATTCAACCACAGATTGTGCCACATTGTGGTCAGGGAATTTTTAAGGGCCCATCCTCTGCATTTTTCCTGTGCACTGAAAATAGCAGAAGAACTGTGTTCTTTGGAATGATGATGCTCCATCCTGTGCTTTTAGAAAGAGCTGGGCAGACTTTGCTGAGGTTAGAGCTTAGATCGGGCCCAAAATATCCAGCCCGACTCGACGTTCTGCCCGAGTCCGACCCTGCCCCTCCCCGCCCCACCCAATAAACTGTCCTTTTTAGCCTGAACTTGAATTAAGCCTTACAGTTTTTGAGTAAGAATAGCGTTGAAATTTAGAAATCTTTTAAAAAACATTTTTGGGCTGTTTAAATGAGCGAAATCTGTTCAGAATGATGATAATTAAAATAGATAGACAGACAGACAGACAGACAGACAGACAGATAGATACTTTATTGATCCCTGAGGGGAAATTCTAGAAATTGCAACACTGAAGAAGCATAGACCTAATATTTAAGAAAAGCATATTTATTAAGAACAGATTAAAACATGAATAATACGAACAATGATCCACAGGCCTAAACATGGATAAATTAGGCTACAGGAATGATGTCTGAATGACTTTCCTCTAATCAAATATAATTTAACATGGTTTAAGAGTATAAAATAATTTCTAAACAAACACATTTTTATAACAAGCTTATAGTCTAAGAGCAAAAACACAAAAAAATAAGTCTATGCACTGTTCACTTGTGCATGTTTTTTTTATTTTGATATATTGTGATTATCACGCCATAGCTTTATATAAAATAAAAATAGCATTAAAAAACATATGCCTATGTCACAGATTATTTTCTTGAGCCCAACCCGACCCGGCCTGAGAAAAATGGTGGGAAATCTTGGCCTGATCCGGCCCGAGTTTGAGTCAGGCCTCGGGTCGGGTTGGGTTCGGGAAGAGAATCTAAGCTCTAGCTGAGGTGGACTGAGGTGTTATCTTCACACAATGGTCTGTAGAAAATCTGTAGAAAGCTTTCCATGTACAGAAGAGGTGGTTACAACATCAAAAGCTGGAGAAACTGTTTGTAATACAAATGATTTTGGAAGAAACAGTAAATAAGCAGATGTCCCAATACTACTGACCATATAAAACTGTCTTTTTCTATGCATCCATTCCTAATGGAATGTTAATATGATCTGCATATCTGAAGGGGTATCTACAACACATTAAAATCATAAGCCTTTAATCTTGTTTGAAAAAGTATCCAAACCTGCATTTCTCCCACTTTCTCCCGCTTTCATGTTCCATGTGAAAATGGCAGCCGGTCGTTTTGGTCGGAGCTGACGAAGCCAAGGGCAAAGGCGCAACTCCCAGTCAAACACAACAGCATTCAACTTTTTTTCTCATTAACATCATGCTGACGTTTCAGAGAAAACCGCTGCACATCAGGGCTGGTGTGTGGGAACCCAGGTCAGACTGGCAGAGCAGGAAAATCCAGTGTGAGGTCGAAAAGGCTGGGGGTCAGCAGTTTCAGTAGAACAGGATGTTTCACACCAAAACACTGAATTTAAGGACACTCAGAAAAAACTTTGTCTTTTTAAACATATTCAGACATATGGACATTTGAGCTTCATTTGAAGTGTATTGAGACATGTAATTAATTTTTTACACAAACATTTCTACATAAAACTGAATGTAGGAAAAAACAATATGCAATATCTATCATCAGAAAAAGACCAAGCTAGTTTAGGTAATACTTGAAAATGAAAACTACGACGAAATAGATTTCACTTTTCTTCAACAAATAAAAACTAAACAAAAACATCAGAAAATTATTTATAATAAATTTGCATTGCCCCTAGCCTCTCACACAGATCCTCTGCCACACATTTAATTTACATAATGTGTCAGCCTGGCTCTCCTTCTTTCTTGAATTAAAGCAATTTATGGGAAAAGTTCAGATATACTATCATGCAAAACAAAAATCAATGCAAAATATGTGGAATAAAATCAGCGGAAAAACACAGGAAATCTAAAGAGTTATATACTTCTCAAAATAATGACATATCTAAAATAGTAAAACCTTACTATTTTAAAATACATATACTATACTAAATACATAATACATACTTTTTATTCAATTAAAATGTGTAAGACTAAAACTAATCACACCTGATGTCTAAAAACTGTTATACATTTATAATAACACTAAGACTAATTTAAAATGCATCCGTACAAACACTGAAGCTGAAGCATCACATAGCTGAAAGAATTCTGCATGGAGGAGTGGAAAATCAAAGGGGGAAATTAGGGCATACCGGCTATTAGGGCATTGGGTATCGTAACTTTTTCCTAACAAGAAATTAACATTCTTTGTAAAGCTCTCATAAAACATCCCACTGCTACAGCAACACACACAATCCTCACACCATCCCACCCCCAGCATCCTCACCCTGACCCCTCACACTGCCGGCCCTGTTCCTGCTGTACCAGCCTGCACATAGCGCCCTTCATCTCTCCCCTCACTCCTTTGTTCTCTCTCTCACCCCATTCTCTCTTTCTTCTCTTTCGCTCTCTCATTCTTTCTCTTTCTTTTTCTCCATCGCTCTGTGTCTCTGGAGCTCCCCTCTTTGCTGCTCTGCTGCTTTTCGCAATGATGCTTCATTGTCCAGCATGAGGAGTCTTCCCAGTGCCCTCAGTAACCTGGCCTACGCAAGTTTGAACTCTCTCATTTTATCAGTGGTCTTAAAATTACAATAATATAGTTTATTTTCTTATTAATTTCTTGTCTCTTAATGTTAGTTTGAGAGCATCAGTTGTAAAGTTGTGAAGAGGTAGAGTTACAGGTGTCCACTGAATAGCTCTATTTGAGAAATGTTCTTATACAAAATATGGCAAGAACTACTCAACTAAGTAAAGATAAAAAATTGAAGAACTTTGAAAAGTATCCTCAAGCGCAGTTGCAAAGACCATCAGAAATGTTACGATGAAACTGGCTCTCATCAGGATCTGTTTATCAGTTCATCAGTGTTACCAGCCTCAGAAACCACAAGTTAACAGCACCACAGATAAGAGCACCTAAATGCTTCACAGAGTATTACTGTTTATATAATACTTTTAAGTTACTACATGATTTCTTAAGCGTTCCTTCATAGTGTGGATGACTTCAGTATTCATGTATAATGGGAATAGGAAAAATAGGGAAAAAATAAAGGCATTGAATGAGAAGTGCCCAAAAATGTGACTGGTATTAGATTTACTATTCATATATTGAAGAAATGCAGATATGCATAAATTTAACTTTACAGGTGGAAATATTCCTACTGATATACAGTTGAAACCATAAGAATTTAAAGAATGATACAGTTTTCTTGATTTGCTCTGTTTCACCAGGCTTTTACATCTTGATTACTCCTATTGAAATCCTTTAAGTTGGTTGCACAGTTGTAAAATTTATGAAAAATGACTTACTGTCCAAATACCTTTGCACATTACTGCATAACTTGGTTAATATTAGTCAGTACTTGCCCTACCTAGGTTTTAAACAGTTGCTAAAAATAAATGTCAGTGACTTAGTGTTCACATGATCTTTATTATTATGATGCAGTTGTTTAGTGTTGCAGAAGCAATGACCGCACTCATCACACACTCGGCAAAGCACACCATGACGTGATTTATCTAAAAAATGATAACATATCATTATATTGCCCACCCATCATAGGTGGCATGACAGTACAGTTTTCTCTGCTCTTGATGGCTGTGTGTAGGCTGTGAGGGTGGAGGTAATTCAGCTCTAAATGTCAATGTTAGCTCCTCACCGGATAACACTATGACACAGAGCACTTCTTACGTCAGCGCTTCTTATTTATTCTGATTTGGAGGCGTGGCTATGTGGTCTTCATCCCTGCTTCTGGAGAGATGCCATCCAACAGACTTCCAATTAGGGTCCAACCCTAATCCACACCACCTGGTCCAACTAATTACTACCTTCAGACGTACTTGGTTGATTGGCTGAATTGGGTGTGGTCGCTCCTGTTAAGCTTCACTTGGTGCTTTGTTGAGGCGTGACTGATGTCTGGGCTTTACTACAACATGACTGGATTGATTTTAGGGTGTCTTCTAACAGTTTTAAGCTTTTTCTAAATGATTTATAAGTGATTATCTTCACAGACAAAACAGGAATGGGTTTTGAATTCCTCCATTTTTTTGATATTTAACCCTTGTGTGGTTTCGGGTCTGTGGGACCCGTTTTCATTTTTCATCAAATGATACTAAAAAAAATTTTTTCTAACTCAAACTCATTGGCATTGGCTCATTTTTTGTGAAAAACATATATCAAAACACATTTTCGATAAACACACACACACACATTTATATTACATACAGTATGTTTGGCCAAGGGCTAATAAACATTGCTTCATTTGTAAATTTGAAACTAAACACATTTTCTACTCATATCTTGAGTTTAATTCATTTTCTTTTACATTTTATTAAAAAAACTAATAAAAAAGAGTAGCACTTTTTGAAAAAAATGTAACATAAGAAAGGTAAAGGGCAAATATTAACCATGTAAGCTGTTTATATTGCTTGCAATTTAGGTGAAGCAAGCATGTGTAAAGCATTTTTATGTAAAATTGCTTAATTTTGCTGAATTAAATACAAGTAACAAAGTAAACGAGTAACAAAAATATGAACACCACACAAGGGTTAGATTGTTTAGTAGCAGGGAGTAGCAGCATTGTTTTCATCATGTATTAAATATTTCTAACCAGTAAAACAGAGCTGAAGGTATCCATTGTGATACATATGTATCTAAAACAAAGAATAGTGGGTGTTGTTTAAAATATTAGGCCTAATAAAATCTGCTGTAGTTTCGTTCTGCACAAGTTTCACTTCCCTTTTCACCGCAGAGCACAGAAAACATCCTTAACAATTCTGTTCTGTAAAGGCTATTCTAGGACACTTAAGAGTGTGTTTTTGACCTGCTTCATCTAAAATGTGCTTGTATTTCCTCATCGTTCACAGTAAACCTGTTGTATTACTGTATAATAGACACTCTGTGCTGTCCTTAATGTTAGATGTGATGAGATGGCTGCTGAGCATGCACACATATTCAGAGCATAATTTACATGCTATGAAAATGATTAGTTTACACAGTAAGATGTGAGGGACTCCTACTTGTTTTCATGTATTTGCTCTTTTAACAGAATTATTTATAATATTTAATTTTTGTAGAAGTCCTTTTACTTTAATTTAGCAAAATAAGTGCAACAAAATAATTAACGTGTATAATTAGGGACATTTACAGGTCAGGACAGTCCACAGTCTAAGGAGAAGGAAAACATGGTGGACGCTCAGAATCTGGATATTTGCATGTCTCACCCTGCACACCTTTCCCTGCATCAGCATTTCCATACATAACCTCTCCATCCCAAACATACGGGTCTGCAGAGCGCTCTCACACTCCTCAGAGAGAAAACAAGAGGAAAAACCCGCCAGACCTGCTCCCCTTCCTGCTGTCTGACAGCTGTGGAGGAGGAGGAGAAGGACAATAGAAGAGTTTACCTTTACCTCCGGACCCCCCCCCCCCTTCTCCTCCTTCAGCTTTTGTAATCAAACCTTTCATACCCAAGAGGCCGTCTGGCCTGTCAGCTTCATTCAACACAGAGCAAAGCTAAAAATGGCCTTAGTCACGCTCTTATCTGCTCGTCAATCTGAAGAACTTGTCTTGTATGATGTAGTTTCTGACATAGAGATGTGAATTTGGACTGTCTCATTTTTATTCACATATCTACAGCTATTTATAGGTATATGTTTGAATAAAATGAACATTGTTTTATTCTATAAACTACAAACAACATTTCTCCCAAATTCCAAATAAAAATATTGTAATTTAAAGTATTTATTTGCATTAAATGAGAAATGGCTGAAATAACAACAAACTATGCATAGTTTTCAGACCTCAAATAATGCAAGGAAAACAAGTTTATATTCATAAAGTTTTAAGACTTCTGAAATAAATAGTTGGTGGAATAACCCTGGTTTTTAACCACAGTTTTCTAGCATCTTGTCATGTTCTCCTCCACCAGTCTTGCACACTGCTTTTGCACAAATTTATGCCACTCCTGGGGCAAAAATTCAAGCAGTTCAGCTTGGTTTGATGGCTTGTGATCCTCCATCTTCCTCTTGATTATACCCCAGATGTTTTCAATTGGGTAAAATCAAAGAAACTCATCCTTTTTAAGTGGTCTCTTATTTTTTTCCAGAGCTGTAAATGGATATCTGGTTGGAACTTAGTACTGATTATGGGAGAAAAAAAAATTCAGTGGCATAAGCGTGGGAAGTAGGGGTGTTGGGGGTGCTGCAGAATTTTAATTTTATAATGCATATTGTTGATGAAAATATTTTCTTTTCTAAGCCCCTCCATCATCCACAGTGGCTAAACTTAAAACGCTTGGATGCTTTGCTTATGGTTCCTAATTTAAGCGTTTGTTTAATTTATTATTGATGATTATGGATTACAGACAATGTTTTAGAAAATTACAATATTATATATATATATATATATATATATATATATATATATATATATATATATATATATATATATATATATATATATCAATTGGTACTTTTGGCAGTGTGGACAGTGTGCCAAATCCTGCTGGAAAATAAAATCCACATTTCAAAGAAGTTCCACAAAAATTCAATCTAAGCACAAGCAATGCTGTGTCACATTTATGATAGAGTATGTAGTCCTGATTAAACTAATATTTCTCTGAATTGTTACTATTTTACAGATTTTTTTTTTTGGTACCCATGTATTTCCCTGATATGGCATACTGTTATCCGTAAAGTTAAAGATAAGTCAAACATAGCACCAATATTTGGTTTATCATAATGGTTTATTTTATTTATTTTACAATAAAATGTTTACACACTGTAAATGTATAAATTATGAGTTACCAGTTTCCTGTATGACAGCAGGCGTGTGTGTTTTGGGAGTTTTTTCAGTAGATGGAGTGTATTGTGGGAGCTGTTTGACTCTGTGTGTGTGGTGTGAGGACCATTAGATAAGATTAGATAGACCCTGCTGTTTTATTGATCTGTGACTCAGTGTAAACGCATGACAGTAACAGATAGGAAAAGAGAGGGAGTGGAGCTCCACATCCCATAATCATCTGGAGTTTCAAAGGCAAAGCTTTTCTGAGAGTGGCAGTTGCGAGGTGGAGCTTACCTGTCACACTGTGTGTGTCTGTGTGTGTGTCTGTGTGTGTGTGTGTGTGTATTTAATAGTTAGATATCAGTGCCACAACTCTAGGAATTTATGGAATCTGGTCTGAGTAAAGTCAATCATGCAGTCATGTGGCTGCTCACCTCACTGGGAGTGTCAGGAATACTAGGTCAAGGATGCAGATCGTGTCAATAATTCCAGTGATATCTATATGCTCTGTGTTCAGCATGAAATGCAAAAATGTAGGACAATTATACTGATATATAACATCATTTAGAAAGAGTTTTGTGTGAAAAGCTGGTCTAGAGAAATGTACCATGTCAAAATTGTTGACAGTGGTGTTGAATTGACCAGAACCTCTAAAAGCTTCCTCAGAGAAAAGCGTTTTTCTTCATTATCCATTAAGTGCCCATCACCTTTTCACATTCATAAATTATTACCTGTTTTTACATTAGCTTTTAGCTTTCTGTACTGAGTCTTGGTTTCTCCTAAGGTTTCTTCCTCTTAATGTTAGGAAATTCTTCCTTGCCACTGTTGTCGCCACAATGATTGGCATCTCTGTGGTGTTCGCTCATAAGATCATAGGATATGTTTTCTCTGTAAAGCGGCTCTGTGACAACTTAAGTTGTGAAAAGCGCTATATAAATAAAATTGAATTGAATTGAAAACACTATCTTATGCTGGAGACACAATTTTCGCCACAATTTTGAGAACATTTTACCTTAAAACTTCAGACAACATAAAGATTATGGGCTGTATACAGTTTCAAATATTTAAAATGTCTAAATAAATCATTTTGATGCTTTAAACTTCAATATATTACTTTTCTAGCCTGTATTTACCAATTTGACGTTTGTTAGCAATGTTAGCCATTGAATGAACAATGAATCTTCCATTGTAAAACTGAAGAAGCACATGTCAGATAACAGACATATATTGGCTGATGATTAACTGCAGCTGGGCTCTGTGATTATTCATGTGTTAATCATTTTTTTTTAAACCTTTACTTTAACTAGTACCTTAAAGATTGTTATATTTTCTGTGGAAATTATTTGAAAATGACATCCTACTCTTGATTTGGCCCAAATTTCTTTTGATCAGTTGTGTTGATGAGCCTCTTGAAATGTTTGTGGACACCCTTTTTAACATTTAGCTACTTTAGGTTGGTCTCATTGTTGATACAGATGTGGAAATGCACACAAACAGCTTGTCTAGTTCCTTTAGAGAAGTAGACGTCAATCCATTGGCATCATGCTTAATACCATTTTGGGCAAGAGTGGTATAACTCCATTGCATTGATCTCTAGACCATTGGAACTATGGCTTCTGGTGCTCCATCCAGCATCCTGACCTGACTATCACTTTGTGGCTAAATGTAATCAAATCCAGACAGTTACTCCAACAAAATCAGGGTCCACTCTTTATAAATACCTTTGAATTGGGAAGATACAATGAATAAGCAGGTGTACTTTTGCCCATTTACGGTAGATGGTTGAAAAAGTTGTTTTTCCAGAAGGAACGAGCTTAGTATTTTGGGTTTCTCAAAATAGAATGTAAGGTGTTGTGTTTAATGTAGAACTGGTCCTTCCTCATTGTGAATGCCTGGCTACATTTTAGGGATTATTATCATTGTAAAATATTGCGGCACCATTGAGTGTAAAGCAGAGTGCATGTACACACAGATAATATCTCCAACCTGGTGAGTGACAGAGGGACCCTTAAAAATGGCTAATAGAAGCAACTTAAATATAGGGAGTTGACTGGGTTAATTTGGCCCTTATCCAAACAAATGATGAGTATTGGTTGATTTCAATTTGATCCGTTTTTTTTTTTTTTTTATGAATAATACAGCCACATAGTTTAGATAAGATGTGCTGCTGATTAATACTGAAGTAAAATCAGTGTATTTTTAGTAACAGGTTTTATAATAAGACATTCTAGATTTGATTATTTAATTTTAAAGTGAGTTGTTTTAATAATTATTCTTAGTGTGTGTTTAATATCAAATAATTCAGGCTGACTCTCTTCACTGACCATTCAGCTCTTGTTTCCTTTTTAAAAAACTGCAGCCAAGGTACATTGTGTGTGACTTTTAGCTTTTAGCTTGGCTTCTCCTGGTCTGTGTTACTTGGTAAAGCATGGTCTGTGTTACATGTGGTGAAGCCTGGTCTGTGTTACTTGGTAAAGCCTGTTCTGTGTTGTGTACTGAAGCCTGGTCTGTGTTACATGTGGTAAAGCCTGGACTGAGTTGTGTACTGAAAACTTGTCTGTTACATGACGATGGTAATTCTGCGCTATGAGGTGAAATCTGGTCTGTGTAACAAGAAAAGGGTTCATCTGGGCTGCCTTGGTGCAGGATGCTCTCTTATCTTGGGTGTGTATGGTCTGTGTGGATAGAGACAGTAACTATAACTACATCTATGTTTGTTTCCACCTTCTTATCCCATGAGGCTTATGCTAGCTGCTGCTTGGGTGCTGGTTTCATTGTGTGTTTCTAAATGTGAGTTGGTAAGTGTGTGTGATTGTGTTTGTGTGTGTTGTGGCTTAAAGTGTGAGTGAAAGACAGGCTTGTCAAGTGTAAACTACTGTTTACTGGTCACCATTATCACACTGTGAACAAGCCTTGTCTTTTATTTTGTTTGTGTGTGTGTGTGTAGGCATGTGTGGGAAATATCAGGTTCATATGGTCCAATTTGTGCTGCGTTTGCCTTTTGACTAAATTTTTAAATAATTTTAGTCGCATTTAGTTGTTTAGTTATTATTTGTTTTAGTTAAGTTTAAGTCATGTATTTTTATGGTTTTACTATTTTATGTGTTATTATTTTTTATTAGATTAGATTAGAGAGAGAGTTAGTGAGGGAGAGAATGAGAGAAAGAGTGAGAGAGAGAATATATGAAGGAAAGCAAGAAGCCGAAACTGAAGCAGTATTAGCATTAGCTGCTAACTGCAGCGCTAGCTCTTTTGCAGTTCAGATGTGAGTATATCGTACTGTAGCTTGTGTGTTTACAGTGTTAAAACAAGCAACGTGGGTAGAACCATAAGTTGATAGTGCCCTGACTTATCGGAACTCTCACGGTACCTCGGTCGAATTACCTGAATTTGAAGTGAACATGGCGACACTCTTGTTCCTTTCTGTTGTCGTTTAAAATGCACCTTTATAATCTGATGCGTCTTATGTATGAAAATAGACTACGAAATATACGTTCGTTGATAGTGCACCTTATTTCACCTTATTGAAATTTCATCGAATTTCAATTCTACTTCCCGCAATACAATTTTTTTAATTCAAGAACTGATTTGGAATTTAGGGGTCAATCTCAATTCAATTTTGAATTTTGTACAAGCCTGCTGATTAGCTACACTATAAGGATAGAAGTACTGGGACACCTGCTCATTCATTATTTTACCCTAATCAAAGGTAATTGAAAGAAGTTGATTCTCCTTTTGATTTTTACTAATTGCTGGGGCATTTCTGTGTGTATTCGATTGCATTTAAAGACAACAGCATTGGTGAGGTCAAGGTGTTGGATTATTACCACCCTATCATCTATAGCTCATTAACTCATCCCAAAAGTACTGAGTACGGAGTACCATTGCAGAGAACACAGTTCCACTGCTCCAAACCTTAATCATGGCTGGCTTTGTACACTCTTAGCCCATGCCTGGAATTAGGAATGGTGTCAATAGTTTATTTTAATAGTATGTATTTTTATATTGGCAGTAGGGGTGTGCCATATCGTATCGTATGCGATAATATCGCCAATTTTTTTTTATATCGTGAACGATATTATACCCTGAAATATCGTGCCATAACACTTACCCCTAATTATCACATCAGGGTACTATTTTTTTGCAGTTTTTTTTTCATTTTCTATTAAATATCTACTAGAGACAGATTTTATCTGTCTAGTATCATTTTTTTTTTTAATCCTGGACATATGAAGATATTTGGAGTGCATTATTATTAGTATCATGACATTCTGGATCAATTACTTATTTTATTATTTTTTTGTCATATTGCCAAGAGTATCGTTTTCGCGATAATACCATGAAATATCGTGATATTATTTTAGGGCCATATCGCCCACCCCTAATTGGCAGTATCTCTTAACACGGACTGGACGCACTTTGTGTGCATTTGCACATCTGTGTCAGCTCTGGGTGTAACATAAAGTGTCTACATGCATTCATTAATAGGGGAATTCACAAACATGTGGTATAGACGTGGTGTACAACTAAGTTACGATGTGTGCATGTGTGTGTGTGTGTGTGTAAGGGGGTGTTGTGGGTGTATGGAAATGTGATTCTGCACTACAGTAAGATCATGTGCACTGTTTGTGCTCATGCTCGCAAGTGTGTGTGTGTGTGTGCATGGTTGCAGGGGTAGGGTTGCGCTGAAGGTGTGCGTTTGTACTGTGCAGGTGTGTTATGGGCAGGGTTAATCACCTATTAAGTTGAGAGTGGAGTGGCACCTGATTAATATTTCACCTGTCTGACCCAGGTAGTGGCCTGTGAAGGGTGTAAGTGTGTAAGTGAGTCTGGGTGTGTGTGCGTGTATATGTGTGTGTGAGACAGAGAGAGAGAGAGAGAGAGAGAGAGTGTGTCACATCTACAGGATCAAAAAAATTAAATGTATAATATATATTGGTTAAATTATTATTATAAAAAAAGTATCAGTCAGAAGTTTGGACACACCTTGTCATCTAATCCTATAGTGTAAATAAATACTGAACTCATCCAGACTATGAAGGAACACATAAGGGATCATGTAGTAACTTAAAAATGTTAAACAAACCAAAATACTCTGTGAAGAATTTAGATGCTCTTATATGGGGTGCTGTTAACTTGTGGTTTCTAAGTCTGGTAATTCTGATGTAATTCGTGCTTTTCCTGATGAGAGCCAGTTTCATCATAATGTTTGATGGTCTTTGTGACTGCACTTTGAGGATACTTTCAAAGTTCTTGATTTTTTTTATTTACTGACCTTTATTTCTTAAAGTATTTTCTTTCTTTATTTAGTTGAGTAGTTCTTGCCATCTAAGCAAGATGTGCCTACTTTAAGGAATATAAAATATAAAACAAATTCTGGTTTGTTTAATGCTGTTTGTTTACTGAACAAAATTCATATGTTTTCCTTCATAACTTAGATGACTTTAGCATTAGTCCACAATGCAGAACATATACACAAATAATCAAAAATCACTGAATTTAAGGGGACCGATCTTTTGACTGGTACTGTAGGCACCCATGTATTTCTAATTGTTACTTCTGTGTTTGGTTCTATTGGTGCTGCTGAAACACAAACTGCAGAAAGCCTTTTGTTCCCAATCTGCTGGAATGTGATAGTTGTTGTGTTGCTGTTCTAAGCACACACACACACACACACATGCAAAGACACACTCACAGATCACAGATCAGAGTCTTGCATGTACAGTATGAAGTATTACTCTTGATGTGTAAGTCTGACAAGTGTAAGAGGGGAATGTTGTGAATGGAACGTAGTTGTGAAAGGTTTTTTTTTCTGCCTCTCTCAGGGTTTTTGTTTATGTAAGCAACATAAACAATGCTATGTATTGGTCATTTCCATTTTCTGTTCGTTTATATGTACAGTCCTTTACTAGTTATGTTTTCCCTATTGATGTTTAAAAAACATTTCTTCACGCACATCTGAACATTGAATATGTTTAGATTATGTATGTAAATATATATTTGTATATTCCACACATACTGTTCTGATCAGATTGAACCATAAGTCACAATTGAGTTTTTTTTTTTTAGTTAGTCATCATGATTTGTAAAGGTGCTATTTTTTTATTTTTTGATTACATTAAACTACTGTTTATGTAGGTAAAATCAGTGAAACCTTTAAAATGTGTAGAACAAGGTGGAGCCAGTAGCAGAGTTAAGACGCACTGCTCTAAATATTGATCATAACAATTATAGAAAAGAAATATGTCTTTGAACTGTCTTTGGATTATTAAACATGATTAAATACTGGTCAGTTTGTCCTGGGAATATTACAGTCCCTTGCAGTTTAATATAACAGGATGACTGTAGTTTTGCAATGTTTTAATAGCTAAAGAACTGACCTATGAAAATGTATTTTGCAATACTCACATGATGTTTATGGTTAAGATTTGTTTTCTAGTTATGTACGTGTTTCATTAGACTGATGTACTGTATGTGTGTGTGTTTGTGTGTTACAGAAATTAAGGAAGAGGGGAAGTAGTCAGAAGCAAACAGAAGAAACAGAAGAAGAAGAAGATACAGGCATCAGTAAATGCAGCAAAGTCGATGATGAAAAAGTAAGTTGTAACGTGCGTGTCTGTGTTGACAAATGAGGAGTGAATAACATGATTATCTGATTCCAGTGGCACCTGGACCACATGTAATCAAAAACACTGTAAACAAACTTTAACCACATTCAAATTTCCAGTGTGGAGGAAAATAAAACAAATTAAAAAGAACGACTGAACAGATAAAATAAAATAATAGAAAGTGAAGGAGTAATGAAGGACTTTTATCAGCCCCTTTTTCTGTCTTAGTCATTGCATCTGTTTACCACTGTCATTCCTCAGAGTGAGACCTGGGCCAAAAAGAGAAAAGAAAGAAAAAAAGCAGAAGTTTATTTTCTTCCTACAGTTTCAGTTGTGACTGCAATTCATGACTGGACCTTTTTCTTTTTTGTTCTGTTTTGTTTTCAAGATTTTTTATTAAAACAAATATAAAAAGAAGAGTAGCAATGACAAAAGTTTTCATAGGTTCAATCATCTTCACCAACAAAGATAGATAGGAAGTGTCCGCATTCAATGCACACCTAGCAAAAATACCAAAATACACAACACACAAGACTGCCATGTTTTAAGAGTCATGGGCTTAACATGGTGAAGTAGAGCAGCTGTAATTTTTTTTTTGCTATATTAAGTAAATTAACCAACCAGAATAATTCCAAGTGAAGTCCAGGGGCCCTATTGTACACCCTGTGCAAGGCACACCTATTTTTCTGAAAGTGTCTTCCTTTTTCTCTGTTTTTCTCTTCTTTTTTTTGCTCTGTGTATACTCACACTGTGAGAGATATGTTACTGGCTGTCAAAGACCCAGTGTTTTAGAGTGAGTGAGGTGACCATGCCGCAGGTCACTCACCCCTTTCACACAGAAACAACTTTACAGTTATATAACAGACCACACTTAGTCTCTATTGGAGTAAAAAAAAAAAAAATTGTGTAGTTTTTACAGTCTGATAGTAATAGTAGTGGACTGATTTGAATCCGGTATGAATTGGCAGTGTTTGTAGTTTCACACGGTGACAAAAAAGCAGAGAAGTGACTGTATAAATATACAGTGTGTGTAGTTTTTAAAGACTGAAAGTAATGACATAACTGATCAGTGAACTTTATCCAGTATGAATTTGCAATATGTTTAGTTTTTACAGACTGACAGTAATAACTAAAAAGTAAAATTTATCCAGTATGAATTTGCAGTGTCTGTAGTTTTTAAAGACTGACAGTAATAACTGATCAGTGAACTTTATCCAGAATGAATCTGCAATATGTTTAGTTTTTACAGACTGACAGTAATAACTGATCAGTGAACTTTATCCAGTATGAATCTGCAATATGTTTAGTTTTTACAGACAGACAGTAATAATTAAAAAGTAAAATTTATCCAGTATGAATTTGCAATGTGTTTAGTTTTTAAAGACTGACCGTAATAACTGATCAGTGAATTTTATCCAGTATGAATTTGCAATATGTTTAGTTTTTACAGACTGACAGTAATAACTAAAAAGTAAAATTTATCCAGTATGAATTTGCAGTGTCTGTAGTTTTTACAGACTGACAGTAATAACATAACTGATCAGTGAATTTTATCCAGTATGAATCTGCAGTGTGTGTAGTTTTTACAGACTGACAGTAACAACATAACTGATCAGTGAATTTTATCCAGTATGAATCTGCAGTGTGTGTAGTTTTTACAGACTGACAGTAATAACATAACTGATAAGTGAATTTTATCCAGTATGAATCTGCAGTGAGTGTAGTTTTACAGTGTGGCAGTAAAACAGAGCAGAGACTGTAATTCAGTATGAATCTATAGTGTGTAGTTTTTACAGTCTGACAGAAATATTTGTTGCAATCCAGTATAAATCTGCATTGGTTTTATGGTGTGACTAATAATTGTAAAGTAATTTGAATCTACTATGAATCTACATTTTTTGTAGGTTTTAGAGTCAGTAGTAATAATTGTAGATAATTTTAATCCAGTTTGAATCCGCCTTAGTTTTACTGGGTAGATGGTAATAATTATAAAGAAAATTATAATTATAAAGTTTAAATCTGCAGTATATTTAAGTTTTCTGGTAGGACAGTAATGACTGTGAAGTGATTTTAATCCAGCATGAATCTACATTGTGTATTTTTTTCAGTACTGATCCACCACATTCTGTTGTTAATAGAACTGATTGGGATGTGACCCTTCTATCCAGACTGTCTGTGGGAATTTGGACGAATTACACAGATCATTTATCTCGAACCAATTGGCCGATCAGATCCATTACAGATTGTGTTACACAGCCTCCTCTGGGGAAAGTAATGCAGCTCCTGTAGTGCTGTGTTGTGTCCTGCATTTGTGTACATTTTAGATCTGCTCCTCCTTTGTTCATTAATCTGAGAGTGTGTGAGAGGATCATTACATAAAAATAACATGTTTTGTTTATTTATTTATTTTCAATAGTTTATTTAACAGCGACAGTGTACATTAATTAACATTACTGTAAATGCGCCAGAATTAGCCTAAAGGCTATTTTTCATCCGTCGTCCCTGGACAGATCTTGAAATTGTCTACCTGAAAAAAAAAGAAAATTACAATGAACAATGCAAATATAAAAGAGCAATAAAACAGATATATCACAGTGTATAGGTTTGCTAAAATACAGCTGTAGAATGATGTTTTAAACAGTAAAGCCTCATTTCACTCATAAAGAACCCTAACAATAACGGTAATGTCCTTTTACTGAAATGACTGTGGCTGTAGTTTTTAATTACACATATGGTAGTGTTTTCACACAATTGACTTCAGAGGAAGCTTACTTACACACTTTCACCAACACACACACACACACTTGCGTGCAGACAGTTATCCTGTGTACCAAATCCAAATCTTCAATCAAACAACTATGAGGTCAGACAGCTTCTGCAGAAATGATTAACAGGCTTCACTGCAGTTCAGAAACAAGAACTGCAAAAACAATTATGCACTATTTTCCAATTATGGAAAAAAGAATAGAGACACCTGCTCATTTAGTGTTTGAAATCAAGGGTCTGAAATCAAGACAAAACATGTCTTGTCCAATCAATACAAAAACATGTATTCTGCTAGCACCTCTACTGTTTAGGAAGTCAGTGGTACATTCCAGTGGTACCTGTCAAGGGGTCAAGGGGTGGATATATATATTCAGGGCTAGACAGCTTGGTCAGAATATCTTTAAAACTCCAGGCAGATCTTGACAATTTCCATTACGTACCAGAAAAAAAACTTCAAGGAAGGACAACAATGAGACGCCTTACTGCTTACAGTATTTAAAGGCCACGTATTACGCATCTCACTTTTCTGACTGCCCCTATAAACACTCTAAGCATGGAAAAAAATCCATCCGCTTTCTGTGAATCAGTTGAAAGAGTTTGGTGTCAGGAATCATACAAGGAATGTCACAATAAAAAAACTTGCCTAAAACCACCCTGGCACCACTCCTCACCCATCAACCCCCACCAGAGCCACACCCACTAGATCAGTTGAAGAAATGCCATTTTGTTTTCTTTGATTGAGAGCTATCAGACTTCGTCTGATGAAGGGATCTGTGGCAAGTTAGTAGATGAACTAACTTGTTTTTGTTTTGCCATTTAGCTGATACTAACAAAAACATATACAATATACATATAAAAAAAATACATTTGCATGGTGTGGCCAGCAACAGGCCACATTTCTATTTGCATAAAAGTTACAGAGCCCTTAAATGGCTCATTCTGAAAGGGACAGAAACTGGTTAGAATAGAGCTGGTGATATCTTTTTATGTGAGAGTGATTTTGTGCAAATAACTTCATGAACATGTTTTGTATATCCCATAGACCTATTCTAACTTGTGTTAAAAAGAGGTATAATATGCCCCCTTTAAAGGAGCATCAGCCTATGCAGGAGAGCCAGATACCACAGGACACCTATAGAAGTCTTATAGAGTTTTGGTGGCACAAGGGGGAGAAACAAATAATTACATAGGTGGTTTTATTGTTATGGCTGTTTTTTGGAGATTAATATGTTCTTCAGCTGAGACCTGTGTATACTGAGTGTGTGTCTGTGTTTCATCCAGTCCATGTAGTGACTGTTAAAGCAGAAAGCAGTTCCTTGATTCTGTTCTGATTGTCGGGCATTTCTAAAGTTCTCAGTGATCTCACTTCCTTTTCTGGAAGTCCTCTTTCCACACCCGCTCATATCAGGAGTCAGCTGACTGTCAGCGATCCCTACTAAAGTATTTCCTTGATCTCTGAGACAATATCTGAGCTAATAATATCACAAACACGGGTCAAAGCTCCCCAGCTCTGGTCGTAATGCATAATTATGCATTAATCTCACTGTATGTCCAAATGTTGGGAAAAAAATGGACACTCTTTGTAGTGTATACATTTACCTACTTTAAGTTGCAGTCATTGCTAGAACAGGTGTGCACAGACAGCTTTTCGAGTCCCTGAAGAATAGGACTATTATAGATCTCACTAACTCTTTTATCTTGTCAAATGAAAGCAAAATGAATAAAGTACATATTAAACTAAAACCAGAAAACTAAGAAACAATCCCCAGCAACAAAACGCAAGTAAATGAAGAGAATTAAATATTAAAATGCATAGGTAAATTAAAAATAAACAGTAAATAATAACATTAATAGGAAAACCAATTAACAGAAAGATGAAAATAATAAACAATAAGGAAATATGGATTAATACAATAACCAGCTACATAAAAGAGATAAATAAGAAAAATAAGAAAAGCTTATAACGTTACCCCACCTATTTTTTTGCTGCTCATTATGAAAAGAACTGAATATTTGTAAAAACTATTCTCATTTTCTATTATTTATATTCACTTATTTACCATTGGCAGATTATATCCCTGTATACCCAGTATTTGAGATGCACGGACATATTCAGCAGCTGAAATTAAGTCAAACAACAGTAATTTATACCAAATAATTATGATAAAAATAAAAAAAAACGTTTAGAAAAAAATTTATGTATGCAATGGTGAAAAAAAGGGTGTTCATTATTCAGCTTTTGGATAAATTACAAACCTTCTGATGAAATCTGACATGTCCTATATTTTAGTATTGCAATAAATATTGCAGAAAAAAAGTGTTGCAGTGTCAGTTTTTTTTTTTCAATTATGTGCAGCCTCAACATGGTTAAAATAGTTAATGTAAACAAATACGTTAAATTTAAACTGTTAAATATTTTTTAACGTTTTTTACAGTAACAGAGGAAGCCTCAAACTATTTCTATTGGTAATGTGTTTTAAATCTTGGCTAATAAAACCTAAAGCTGTATTGAATAAACTGGTGTTCCTATCGTATTATATCTTATGCTGTGTTATTTTTAGAGTTGAAGAAAAATGCAGGCCACTCTCAATCTTCCGCTACACAAACAGAACAGAAACTACAGATGATTATCTATAGATAGTCTAAGTCTCATCAGTGTCTTTCAGTCTTTCTGAGATAATCACTAAACACACCTGCACTTCCTGCCTGTCTGTCACATGCTCTAATATGGTGTTATCTCCCCCTTGTGGTAAAATCACGGTCCATGTCTCTATCAGGCTGCCTTTGAATGACTGTGGAACTGAAACACAAAGTTTCACGAACTTGTTCCACTCTGTACATATAATTCCAGCGTAATCTCACAGATTAAAGCTGATTAAAGGTCTTATATCTTATTGAATGGTGTTGGAAGTCAGAGAACCACTGTTTTGTCAGATTGTGTTTTATGTGTGCACCTTTTCTCTTCCCTGATCTCATTTGTGTTCATGTCAACATTTTTGCCAAAACAGTCAACATTTTCCATCAGTGCACAGTTTCCAAAAAAAACACTACTGTGCAGATAATTTGCCACGTAATTACATAATTAAAAATAATTACTCGTAGCAATACTCCAGGTCTCTTAAAGGGAATTACGTTGCAAAACGCTGATTGGTTTATTTCACGTTACGTCCAAAACACACCCATAATTAAGTGAATTAGTATATCGTCGCTGTTCAATGAAAAACGTGTATCTCCTAAACAGCAACTTTACAGGAGACAGAAAAACCTTCTAAACTTTTAATGGAAGTCTATTTAAAAATAGTTTATTTCAAGGCATTTTGAAGAATTTATTTTAGTCTGTTCATTAAGATACTTTGACACAGAGAAAAGTACAGTTTGTCTGTTTAATTTTATGTAGTAAACTAAAAATCTACAAAAATGGAGATACTTGTTTTTCACTGGACAGCGACGATATGCCTTTTGCACATTTTGAGGTGCAAAATGAAAAACACAGGGATATAAAACATTCGTTGAATTCATTCCCAGGTTTACACTTACTGCCCAGATACAGAGGCAAAAGGCATGAACTAATTCTTTTAATTAAATCATGGGTGTGTTTTTGACATAACTTAAAATAAACCTCAATAAAATAAACCTGTATTTCAAAAGTGCAGCAATGTGGAAGTTTCCAACACTTCAAGGGTGTTAAAAATAATTGACAATTCACTACCAAGATAGCAATGAACGTATGATGGTTACCCATTGACGTAGGTATGTTCACAAGCACTGTTGCTATTTAAATGATACAGGTGTGAAAATAGACTATTGGCAGGGTATGCGATAGCAATGAGAATCACAACGCAACAGTCTTTAGATGCAAGGTGTAAACAGCCATTTCCTTTCATGATCTTTTTTATATCGTGATTGTATTATTTAACATTGTACACTGATTACTTATTCCACCAATCATGAACTCCACAAGACCTCTGAAAGTGTCCAAGTATCTGTTAGCAGGACATCCTTTAAGTTGTGAGGTCAGACCTCCATAAGCATATAGTAAGTGAGCCTTGGGTGCCATGACTCTTCATTTATGGAAGGTACTACATGATTGTTTTAGTCTGCAGATGTACATGACATTAGGCTGCATGTCAGCTGGCCAGGAACCCATTCCCCTTTTTGCTGAATCACGTTTCTACATGTATTTGCCAGTTTGCAAGACTGGACTCCATTTGTGTGTGTGTGTGTGTGTGTGTGTGTGTGTTTGTGTGTGTGTGTGTGTGTGTGTGTGTGTGTGTGTGTGTGTGTGTGTGCATTACGTTTCTCCAGAATCTAATAGCATTGTGTGTGTTTGTCTTACCTTGTGTGTTTAGGATCTGGTGGACTGGAATAAGCCCCTGGCCTGGCAGGTGGGTCACTTGGGGGAGAAATACGATGCATGGGTCCATCAGCCCGTGGACCGGCCCATCCGACTCTTTGGGAATGACTTCTTCGAGGCTAACACCAAAACATCATGGTATGAACAGACTGCACTATTACATTAGTTTCCTGTTTTCAGACCCCTGACCATGAATGTCTGTGGGGCTGATGGGATATGAGCTCTTGATAAACATGCAGTTAGACAGTTGCCCCACTTAAGAGCTGTGAAGCCTTCCTGTGCCCAAGTAAAAAGAAGGGACATGTTCATTTATTGAGAGCTGTGTTTTTTTTATATAGTGTATTTTTTATAGCTCTGGGGTGGCCCTATGGTCTAGCTGTAGCTTATAAAGAACAAAGAGGTCATAAGTTCAAATCCCAGCAAGGGCTCAACCATTTTTGTCAAAGGCCTCACTGTCTGGTGATGCCATGTTATAGTGGGATTGATATGGTCTCCTTTTTTGAGCGTATGAATCCGATTCCAGGTTATGTTCTGTCAGAGAGAGAGAGAGAGAGAGCGCTCAGTCAGAAACTTCCCTCCTTCGTTTCTTAGTTTTTACTATGGATGAATAATCTACTGAGCTCTGAGTTTCCCCTTCTGAAGTCTCCATTGCTCCAGCAGTCGCTCATGTTTAGTAAAACTGAGCTGGATCCTGTTTTAGAGGCTGTATGTGTGATGTAAGTACGTAAAGACGCGTGACGTGGCCAAACCCCCCCCCCCCCCAAAAAAACCCCAAAAAAACAAAAAAACAAAAAAACGACACCCAGTTTTTAGGATGAATATATTAGACTTAAAGCTGTTTTTAGAATGTTAAAAGTCATTATTGCTCCTTAAGAACAATATGTTTACTGGAGTATGACTAAATTAGAATTTATATTTAGAATTAATATATTAGACTTAATTTTTTTTTTTGGAATTTTAAAAGTCATTATTGCTCTGCAAGAACAATCTGTTTACTGGAGTATGACTTTAGCTACACAGTGTGACAGACTATGTGCTTTACAAATTTGTGGTGACTTTTATTTACATTAAAAACACATTAGCATGAAAATATGCTACTACATTAAGCCTTGTACTTTATGTTACATAACCTACTCTAAGGAAACTAATCCATCTCCAACAAAGCTTGTAAGCTTTATTTTTTGTAAAACACCTGTTGTTTCTGTGTGTCTTGTGTGTGTGTGTGTGTGTGTGTGTCTGTGTGTGTGTGTGTAGGTACATGGTTCCTGCTGTGTGGATGCCGCTGGTTATTTATCTGAGCTGGTACTGCTACAGCTTGTTGGCACAAGGAAGCACCAGAGTGTTTTTAACATCAGGTATCGCACACAGACACAGACGCACACACAACACACACAACACACAAACACACGCGCACACACACATGTTGAAAAAATGTTGATCACTTACTGAAACCCACATGCAGTACACAGTATATACATTAGGATTGTTCAGTGACTCTGGAATAACCTGTGCAAACATTAGTCTATACATTGTGTTTAGCTTTACATACTACAGTAATCTGCATTAGGCTCTTTAGCCAACAGTATTATCCCAAGTCAAAAATTGAAACAATGCTGGCCAAATCCTCCCTTAGCAAACCACTACAAAGAGCAGCGAGTTCAGTACCAGTAACTCTAATGGTTTTAATATTTAGTCAAAAAGTGAATTGCTTTGACTGTTTGAATGAGCTTTATATATATATATCATCACGTCACATCTCCAAAACAGCAACTTACTTACTAATGTAATTCCAAGTTAATTTTGGAGCATGCCTATTGGTCCATTCATCAATGTCACAATGTAAAGAGCAGCTGCCATATTCACATTATGTCAGAAAGTTTATGGTGTATAATTGATTTGTTTTATTTGACAGCATGAACTAATTTTATGTAAAATGTTTTGTTAAATATATATAAATAAATATATATATATATATATATATATATATATATATATATATATATATATATATATATATATATAAATCAGGGTACAGTAATTAACTGTACTTATGACAGAATATCTCAATTAATTATTAATTGACACTAGTTAATACATTATTGATCATTACTATTTTTTAATGTCTCAATGTCATGTTTAAGCTTTAAATTGAGCAATATTAAATAATGTCTTAACTAGTGTCAATTAATTAACTAATTAGTTGAGGCAATATTTAATTATTTAACAATGTTAATTACTGTTGTGAGTACTGCTCTTTGTGGCCCTTATTGTAAATAAGTACTGTAGTTATATATATATGTACTTATATAAAACCCTTCAGTAAGTGTTAACTGATTTTATTATTCATTCACTTTACATTACAAATTTATAATGTATTATTTATAATGTTTAGGTTTTTTAAAAACTTAAAATCTCCAAAAGGGCAAACTTACAGATTATAAAACATCTCATATTTCAATGGAAGCCAATGGAAAAAGGTTTTTTGGAGCACTTCTATTGCTCGAGTCATCATGAAATTCTGACACAATGTAAATAACATATTTATATTATGTCACTTATTTACATTATGTAAAGAAATGAAATATAGAAATTATTAAAAAAGGGTTTTGCATAACAATGAAGATATTTAAGCACACAATTAGAATTGTATACAATTTATATACATTATATATTATAATTTACTGGATATTCAGTTTTGATCAGTTTTCTTCAGTTCTGTTTCGTTATCATAAAATGACAAATATAGTAAAAATGGTAAAGACTGTGAAAAATCATAATAACATTATCATAATAAAAAAATGTTTGTATGTTTGAATGTTTTATGTATTCAATAAACCAGCACAAATGTGATCGTCTCTGTCTTTTTATGACTTAATTCATGTATAATACTACTCTCTCAAATTAAAGCTGTTAATAATGATAATAATGTATTAAAAGACAGATCTCTTGTCTCTTGTGTGTCCAGATTACTCCATCCCGATCCATAAGTACTGCTTTCCCCTCATCTTCCTTGTGGGAATGTTTTTGTGGTCCTTCATCGAGTACTGCATCCACCGCTTCGTCTTCCACATGCGTCCACCTGCACACAACTATTACCTGATCACCCTGCACTTTCTTCTGCACGGACAGCACCACAAGGTCAGAATTCATGAGCATATATTCTAAATATAATCAGCAGACACACTCTCATCAGACTCTGTAAAAGCAGTTTTACAGTACTGATCAATGTTTGGACACACCTTCTCATCCAGTGTTTTTCTTGATTTCTATATTATCATTTTTCTACATTTCGGATTAATATTAAATACATCAAAACAGTTAAAGGACATATATGGAATTACATCATAAATAAAAAGTGTTTGTCCTCCACAATCGCCTGACCTAAACCTAATCAACTAAGATGGTGATTTGGGATGAGCTGGAGCTTCATATTTAGCTGCTGATGAATAGGTATCTCTTTTTTATAAAGCTACTGAGAAAATACCAAGGGTTGTAAATGCTCATTGCTAGCTTACACCCCACTAACAGTCTATTTTCACGCTTTCCATCTGTGCTTGTAAATATATCTACGCCGATGGGAGTGGTGATCTGCAAGTTGGGTTCAGGTACATTTCTGGCCGACTGACTGAAATCAACGTAGACAGATGTTAACAGTCAGACATTCATTGCTATCTTGGAAGTGAATTGTGTGCAGTGCTCCTGAAAAAGCAATCCACAAAAGTGGGAGTGCACCTGGCTCTTAAAGGGAATGGCAAGTGACATGCTAGTTAATTGTGCGTTAGACCCAAGACCCAAGACCCTGATTAACTATAGCCTATAGATTGTTAAAATAGTGGCAAAATGTGACTACTTAGAAGAATCTAAAGTATAAAACATATTCTGGCTTGTTTAACACTTTTTGTTTGCAAAATAATTCTGCATATGTTCCTGTATAGCTTTAATGTGTTTAATATGAAATGTACACACTAAGAAAAGTAAGTACAGATTTGTACTTAAAAGGGTACAAAGCTTGTCGCTGGGGCTGTACCTTATTTTGAGGTACAAAAAAGTACCTTTCAGTGAAATTCCTTTTTTGTACCCATGGTTTTTGTGCCAGTAAAGATTATAAAAATTATAAACATTATCATCGACTTAATATGGCTCAAAAACTTGATGATCCAAAATTGTCTGGCTTTCAAATAAAAAATGTGCAATTAAAATATATATTGTTTATTAGTACAGTGATACAGAATACTGAATGTACCCTTTGGCTGCAGGTTAAATGGTACAAATTTGTACTTATTGCTGTTAGAAATGACTTTGTACTTCAGAGGGAACAAATCTGACCCTGTAAAGACTAATATTGTACCATTGAGGGGACAATTATGAAGAGTGTACCTCTGAGTACAAAAAAGTACTCATATCGTACCTCTGTTTTTTAGAGAGTATGATATAAAAAGTCATAAATAAAGTTACCAAACTGAATAAGAAGTTGTGTCCAAAAATAAGAATGGTGATGTAGGTAAATTTTCAAATAATAAATAAAACTCTGTTCTCTTTCCTCAGTCTCCGTTCGATGGCTCTCGCCTAGTGTTTCCTCCAGGCATTGCCTCTATAGTGATTGGAGCGTTTTACCTGATTCTGAAGCAGCTGTTGCCGGAGGGTCTGGCTGTGTCTCTGTTTGTTGGGGGTCTGTGTGGATACGTTGTTTATGATATGATCCACTACTACCTTCACTACGGCTCACCCCGCAAAGGCTCCTACCTGTACGGCCTCAAGGCCTACCACGTCAAGCACCACTTTGAGCACCAAAGAGCAGGTGTGTACTCAGCTCTCTCTCTGCTGCTGATTTGTGTTTATTCTGGTAGATCTATTTCTAAACGGTTAGTCGGTTCCTGTTGACTCTGAAAGTTATTTCTATCAGCATCTAATTACAAAAGCCCCTCTTATACCTAAAATGTATAGCCTTAGCTAAACAGTTTTTTTGTAACCTTATTTTTTTTCCCCTCAATTCACATACAGGCAGAAAAGACACAAAAATACATAAATACAAAGTACAGAAAAATACTAATTTGTATGAAAAGAGTAAATTAAAAAGATAATAAAAGAGAGAGAAACTAAATTAATCAACCCAGACTGTGTTGCAACGACTCTCTTGGTCCATTAACCTCCCCTGAAGCTGCGCCTGAAGTTTTAGCATCTCAGCCAGGACATCCTCCGAGATTCTGCCTCATCCATCCTAGAATAGACTTTAGAACTGACTTTCTCCTTTAATGACTTTGAGCAGGGATTTGCAATCTTGTCAAAAGTCCCAATATTTCTCTAAGAATCAACTCCAAATTTACTCCTTCTGTCATTTCTTTCGCTCGTCCACCAATCTTTCCCTGTAGCATTAGCAAGAGAAATGCTATGGCCAAAATCAGCTGTGCTCTCGCCTTTTTTTCTGTATGTTTTTTTTTTAATGTAATTTTTTTTACCCATAAGCCTAATCACCATACCTGCAATGTCTTCCGCTTCCATGCATATATATTATTCACTTTTTAATACTAACTTTCAAGTTCTGGGGTCTTTTCTTCACTTTTAGTTGGGAGACAGGTTCTTATGCTGCCGTCTGGCTGATGACGTAGTCGGAACCCCCAGCTATTGTTATTATCAATTATCTGACATAATACATGTTTACAGAAAACAGTACGTCACACCGTGTCTAACACAACAAAAGCAAGTCTGTGGTTGAAAGTAGCAGGCACCAGAAATGTATTTGGTAGTTAACCATATTTAGACCAGATTGCATACAATTCAAATTGTCAAAATTAGATTTTAGGTCAAAGTAAAAATCAAGCAAGATGTTACAAAATGAGTTTGTTTACACCTTACATTACTGTGTGTTGGATCATATTTGGATTTCTAAAAGCATGCTAAAAGCATAGAAATACAGGTAATTTGTGTTTTACCTGCAGTGTTCTATAGTAAATGGTTTCTAACTTGATGCTCATTGTCACACATATTAAGACACTATTTAAACAGAAGAAGGCTGTCTTGAATCTTTGTGCAGAAGTCTACAGTGGTTAGTGTTTTGCAGGACTGTTTGGACACAAGAGAAAAGTCACGACGGATGGGAAAGAATGGTGTCTGCTTTCTTTAGAATACCTGTCATTCTTTTAGTGTCCAGTGCCAGACATTCAGCTTAAGGCAACATATGTAGCATTCTTATCTTAAAAAACTTATTGTAACAGGAAGAATGGAGTGTTTGTCTTTCCCACTAGAAAATGTCATGTTTACAGAAACGGTATGGAGAGCAGAGTTTAGATGTCTGCCGTAGCCTGGCCCAATATTCAACATTCAAGCAACTCATAATTGTAGTTTAAAAATGTCAGTTTTAACTATCCTTACTAAAAAATGTGGGGTTTAACTTGAGCTTGGGATCATAATAATATACAAATTTCTAGGGTTGGGTTTGGATTTTTTGGGCCCGATCAAAACTCTAATGCAGAGATAGAAAAAGCATTTATTCTATTTACACGTGTTGAATGTGGTTCAGATTCATCTCACACCACTTTTTTTTTGGTTTGAGTGATCAAATCATAATCCAGTCACAGTGCGTCCTGTCTGTGTTTACCAGATTTTACATGGTAAAATTAAATCTGAAATACATCCAATCACAAAAAAATAAATCCTTCATGATATGATGACAGCCTTCATGATATTTACCACTTTCTGTTTATGTGTTCTTTTCTCTTTTCTCTAGGTTTTGGCATCACCACCACATTCTGGGATCATCCCTTCAACACAGTCATTCCAGAGCAGACATTTTAACACCTTCCTTTGCAACCGCATAGCCCCGCCCACAAAGCCCAGCTGCACCACCTCACCGGCTTCTTTTTTTTTTTGCTCTGTGAGTGAAACCTCACCCTCTGCTGCTCCTCCAAAGAAACGTCCCAAAATATATGTATCATCTTCTTCAACATCATCCCTATCACCGTTATTACCTTCATTATCGTCATCTGCCAATATAGGAGAGGCTGTTGGAATGTTAAAATATATCTGTGTATTTATATCTAATGAATTATGTTCTTTTAATGCAGATTTTTCTTTGAGGCACTGGAAACTTTAACCCCCCACCCCCCACCCAAAAGATCATGTAAATAGAAGTAGTGTGTAATAGGCAAGTGTGGGAGAGTATGTGGATGTGAGGAGAAGAAGGAAGTGAGAGAGTGCGTGAGCATGTGAGCGTGTGAGATTTAGATAGTAGTCTGAGCTAAATGAGCTAAATAAAGAATGCAGAGGTAGGACCTTCCAGTGTCTGTGCAGTGGCTTCCCATGCCATTGTCAGTGTGGAAATGTGCTCAGGAATGCCCCATTAATTTCCCAACACAAATCAACCCAACCACGCCATGCTTTCAATAGGCTTCTCAGTGTTGCTGCTGTCAGGATAAGTCCCAAACTCTGTCTGCTAGACTGTTTTCTGTCTGCTAGACTTTGCTGCTCTTCTATCTGACAACATTTATCGCTATTGTTGCTGATTATTCTTAAAAACTTAAATGATAACTCCAGAAATGTTCAAACTGTTCTTAATCTGCTGTATTTGTAGCATATGTTCAATTATCACGCACTATAATAATTTCTCAGCACTTAGATTAAGAAAAATGTTGCTGTAGTAGCTGGTATCCTTTGTTGTATCCTATAATGTATATGGAAGCCAGTGGATCAGCGTGTTATTTTTTTTCTTATCTAAGAACAATAAACGTCTAGACTGTGGTATCTGACTGTGTCATACAGATTCAGCAGATTGAGATCAGGTTGAAAAATACTGGAGGAGTCTCCAGACTGTCGAAAATTGTCAAATCAACCCCACACACTACGTTTTTTTGTCTTAAACTCACGGGACTCTTTTCTGTTAGCAGAACCCAGTCTTTTACGTCAGAAATCATTTTTACGTAATGTAAGATTTTCTTGTGATAATGCCAAGTTGACCTAGCAATAGAACAATGCCCTAGCCTGGGAGCCGCCGCAGCCATTTGACTCCTTGGGTAACCTGTTATTATAATATATTAGCAAGATGTTAAGCAGTGTTGCTTAAATAGAGATTAAAGGAGCAAAACAATGGCCCCTGGCCGTCCTGGACTGGGAAACGCAGGTGTTGTCATGTTGACAGAATTCGAACCCTTGAGGGGCGTGACGCCGGGTGTTTGGGACTCTCTGTTCCGGAGAGAGGGGGATTGCCTGGTTACTGTAGTTACTATGGGTATGCGGGGTCACGTAGGGCCGCGATGTTGTAGACGTTACCAGTGGCGACCCTGTCCTGGGTTGATGATGGGTTACCTCTGACCAGGCCGTGGAGAGGAGAGTCCACCAGCTGATCTCTCATTGGTTCGAAATTGTGCTGTTCTCCACCTCGTCCAGAGCTGTCTCTCTCTATTCTCTTTTTTTTTATCTCTTTCTCTCTCTTTCTTCATCTCTATCTCTCTTTCTTTGTCTCTCTCCCTCTGATGCTTTCTATCATAATTAATTAGTAAATGTGGTCTCTGTCTTTTGTTTTTTCTTATGTTTTAAATATTCCCTTTATTAAGGTTTTGTACTGTATCAGAAGTCACTACATGTAAGTCTGAATTGTGGGACCTTGCCATTAATGTATAAAGGGAACTGTGGCCTACTTTGCTGTGTTTTAACTGCTGTATAAATCCATTTATTCAGATGTCTAAACAGACACAATGAAAAAGTGATGCATTGTTTTGACCTTACTAAAAGGGAACACATCTTGGAACACTGAATCCTCCTCAACTTTTTAAAATAAAAGTTTTACAAAGTGTGTATTCATGCTAATGTTTCATCATTCCATTTACTCATAAAGTCCTGCAGTCCAAATAAAGACAGCATTTTTAAGTCATTTACTGCTTTTTTGTGATGTGACAGAAAAGAGTGCTTAATATTGTTTAGCTCCCACTCATGTGGGAGCCAAAACAGCTCTGGCCCATTGAGGTCTGATTTCCACAAGACCTTCAAATGTGTTCTGTGTTTTCTGGCACCAGAAAGACCAACATAATTTGTATATAATGCATATTGTATTACAAAAATGATTACGAAAATGATTAAAACCAAAAGCAAAACTTGTTTTTGTACATTTTGAGTGCATGATTAAAGCAGGTAAATTCAGTGCATCACTTTTATTGAGAGTGGTCAGTGGTACAATGATAAAAGCGAAAAATTCATGAGGTCACAGTTACCCTGTGTGTAGGCTTAAAGGCAAAGCCATCTAGATATAAAATTTTGATCTTTGTATAAAAATGACCATGATGTGCCTTAGAGCACTTCCTACCTCCCTACTCCTTCCTACACTCGAATCATGTTAACGGTCAGTGGGATGCGCTCAGCAGAACGTGTGTGTGTGTGTGTGACGTGCCTCCCACTGACCGGAGGTTGGATCCGGTTTGATTAAAGTACAAACAGTAAATATATGTACATTTGTTTACCTGTAAGCAAAGTTTTAAGTTTTAATTCTGAGAAAAATATTTTAAAGGAGAAAAAGCTTTAAAAATATGCCTCTAATAAATATGAAAATTTGTTTACTACTATATATTTTTATGTTGCAATAAATTTCTATGCAAGTGCACTTGTAAATAAATGTGTGTATATTTCTGATGAATGTTGTTTGTGATTTACTGTATGGACATTATTATTATTATTTTTTTAAAGTAAATGAAGTAAACAAGCAAACAAAATTAATTATTACCTTGGACATGTATTTCTAAAAATATATTCAGAGGAATATGTGGGGTGTGACAGACAAAAAACATGGTGTCCAAAGAGTCGATTTTAGAGGATTAGGAGAAAATAACTTATTTTTTCAGTAGAAGTTAATTTAAAAGGATTTTCTTCATTTTGGAGCAATTAAATAGACCGTACATAAAATTGACAGATTATACACATTATGATTGTCAGAATGTGTCATTAACAAAAAATACAAGGTTTTTAATTTTTATCCAACGGGGGAAATTTACATACATTTACTGACTGTGATTTGTAAGTAATACTCCACCACCCCACTGCTCCAGAGCTTAATGTTGGGAGACTTTATACCTCTCTCTAGGCCACACCTTTAGGCATAGTGCCAGGAGGTTCATTTGCTCATGGGTGCTCATAGCCAGCTCTCTTGGGTTCTATTTTTTTATTTCTTTGGTTTAACAATGAATTAATGAATGAATGAGCAGATGAAGACACGTTTGATCAGTTTGCTGTTCTGATATCTCCATGTTTGTAGTAGCTCGTATATCAGCTCCATTAGCAGCAACACAATTGCTCAGATAACCAGCAAAAGCTATAATATCCTCAAAAGACACCTACCAGACACAAATGATTAGAATTAGAATTAATAAATATGTGGCTTTGCAGGAATGGTGTCAGAAGTATACTGATGCTATTTAAAAAAATAATGTGGCCTCTAACTGCTCAAGAACACAATTGCTTTTAATTTAAGATCTTCAGGTATTGGTGTTGTCATTCCAGTGAGTTGATTTAGATGTTTGTTATTTGACGTACAAATGTTAAACAAAATAATAATAATACACAGCAATGGTATTGTGCACTTAAAATCTTATTAAATTAATTTAAATAAGCAATTTTTATTTAATTATTTGTTTATTTTTTATTTCACAATTGTTTTTGTATTTCTTTGATTATTTTTGGATTTGTTTGCTGGTATGTTTTTTATATACAGCTGTATCGTTGTTGTAGGGTGTAAGAGGGGATGTGAAGGTCTGTTCAGTTTCTCTTTACTGATTATAACATCATGTTCTACACAGCAGTTACCTGAAACACTATTTTCTCTGCACTTGTTCAGAAAGTGGTTATTCTTCCTTCTGAAACTACATTTCCATTCAGGCAAACCAGAGAGGAGAGAGGGCACAAACATGAGTTCTGGCGCCCCCTATAGGCATCAACCAAACACTGCAACAGTGGTTATCCTTTCTTTTACAGAAATAATGTTTTATTGTTGATTTAATAATATTTTATATTATTACACACGTGTGTTATGTGATGGTGTGGTATGTAAATCTGAGAAGCATATCGTCACTTTCTTAAATTTTTTGTCAAGATTGTGTTTTCCAAGACTAGGCTACCTTCAATTAACTAATTTACACAATACAAAAAAATACAATATATACATCAAGTCAAAAAATCTGCAATTGAAAAACAAAAAACAAACGATAACAAAGTATCAAAATGAGTAAAGTAAGACTAAAATCAGGGCTAAAATTTGGTAAAATTTTAGACTTCTAAGGTTTGAGGTTTTTGCAGTACATGATTCAAGGCTCATCCCTATTTGATAAGTGATGAGATTATCATTTAGTTGTATAGATTTTTTTTCTTTATAATAAGTCTGCATTTAGTCAGCAAAACAGTTAAGTTCACAAAGCTAAAAATGCTTTACAATTTGTGGTTGTTAAAATGTTAAATTGTTTTTGGTCTTTTCAAAAAAAAAAAAAAAAAAAAAAAGGTTTCTGGTTGGTTCTACTGCTTGCCTGCATGAACTATCCTCTTAAATTCATGTTTTATAAAATATTATTTAAATGAGTTTTTGTTTTAAGAAGGTCAATGTCTATTTTTTTGGCTACCCTTTTTAAATTTAGTCACTTTAGTGCGTATAAAATATGTTTACAGCCTATGCAGAGTTATATCATCATAAAATAGGTGGATTAAATGATAAAGTGAGCAGAAAGTAACGCTGGTTAAAAAAACAGAGTTACTGGTTACTGATTGGTTAATTCAGCAGCAGGGCTGTAGCAGTGGTGCAGGCGGAAGTGGTTGGTGACCTGCAGCCCGCGCGCTTTCAAATTCGAAATCTAACGGACCGAACTGACAGTGAACTAAAGGCTAGCTAACGCTAGGTGTATGAAACTAGCTAACTTTAACTAACTAATTTAGTTAACTGGGTTATAAGACATTTTAATTTAACTACATGTAATATAACAACATGTTGATTTTTTTTTTTTTACATTTTTAACAATCTAGCTAGCTAATGTGGCTAGTTATATTACCTGACGGTAAGTTATATTGTAAGTTAATTAACGTTAGATGTTTGTTAGTTAGCATTAGCTTAGCTAAAGATAGATGTTTATTTACAAGTGGGGTAAAGTTAATAAGAAGAACCATTAAATAAAATCATCTTATAGCATCATATTTAAATTAGAAGTAAATGGAAATACCATAGCCTGTCTCAGAAAAATCTAACATTACAAAGTTACTGTATGAACAAAAGTACTGGGTCACCTGCTCACAAACATTTAGACACAGCTAACTTAGGTTAGCTAGTTAACTAGATAAGTTAGTTAGCTACTTGACCTTTCGTTTAGACTCTTATGAACTTGGCAACAAAGGTGTGAATTGAGATTTTTTACTATGTAGGTAAAAGTACAGGTACTAGGGTGTAAAATACTTCTGTAGAAGTTAAAGTTAAAAGCTTTCAAAGCTATTTAAAGTATAAAAGTAATGTAAGAGAACATAAACATGACATTAAGGGCAAAAGCTTAGGCTGAGCCACAGGGTCCTTGAGTGCAAGCTGAAATTAAAGTGTCAGAGTGACTAGTATAAAATGTGAGGAGTAGACGTGAAAAGTTGGCTAAAAAAATCACTCTAGTAAATTATAGCTAACCAGTAAGGTAAGGTAAGAAATACCTTAATAATATTGATACAAAAGTGATATTTTACCATGAAAATGACTACATGGAGAATAACAATGCTCTTGTTAAAGCATAACCATATAAACTAAACTAGTTTATCTGTGAAATATATTAATATGGGACAAAATAGAAATTAAATATTGTTCAAATATAATAGTGGTAAAAATATCCCAAATATTGAAGACATTATAAAGATACATAGTATTTATAACATTTTGGCTTTCAGACAAAATGCATCAGTATTGTCAGATTGTGCTTTTCAAATGCTCTTTCATTCATAATACAGCGATACTTCACAATATCAATATACAGTCATATGAAAACGTTTGGGCACCCCTATTAATCTTAATCATTTTTAGTTCTAAATATTTGGGTGTTTGCAACAGCCATTTCAGTTTGATATATCTAATAACTGATGGACACAGTAATATTTCAGGATTGAAATGAGGTTTATTGTACTAACAGAAAATGTGCAATATGCATTAAATCAACATTTGACCGGTGCAGAAGTATGGGCACCCTTATCATTTTATTGATTTGAGTACTCCTAACTACTTTTTACTGACTTACTGAAGCACAAAATTGGTTTGGTAACCTCATTGACCTTTGAACTTCATATCCAGGTGCATCCAATCATGAGAAAAGGTATTTAAGGTGGCCAATTGCAAGTTGTTCTCCAATTTAACTCCTCTGAAGAGTGGCATCATGGGCTCATCAAAACAACTCAAAACATCTCTGTCTCAGAGATTTAACCTGTCAGTTTCCACTGTGAGGAACATAGTAAGGAAATGGAAGGGGACAGTTCTTGTTAAGCCCAGAAGTGGCAGGCCAAGAAAATTATCAGAAAGGTAGAGAAGAAGAATAGTGAGAACAGTCAAGGACAATCCACAGACCACCTCCAAAAAGCTGCAGCATCATCTTGCTGCGGATGGTGTCACTGTGCATTGTGTGGATTGTGGCGTGCTTGCAGAACATTTTCTGTTAGTACAATAAACCTCATTTCAATCCTGAAATATTACTGTGTCCATCAGTTATTAGATATATCAAACTGAAATGGCTGTTGTAAACACCCAAATATTTAGAACTAAAAATTATTAAGAGTAATAGGGGTGCCCAAACTTTTTCATATGACTGTATTGTCCGGCTCTACTTGCCATTAAAATATACACGGAGTTCAAGATTACATTTAGTGTCCACCATTCCAGGTATATTTAATGCTATGTTCACATGTTGTTTTGGACCTCATTTTAAAATTTGTGTTATAAGCAAGAGTCTGTGACTTGCTGCAGCATGTGGTCCTGAAAGCTTTTCCATGGTGATAGCATTACTAAAAATAACTGGTTGTTTTTGAGGCCAGTATACAAAATGATGGTTTTGGCCACTATGTTGTCTTGTGTTGTTAGTAGCGTGTTTTCATTGAAGTGGTGTTTTTGGTACATGAACAGATATACCTGGAATACCGTTCTGGTTGGGACATTTGTAAACTTGACTTTTATCTGCAGTCACTGCTTCTCTGAAATACATTGAAAATCCTGTTTTACATCAGAATGTAAACACAGCCCAACAAACAACCTTAGCAATAAAGAAATGACTCCGTTGTCACTCATATGCCAGACTGGTTAGATGTCACATGAGGACATCTCATTTTTGTCTACCAGGAAGTTGCCATAACATCTTAACCACACCACATTCAGCTAATGAGAGAACTAACAATTTATACTATATTACATGGCACAACTAGATCCCAGAGATCCCAGACCTCAGTACCATTTGAACAAAAAGTGGAGATTGTGAGGCAGACACTCATCCAACAGCAGTGTCTCTCCTTACAAATGCTTTTCTTGATAAATGGGACCTAGACACTCTCCAAAATCTAGAAACCTTTTTTTCAGAAGAGCGCATGCTGATACAGTTACACAGAGCGGACCTACTCCAAAGTAATACGTATAGATTAAGAATTGGATGTCATAATAGCTATGTAATGTATAGATGTCTTAATACCTTCGTCCACTTTTGAATTAGTTTATTTACATAGTAACATTTTTCATATTTAAAATTTAAATAGAATTTTTTTTGTAGTTTTTGACTATTTATCTACTGTTAATATTGGACTTTGCTTACTGAATACAAAATGGTTGTATGGTCCTTTAATTTATAAAGCCTTGGCATGGTAAACCTGATCTACATCCATTTTTTTACTGCTGCATTAGAGGTCCAATAAATTGGCATAATAAAAGGACTTCCTTTTGAAAAGTGCAGCTGGTAGCCAGATAAACACTCTGTAAATAAGGATTACAAATATAAAGACTAAAAGCAAGTTTTATAGTTCTAGAATGATATTTTAAACAATTAGAGCCATGTATTCATCTTTTTATCTGCTTCTTCCTGCTCAGGGTTACAGTGTCTGGAGTCTGGAGCCTGCATGGAATCACTGCATTTAAGACAGGATTCCTCCCTGGACATGGCACCAGTCCATCTCAGGGTACCATACTCACACATTCATGCAACACTGACACCTAGTGAAAATTTGGCGTAGCCAATTCACCTACTGTGTTTTTTTCAAAGGTAGGAGAAAACAAACAGTGACCAGAGCAATATCTGATCCCACAAAGCGAGCACAAGCCCCTTGAGCTGTGCAGAATACACATTAACTTCTGTGCCACCGTGTCACCCAATTCGTCTATTACTCATTGGGTCAAATTTATGGACAGGGCAGTCGAAGTCTATATTTTTCTTTCAATGGAAAATCTTATTTTAAAATTCTGTATAGTGCAAGACTGATACACTGTCTGGCCAAAAAAAAATGCCACCCAAAAAAGGTCACATACTCTAATATTTAATTGGAGCAACTATATCTTTGATTGCAGCCGCATTCACTGTGGCATTGTTTCAATAGGCTTCTGCAATGTCACAAGATTTATTTCAATCTAGTGCTGCATTTCTTTTTCTACAAGATCTTGCAGCATTGATGATGGTAGAGTCTGACCACTGCACAAAGCAGCTCTTCCCTAGCACATCCCAAACATTCTCAATGGGATTAAGGTCTGGACTCTGTGGTGAACAATCCATGTGTGAAAATGATGATCTCATGCTCCCTGAATCACTTTTTCACAATTCCAGCCCCATGAATCCTGGCATTGTCATCTTGGCATATGCCCGTGCCATCAGGGAAGAAAAGATCCATTGATAGAATAACCTGGTCTATATTCAGTATATTCAGGTAGTCAGCTGACCTCATTCTTTCAGCACATACTGTTGCTGAACCTAGACCTGACCAACTGCAGCATCAACCCCAGATAATTTGCTTAGTTAAATCCAGGTGGTTCCTTTTTTTGTCCAGGCAGTGTATATTAATAGTTAAATATTAATTGCATCCTAAAATATTTTGATTGTAATATCTATCAACAACACAGAATTTTAACAAACACCTCAAACGTCAAAAAAGAAAACCAAACAGTCTGCAAAGTATGTCAATTTGCAAGATGCAGGTTTGTACAGAAGTGAATGCATGAAGAAAAGGTGCTTAACATTAACATCAGAAAAGATAAAGAAGCCCAGTGTTGGCATTCTGCTTATTTTTGATGGAGCAGCACTAGAACTGTTTGAGTTGTGGTTTCTTCATGGTGTTAAAGCCTGCACTGCACTGCACCAAAACCACAAGCTCCAGCAGCATCCTGAGAAAAACACATCATTTTCTGAAGTGTGAAATATCTTTGCAAACCTGTGAACTTGTACACACTGTTCTTTTTAGCAGGTGGCACTCGGTTGCGCCAGGTAGAGAGCAGTTTCTGCCCACTAGTGATAAGCAATAAATATATAAAAATTAGTGGTGTCAATCGATAAATATATTTAATAAGAATAATCGCATTTGTTTTTCTTCAGATGTAATTTTTTTAGAGTGGATATTTAAATGTAAATAAAAGAATGAATGTAAGAACTGTAAAATGCAATTATATGTATATTAGTGGTGTCAATTAAAATTATAGTATACACTTTTATGTTTGTGGTGCAGTCAAAGCTTTTATCCTTAATGGCAATTTTACTTTTACTTTTATACTTCAACTAGTTTTGAAACCAGTACTTTTACACTTTTACTTAAATAGTAAAAAGCTTGAGTTGATACTTCAACTTCTATAGAAGTATTTTAAAACATAGTGTCTATACTTCTACATGAGTAAAGAATGTGAATACTTTTGATATGTGTTTCCAAATTTTGAGTGGTACTTTATTTTAAATCATCTTAAATAATTAGGAAAGCATGTGTTTACAGTGTAACATGTAATTACAGTTTTATATATATTATTATTATATATTGTTATAGTTTTGTTGTCAGTTTTAAACAAACTGAAAGAACCCTTCTGTAGTTCTTAGTACAATTCCCATAAAAACTGTTTTTTATACATAGAGGGGCAGGCAGTAGGACCCAGCAGCAGCTCTGTGGTCTGGAGGCTGTAGGCAGGAACATAAAAAATGAACACCCCACCCTCCAGCCTGGGAGGAGAAAACATACTGCATTCCTGCTGTGGAGGCTGCTGCTCTCTGCTTCCGTAGACTGGTAAAGAGAAGAAGTGTGTTTATATGTGCGAGTTTTTATAAGGAAGGAGTGCAGGGTTGTGTGTGTTTGTGAGGAGTTGGATTTGCTCTTGTTTTCAGAAAACAGTGGTGGAGGAGTGGCTTGGTCATCCAAAACACAAGCAAAACTCCAGCAGGAGGGCACTGTCCCAGCAGGTAGAGTCCTCTCTCTCTCTCTCTCTTATTTATTTTCTCCTCATCTCGCTCTCTCTCTTCTTCTCTCTCTCTCTCTCTCTCTCTCTCTCTGTTGTGTCTTCCTTTTTATTTTCACTTTCACTGCGGCTGTGAGCTGAGTGTTGCATTCCCTTGATGCATTTGGTCAGAAACTATTGTACACTCTTAATCAGCATGCCTGTCAGATGCCTGTCAGTGTAACTCTTGCTAATGTGCTTGTCCAACAATGGCTGTGCCATTTTTCAGTTTCAGCCTGAGCACCACACACCCATTTAAGCCTTATGTAAACTGAGGTAAGGGCTTACGTTAGTGCTTTCAGTTGGTTCATTTGGACAGTTTTGTTTTTCCATCCCAATTGGTTATCTTTTGGTCACATTTGTGTCTTAATGCACACTATAGTTAATACATTAGTAATACAGTTACTTGATTAAAACGTCTACATTTAACAACACAGTAACTAGAGTTAGCAACAGTGACAGCAGAAAAACGGATAAGGTATCACAGGAAAAATAAGATTATGTTCCCATTCAGTAAAAGATCTGTTTTAAACAGTACACAGAATAATTAAATTCTGTTTTTTTTGTTTCCATTTCTTCCAACTTATGTGGAACTAGGGTTGTAAAACAAACAAACAACAATTGCTACTAAATTAGTAAATCCATGAACATTAGGAAATCAGAAGTAGTACTTCAATGTATTTCACCTCAAACTGTATCATAATTTTGTTTAATTATTTTGGAATAATTCGGGGTTTCTGTTTAAACTGATATGTAACAGTTTATGGATTTGTATTTTTGGAAATAGCCCATGGAAATACTAGGGATATGCCATAACATATCATACACAATAAATGCCAAATATTCTGACATAAAAAAATCTAGATGTCATTTCACTTTTCATACATTCATTTTTGTTCAATTTGCTGTTTGTTATGTGTCTTTTGTTCTGTGGGTTAGTGGAGTATTGACTAGTTTGATCACGATGGCCTATGTTCAGATGCTCATCTCGTCAAGTGCTTTAGTGTACATTAAATACATTTACAAAATTATCGGGACACCTACACTTACATCACACTTAAAGGAGGATTTATAAAATTCCTGTCTTAATCTATGGCTATTATTATAGTCAAGCTTTTTTAAAAGCTTGGTAGTTTATAAAGAAAACATATTGGATCAAAGATTAATATCTGTATTGATAATTGCCATTGTGATTTCTGGCCATTGCTAAAAGAAATTACAGTTAAAATGTAAAACATCATATAAATTCCTTGAGTTCCATGAACACCTGGAGACCTTATCTAACAACCTGGCTAAATGTGATGCTCCTGAAGATATTTGTTACTCTGTGTTGGAGCAAACTCACAAAAGGATGATATGGTTAGACTCCCCAAAAACAGGTAGGCCTAATTAGTTAATATATAAATATAGTATGCTGTACATCACAGATGCCAGTAATTTTATGGTTATATTGCATAGTGGATCTAAAAATCAGTTGACCATTAAATGGTCAGATATTAACAGTGAAATAACAGTGTAGAGGGTTTGAAAAAGAAGGGTGAACCCTGAATGTATAAGTCATAAGTTATTTTCCAGGTGTTGTTAAGCTTGGTAGCATGGTTAATGTACTAATCATGTTTTGATATTTTTGATATGGTGCATTGTCAGTTTTTATTTATTTTCAATGAAGAAATTAGAATATAAAGGAAACATTCAGGAAAAATCTGAGAAATGGTAAATATTAAAGTAATATTCTCTTGTTGACTTTCCACAGGGACACCATGTCCACCATGTCATCTCCAAAGCCACAGGAGGGTGTCTGTGGCCTGGCTGAGGTGATGGGTCCGGAGTCCTGGTCTAAGGTCAGCTGCCCCTGCTGCATTTCTGCCCAAGTGGAGCCGCTGGTGCTCATCCAGTTGGCTGAAGACGTCCAGCCAAACACCAAGCAGTGGATCATGTCTATGATTTCAGCACCTCAGGAATCTGGAGGTGAGGAGAATCTACTATAATTTATGATGTAGCCCTGATTCACTTAACAAGTCAAATATTTAGTGTCTATGTTTATTTTTTAATTTGTAATATAAAAGGTTATGGTAATATAGCTAATGAATGCCAGGCGTACAGTGCTGCTGATCTTGTGTGCTTGTTCAGTGCATTAGCTCAACAACCATAAAGTCGTCTCAACATAAACATATTTGTATTCACATACAATGGTAATAAGATAGTATTGTTATTATATAGTTATAATTGTTGGCAGTATATCGTAATATTTTTTTTCTTTTTGATGGTGAACATGTATTTATTGTAAACTGAGACATTGTCAGTAGATTATAGTAAATATATTTATTAAATATATCATATATATTTATTAAATATATCATGCCCAAATACATAAGTATATTTTCTAAGCATTGCAAATCTTCTTTAGTATACATAAAGCAGATTGGAAGCGTCAGTAGCGCTGGTAATGGAACTAGAATCGAATAAGTAAAGAGCAAAACACATTTGTTTTGCTGTCTTCACACTGATGTTTTTACCTTTGTTATCAATGTCATTATATGATCACAGGGTAAAATATGTAAAGCTAATGTAAATGTGCAGTAGGTCTTCATGACAGGAAATAGAACATGCACAAATCTCCTCTTTGTGTGTGTGTGTGTGTGTATGTTTTAGGGGCAGGACTGCTGGCCCACCCTGGTGAGGATGCCTCGTGGGGCCGTATTGTGGTGGCAGCCCCTCGCTGTACCCTCCTGAAGGTCACAGAGGACTTGGGCCTCTGCAAGGCCGACAAAGACGGGAACATGATCACATTTTCCTTTAATGACCGTGACAAGTTCAGCAATATAGGTGAGGAGATCAGACAAATAAAACATGAGAGAAATCAGACTGTAACTGTGAAAGTAGTAAGACACAGCAGAATACAGAATTAATAATTGGTTGTGTATGAATTTTGGTTGAATTTAGGTTAAATTATCAATCATTTTTCTGACCTTGATATTGGGCTTTGCTGATACTTAGCAAGGAGAGTCTTTTAACATGAATGAGCTTCAGGATATTTAAACATCATTCTACTGATTCTGTATGATTCTGTCTGATTATTGTTATAAATTAAATGGTAAATTAAATTCTTAAAAGGTGTAATTTTATTGTTGGATGGGTGGATCGATCGATAGACTGGCAGATAGATAGAAAGAGAGATAGATGCATTATTTTGTCGTGCAGGATTTTTGCTGTGTTGTTTAAGCTGATAAGACTAAAGTGGGCGGAGCTGGTTCTAACTGTTGCCTCTCAGCAGTGCTGTGATGGCCAAAATGGAGATGTTGGCACAGATACAACAATTAGCTATAATAGCAGGACATTCCACATCTTGGTGTATAGTAGAAAAGAAATGCACGGCATGCTTTTTAGTATAGTACATAAAGAATGTTACAATGGCTTACAAAGCCTCAAGCCTCATGGGTTCGTGATTACATGAGATATTTTGGACAAAAGGACAGCATTTTTTTTCTTTTTGTGCTATGTTGTGGTTGATCTGTTGAAATTTGTACAAATGGTTAGAGATATTTCTTTTAAAATCAGCACACCATTAAATGGTAAAATGAGATATGCAGTGTTTTTGAGCTTGTGAGATAGAACCCCAAACATTTGAATTCCTTTTCTTATAATATGGGATCCTTATTGAGATTTTTAAGTCAGCTGAACTGGCACTTTAAACTATAGCTAACTAGTTGCTTCTAATAACTTAATAAAGTTTCTTTTTAAAAAGATAGTCTAAATAAATTATCTCTGTTGGCAAAATGTACAAATTGTAGATAACCCTTGTTGAGGCCAAGCCAACTACTTTGCACATGCTCAGTTTGATTCTTTAATTGAACAGGGTCTACTGAACAGTTTTGCTGTGGTATTCACCTGACACACTATTTGCATATTGGGCGTGTTCTCCCACCTCTCACTCCCCATCAGGGTATAGTCATTCTCCACAGACTGCTGCATTATCTTGGGATTTATAGATGTGTTTTATGATGGCTAACTGCCTGGCCTCTGTGTTGAAGACTGTAAGAGCACGTTCCTGTGTTTTGTGCTGCTAAGAGTGACTGTATACAGCCTGGGTTCAGCTGCTCACATTTGCATTACTGCAAGCTTATATGACTGACTATAAAAAATGTGTTGCACCCACTACATGAACTTGATTAATGTGTCATTGAAACAACTCATTAGCTCTTAACATAAGTGTTTGTATTTTGTTTTATAGATGACATGGAGAAGTTTCTGACTTTAGCAGAGCGGCAGTACGTTGTTAAGTGTGGACTGGAGTCCATGAGAGCCACAAAGGACCTACGCATTCCTGGAGTATCGGGAGACAAAGGCGTGCTTAAATCTAGGCAAAGCATCTGTGAGTTATAGTGTGTGTTTTTGTGTGTGTAACAAATGATCATTTTGCATTATGTACAGTATTTACCAAAATTCATAGCTGATGGTTGTATAAGTGCACTAGCTCAACCATATCCAATTCTCTTCTAAGAGAAGATATAAGGAATTTATCTAATCAGCCCTGCTGAATGTAAAAGTGAGAGAAGTAGAGAGTGTAGTATTCCTTAGTGTGTGTAACACTGAAAGTGGCCAGTAGGCATGTCTCTTCCTCTCTTTCTGAATTGCTTAGTCATGTTCTCCTATTCCTCCTTGTCTATGTGCCTAGCATATTAATACTCTCTCCATTTGCCTCTTTCTGTCTCCCTCTTAATTTCAAATACATTGTAATATTATTGACTCACATATCTGTATGTACATTCCCCTCCAAAAGTAATGGAAAATTCATATCAATCTCTTTATTTTTGCTAATAACTGACTCATAACATTTTGGCTTTTATTGTCAGGTATATACATCTGGATCTGATACACAGTTCAGTTTTGTCTGAACGCTCCCATGTTTCTTTTCAGCAAAAGTATTTTAACAGATGAACTTTAAATAAATGAAAGTGAATTAGACTTAAAAATTAGTTGCAAATCCTTTGCTTGCAATAACTGCGTCAAGCCACTGACATCACTAAAGTTTTGAGTTTTCCATCTGTAATGCTGCCTGATGAAGGATCTCCTAATTAGTTTGGTTGCATCTTTCTTTAAAATGACAGAAAAATGTTTCTGTAGATATCTGAGTTCATCTTAGAACAAACTATGCAAGCTCAAGCTATTACCTCCACTGTGTTTTATAGATGAGCTGGTAAGTTTGAGATCATGAGCAGATCTTTTCTTTTCTCCAAACTTTAGTTTACATTGCATTGGTAAAGGTTATTCTTTGTCTCATTAGTCTATAATCAATCCATAGTCAGTACAGAGGCTTGTCTCCATACTTCTTGGCAAATTTCAGCCTGGCTTTCTTTTTCTTCTTCTTTAATATGTGGTTTTCATCTTCTGGTGAAGTCTTTGCACTTTTGCTTATGAAGTCATTTGTAAACAGTAGATTGGGATAACTTCACTCCTACCTTTCTGTCAACTTCTGTGGTCTACTGGTTTGACATGTGTTGCATAAACAATACACCAGTAACGACTTTCTTCTTCGGGACACTCCACTTCTCTCAGCTTCACAATTGCTTGTTTTTTACTCATTGGCAGCTCTCTGGTTTGCATGCTGCTCACTCTTCTAATTTAAAATGCACGGGCAAAACCCAAATCTGAAACTAAATGTATAGACATTCAGCAATTTTTATTGTTGATTAGTGTTTAATTAAAAAATGTATCAGGACACACCTGGGCAACAAAACACAACTGACAGTCGCGTGTTCCAGTACATAATTTGCTCACAAGAAAAATGGGTGGGTTTAGAAAAAGGTGCTATCTTCTGAACTGTATATTAAATCCAAATATAAATACCTGGAAATAAAAACTGAAATGTTCATATTTTAATGTCAAACCCAAAGGTTTTCCATCTACACTTGAATAGGGTGTACTGTTTCAATAAGTTGGGAGAGGACTCTATATTCATATACTTATGTGATTACATATACTTTATTCCAGTCTCTCTCTGACCCACTTACTCATTCTTACTTGTCTCACCTCTATTTTGTTTTTTCTGTGATGTAGTTCAGAAGCTGCAGAAAGCAAAACTAATCCTGGATGTTTTCCCTCTGCGCCATGAGAGAAAGCTAAAAACCCTTGGTCAGGAGTGGTACTCTCAGAAAAGCCTCTGGGGACAGCCTTTAGGTATACAAACACACACACACATTGAGCTAAACATACTTATCCATTCATTTTCTTATATGCTTGTCTTGGTCAGGGTTGCAAGGGGGATCACAGCCTTCTGGAAACACAGCGCTGGGCCGGAATACACCTTAGTCAGGGCAGCTAAACAGTATTCACAAACAAGGACAGACTGTTATTTAAAATGTCAGTTTTGCAGGAGAAAGAAAGGATTTAATTTTACTTATTTTAAGCATTTTTATCTGCCCATTACTCATTACATTTTGACACAGTGTAAATGATAACTGGCAGATTCAAATTATGTCAAAAAGTGAAAAACAAAAATAGAGCTTTGCGTGACAGCAGCAGTATTCTCAGATACACATGCACATGCACAAACACACATGCAAATATTGTGTAATGTAGAAACACCTACTCACACAAATATATGCATGCACACACACACACACACAAAAACTGAAAAAAAGAAGTAGCTTTCAATGAACATCCCCTTTCTCTGCTTATTCAAATTTACTTGTACTGGAGCATCCACTTCAGCTCAAGCCAACAGTTTTATGACACTTTTATAAATACTTTATGGAATCATTAAAGCAAAAACTTGGAATCATTTAAATGCAGCTCAGTAAAATTAGCATCCCAGGGTCACATGCTGTAGGTTAGTCCACTCTTTATGTTTTACACTCTTATCAATTCACTTAGACTTTGCATTTTATATTCTGATTGCTGATGTTCTTTGCTAATCTTTTTACTTCAATTATTCAAATGAAGCAAAATGAAGGCTGGCTTTTTTATTTATGCAACAGTTTTTTCTCATTGTGTACTTGATATGTGACAACAAATAATTAAATTAACTTTTTTTAAATTTAAAATAACTTATTATTCTCTGTCTTTTCTTTACAGATCGCATTCATGCATACTTTGGTGGCTCCATCGCATTTTACTTCAGCTTTTTAGACTTCTACACTTGGGCTTTGGTTCCTCCAGCAGTTGTGGGCCTCTTCATCACCTTCTTCCTCCCCAGATGGGGGTCCCCTGATGTGGATAAAATTACCATCCCTGATCTTGTAAATAAGTCTGTATCTCAGGATGTGGACGGTGACCAGCTGTCAGTCAGTGGCCTGATGGTGCAGGCTGTGTTCAGCATGATCTGGTCCACTGTGTTTATGGAGCTGTGGAAGAGACGCAGTGCAGCTCTTTCATACCGCTGGGGGTGCATTACATTGACTGAACGCTTCCAGGTATGAAAGAAAATAAGATCAAAAGATGATTTTGTTACATAATTATTATAAGAAATATTCTATATTGCACAGTCTCGGTGGTTAGCTATCAGTTCTTTGTGAAAATGTGTTTGCCAAATTAACATAACAAAAAGAGTTTCAGATTCATATTGTTGAAATGGCTACTGCTAGGGCTTTCAATAACAGTTATCTTTACGTTCAGTGCTTTGAAGTGATTGTACATTAACTAGAATGTTAGTAGCATAAGCAGTTCTGGAAAGGAAAACCTGAATAAATTCAGTGGTTCTTTTAGGACTTCAGTATTTCTGCATGACATTGATTGCTTATGTCTGCTGACATCCAGAAGGAGGCGCTGTTGTTGTCTTCTAGTCAATGAAATGACAGAAATAAAACTCTTGATTTTCATGTATTTTATTGTATTTAGTTTAGCACTACAACATTCCATAAATATAATAATATCTAACATAATTGAATAAAATCTAAAAAATATTTGTATTTTCTTTTCTTTTTTTTAGAAGTAAAGAAGTGAATACCAAAATAAAAACTAAATGCTAGTGTGTAATCATTAAGTCATTTACATCCAAATTTCTACACCTTATGGGAGCTTTATGAGAAAGTTGGGTGTTATGGGAAACCATGCTGCAATTGATTTAATTTCTAGTCTAGACAGTTTCTAGTCTATTGTTTCATTAAAAAAAACCTGAATACCTATTTAATAAATAATGTGTTACATAGCACTAATAGATGCACTCACGTTGGGTACATTGGTAATAATAATTAATGAGAGCTAAATATTATCATTCTGTAATTCCAAATATTAAAGATCTAAAATGAGCGTCACATTATGTATTGTTAACACTGTTATTTCAATATCATCAGTACACATCTTGAGTTTTTAAAGGTAGCAGTGGCACTGACTCACCGGGCCCAATCTTATGCACTGTGTGATACTTATTGCTTTCTTACAACAGTGCTTGTGAATTTATCTACACCAATGGGTGTGAAGGTCTTGAAATGAGGTGTGTTCAGGAAAATTTCTGCTGTATCGCTATTTTGCCAACGGAAAACACAGGTGCACCACTGGCAGTTGCACCACAGGTGCACCACTGGCAGTTTCCTCTGCTGAGATTTGTTGAACACTTCCAGGTAGCTGCGTCCCTGAAATAGCAATCTGCCAAAGTCAGAGCACACGTGGCTCTTAAAGGGAATGGCAATTGACTCACTAATAGAATTTCTTGCATGTTACGCCCAGAAGAAAGCCATAATAATTTAAGCATACTAGGTGTACATTTCCTGTAGTTAAGGTAGCAAAGAAACACTTTTACGCTCTGAATCAGGCTACCTGATGCACAGTTGATGGCTTTAATATAAAAAAAAGTAAAATAGGGCACATTGTGTCTTATCATACATAATTGTGGGGAATGTATTGTTTGTTTTTCGTAAAATCTCCTCAAGGATTGTAATAGTTTTGTCATTGTTAACTTATTTTACCAGGAGCCACGGCCAGGTTTCACTGGCGTCCAGGGTATTAATCCTGTGACGGGCCGCCTGGAGCCGCTTTTTCCTGACTGGAAAAGGCAGATGAGGGTGGGGCTGGTGTCCGTGCCTGTAGTGCTGCTCTTCCTTGGCCTGGTGGTGCTCGGTATGCTGGGATTTTACTACTTCGAGGCAATAATGTCCAGCTACCACAAGGCCACTGGCTCAATTATTACAGCAACACTGTCATACCTGCCTTCCATCGCCCATATCATCTACACCAACATGCTGGGAAATGCCTACAGGAATGTAGCACAGCGGCTAACAGACTATGGTGAGAGACAAGATCTTGTTACTCAGTCATTTCAGTAAAAAAAATCAATAACCGCTGGAATAAAATAAACTATACAGTAGGGGTAGGCAATATGGCCCTAAACTAATATCACGATATTTCATGGAATTTTTGCGATAACGATACTCTTGGCGATATGACGAAATACTGAATTATTTCAAGAATACACTACTGCAACAAAATTAATATTAAATTTTCTTATTGCATACAGTATGGTATGGCACACCCTTAACTGAGATTTAAAAAAAATACAAGAAATTAATCAGTAACATTAATTTGTAACAGAATCAATGATCCAGAATGTCATGATACTAATAATGCACTCCAAATATCTCCATATATCCAGGATTAAAGTAAAATAAATGATACTGGACAGATATAATCTGTCTCTAGTAGATATATAATGGGAAATAAGGACAGTGTGAATTTTTCTTTTGCTAAAAACAGCAAAAAAGTAGAACCCTGATGTGATAATTAGTTGATTTTATTATACAGAGGCAAGTGTAAAAGCATAGACAGTGCAACCTTTCTTAAAAATTAAGCCACCACAGGTCTTGCGCTTTTACTGGCTGGTTGCAGTATGATGTGTATGTTCACCTTATGCTTCTATGAAAAAACTGCCCAATTTTTTCTCCTTTAAGTGGTCCTAATATTTCTTGTATTAAATTGTACTTATTTTGTTTGAACTCAAAAGAGCAAAACTATTTTTTCTTCTTTGCTGAAAAGTCAGTGTAAGCATTTACATCATTTCACTTAATCTTATTAGAAATAGAAGGGAAGGAAACTAAAGAGTTCATATTTTTTACAGTTATTGTATGAAGGATGTATATATGGTTTGAAATATGTAAGAATAGTAGACACAATGATGTGCTATTGATGGTGTTTAGAAACTTAGAAAGCCTGGGCTCAGTACATAAGTGAAATTCTACTGTATAAAAGTCTTACTCAAACCATGTAAACAGGAAAACAGTAAACAACATTAAAATAAACAGAAATAAACGTTAATATAGTAATAGAACCTCTTCTCTAAAATGTATTTTCTCATTCTTCTCAGAGAACCACAGAGAAGAATCATCCTACCAGAATCATCACACCACAAAAGTTCTTGTGGTAAGTCCAGTTGCCCACCTTAATGTGTTTTCTCTGTTGCTTAATCCTTTCATTCATTGCCCCACATTCTTTGTATCAACCATCTATTTCTCTCTCTCTTTCTCTCTATCACAAAAACACACTTACCATCATATCTCTGTTTTTTATATAAACATTTTTTTCAGACCAGATTAAAAAAGGTTAAAAATAAAGACTAAAATGGTGGAGGACATAATTTCACTCGTTTATGTTCATAGCCACTAAAAAGCAGATAAGCAAAAGATGAAGTGTCAGATTTACTTATGCTGTCTTTTTGGTGTCACTGAGCTTCAGTGTAAAGTAGAAATTTTAAATCTTTAAAGGGGGTATATTATACCTTGTTTTACACCAGTTAGAATACGTCTATGAGCTATCTCACGTAAAGAAATCTCAGTAACCCTTTTCTTGCCAATTCCTTTAAGTTTAAAAACTTTGTCACTTTTATAAAAAAAGCTAGTTGCTGGCCACACCGTGTATATGCTTAGTGTATACCACACATTAGTGTTAGCTTGTGCCTAATGGCAAAAGACTGCGATAGAAGCACAAAAATCATTTTTTTTCATCTCCCTAATCTTCTGACTTGCCATGTACAGTAGGCAAAGATCCCTCCCTCAGATGAAGTCTGCTGGCAAATCATGCTGTGTACTGCCCGAGATTTTCCACCAAAATGGCAGATAATTCAACTGATCTAGTGGGCTCTGGGCTCTAGTTTGGGCTCTGGTGGGGGTTGATCCCACAGTGTTTTTTTTGCAGGTTTCCCTATTATGACATAAAAATAAGGGAGCCATCCTAACGGCTCATAGAAGCATATCATTCCTGACACCAAAATCTTTAAACTGACTCAGAAAACGAATGGATAAATTGTTTCTGCTCTCTGTCCCTTTTGTATAGTGTGGTGTAGTGTGCATACAAACAGCAGGTGTTCTGCTATAAAAGCCTCAGGTGGGCTTTTAATGCTGATAAGTGCAAATCCCAGAGCAGCATTAAGTGGATATACAGCTGTTTATAGAGCAAAATTAATTAAACTTTCTCTCCTTCTCTCTCTCTGTTTCCCACAGTTTACCTTTTTTAATAACTTTGCAGTGCTGTTCCACATTGCCTTTTACAAGCAGGACCTGAACCTCGTACGCAAGGTGAGTGGATTCCAGTGCTTTGCATACATTGGCACATTTGCTTATATGCATTACATTAACCCTTAAACAGTGCCTTACACTATTATTATTATGCCAGCTTTAACCTCTTCTAGCATTTTATTAATCCGATAGTCAAACATTACTGTGCTCAACATTTGATGATTGATGACAATTATTCATTGATTGATAACTAAGTAATAAAGCAATTGTTTGGTAAATGTATATGAACAGTTAAATATAATAACTATTTTATAATGACTGTAAATTTGTTATATAATTTTAGTCACTAATGCACAGTTTCATTTTTGTATGCAGAGGCTCTCGTCACTGCTGATTCTTTCTCAGATAGTGAACCAGTTCACTGAGGTTTTTGTGCCGTATATTGTGGACCGTTTCTACAGCTCACCAGAGAAGGAACTGAAGGAGGACGACCCGGAGGCTGATCACCTGCAGGCTGAGGGCAGCCTGCCTGCATTTCCTGTAAGCTGTGGGATGGGATGTTAAGCAGCTAATAAAAATTGATGTTTTAAAAAAATCTGTTTAAAATTATGCAGATAATTTACAGTACAATGCTTAAAGCTTCAAGTTTAAACATAATTTTAAGCTCCATTACACACACAGCTACTTATGCTGCTAGAAAATCTAAAAGTTTTAAAAATAAGCTGAATAAATGAAGAATGTGTGAATACTGTATTGCAAAGGTGTCAAAAATATTTACATTCATTACCTAGTGTTTCAAAAGTACTTCTGTAGAAGTTTAAGTATCAACTCAAGGTTTTTACTCAAGTAAAAGTGTAAAAGTACTGGTTTCAAAACTGAAAGTTTAAAATTAAAAGGAATTTAAGGGGAAAAAATGCCATTAAGGACTAAAGCTAAGGCCGCACCACAGGAGCCCATAGCAGTAACCCCCCTCCCCAAAACCCATTTTTCTAAAATCCCTAATGAATATAATGTTCTATTAAAATGTTAATGTTGATAAATTTGGGATGCACTAGGCTCCCAAACACTAGGTGTTTCAGCTGCATATATACCCATAGAAAATGAATGTATTTTAGTGCAATGTAAATACTGTATATTAAAGAAGCTTAGTTGGACGTTTGTCTGGAGTTCTCTTGAGTCTCTGCACGGATCATCTTCATACTAGAAGTATGAAGAATGTGAAAAATAATCAGTCCAGTAAGGTAAAGGTAACCAAAAAAGTTACAACTTTGCTATATTAAATACTCAGGTTACCCTTTTTGTCAACCTTTTTAGTAAAATTTTTGTTACTGTGTGTTTGTGTGTGTAAACAGGGTCTATTTGCTGAGTATATCGAGCTGTTGGTGCAGTTTGGTTATCTGAGTTTGTTCTCATGTGTGTATCCGCTCACTGCTGTGCTTCTGCTGCTGAACAACATCACTGAGATTCGTGGAGATGCCTATAAAATCTGCCGTCTGTTCAGAAAGCCTTTCTCACCCCCTGAGACTGGCATGGGGGTGTGGCAGGTAAGAGGATTTTCAGCTATTAGAGAAAGGACAATGAGGAAATATGATCTTCCTGTGTTTGTTTGTGTGTATGGGTGTGTAGCTCATACTGTATTTGTCTCCAATTGATCTATTCATTTTGTACCTAAATGTTATCTTCTTCATAGCAACTGTTACAGTGCTGCATAAAAATAATGCCAAAATGCCTAAAAGCATTTTTAGGGTAGTTACTGTTTAAATGTTTGTGTGTGTGTGTGTGTGTGTGTGTGTTCTGCAGGCCGCGTTTGAGCTGCTGGGGTTTGTATCTGTCGTGTCGAACTGCTGGCTGCTGCTCTTAGCTCCACGGGTTAAAGCCTTCACTCAGGACGCTGGGCTCAGTCCCGCTGCTGTGCTTGTCTACGCCATTCTGGTGGAGGTTAGAGCTCACGCACATGTGCATACAGTAATGTACAAGCATCGACATGCTGAGACTCATACAGTTTTATACACTAATCTCTCAGCAAACTGATACAGTAAACACTGTCTATTACATTTCACTTAGATCCAATTTCAGGAACATTCTCTTCTCTTGTCTAAACATAACACACAGCTGCCCAAACCACATACACAACATGCCTGAATGTCTTACATTTCTGGACAAAGAGAACACTTCTCAATCTAAAATATCTGTAAACTTATGCCACAGTGCTATTTTCTACGCACATAGCAACTGAACAGCTATTTCTACATATTTCCTTTGGATCTAAGCAAGCACAAAAAAGCTGTATTATGATTGCTAAAACATTTTTTTGTCCACCTAAATGACAAGGACCACACATAATAGTTTTGTAATTGTTAATTATCCAGCACATATTTCAACCTGAATACCAGGAAATTGAGGATGAGAACACTAATTGTATTTTGGATTAGTGAAAATGATTTAACCAAATTAATACAAAAGAGTGTATTTTAACTTGTGGATGTGTTTGGAATGTTTCTGCAGCATGCGCTGATCATCATAAAGCTTATTTTAGCGTTTATGATACCTGATGAACCGGACTGGGTCAGAATCAAAAGGGAACAGATTGAATATCGCTCAATGAAGGCTGTCAGTCAACAAGTGAGTATGACCTTAAAAATAAAACAATAGCTAGAGCACATTAACCTATTTATTGGCTACAGCAATGCAGACCTCTCATTGACAAATTTTCTACATTGTAAATTAATATTAAAGACATGAAAACAATTAAGGGACACATATGGAATTATGTAGTAAATAAAACAGTTCAACTGAGATGGTGATTTAGGATGAGTTGCAGCTTCACAGAGTGAAGGAAAAGCAGCAGCTATTGTTCAGCACCTCCAGGAACTCCTTCAGGATGCTGAGAAAACTATTCCAGGTGACTCTCCCTCATGAAGACACTGAGATTAAAATACCAAGAGTGTGCAGATCTGTCCTCAAAGATAAATGTGCTACTTAGAAGAATCTAAAGTATAAAACATATTTATATAAAATATTTTGATAAAATAAATCCATGTGTTCCCGTATGGCTTTAATGTCTTCAATATAAGGTTTACCATGTAATCTTAAAAAAAATCATAAAAAGAAAGAAAACACTTTGAATAAGAAGTGGTGTGTCCGAACTTTTGACTGGTACTGTTTGTGTCAGCAATGGCTGCAACTTAAAGTTGCTGAATGCATTCATTGAAATGGGTGTCTCCAAACATTTGGACAAATTGTGTACTGCCCAAAGCATTAAAATAATGTTTGTTCAATATGCATGATGTGTCTAATTCAGAAAATTCTCAATATTATTTGCATTCTATAATGATACAGCAAATAATTGTTTAAAAAGTGTTATTGCCCCTAATATTACAGCAATAGAAGGAATAAAAAGTTTCCTATATATATTTTTTATATGTTGTGTTTGCCATGCATTGGTTATGAGTAGGGGTGTGCCATAATGTATTGTATGCGATAATATTGCCAATGTGATTAATAGAAACTTCCATATCGTGATAGTGCAATATTCTTGAAATCAGTCTAGTTTGTCCTTGCTTTGCTATTTACTGTATTTACTTTTAATAGTTTGTTTGCAGTTTAGACTTTTTGCGGTAGATTTTATTTGTTACATTACTTAATATTTGTTACAATTTTCTATTCTGTTACACTGATTTTAAAATACTTTTTATAGATTTTTTGCTTTTTACTTAAAGTTTGAAACTGTCCAGCGGTCTAAAGCGCTGCCACTATGAGCGAACGCCCGCTCATACAGCTTTGCCATCAAGCTGCCGGCGCTCAGAGGGAGCTCAATTGGCCCTGCTCCCTCTGGGTGGGTAGATGGCGCTCTCTCCCCACATCACTAAATGGTGATGTCCACAACACAGGGCGTCTGTGAGCTGATGTATCAGAACCGAGCTGCTGCGCTTTCCTCCAAGCGCGCTGGCTGCTCAGCAATGCTGCATTAGCAGCAGCTCGAAAAAGAAGCAATTGCTGACTTCACATGTATCAGAGGAAGCATGTGTTAGTCTTCACCCTCCTCGTGTGTTGGGGCATTAATAGTGATAGGGGGAGTCCTAGGGAGTAGGTTGGGTAATTGGCTGTGCTAAATTGGGTGAGAAAATGGGAAATTTTTTAAATAAATTGTAAAAAAAAAAAAGTTTGAAACTGTTAAGTTTATATTAAATAAAACTTTGTAAAAAAGTTTTTTTTCTTATTGCCAAGAATATTATGATATTATTTTAGGACCATATCGCCCACCACCTAGTCGACCACTGACCTCATTACTAATCATTTGCCAAAAGCTGGATTAGTGACTAAAAGTCAATCTCTATTTTTCTTTTATAGAAAGTGAAACGTGTTCCCACATCTGAGCTTCTTCCCTTGAAATCCTGAGCAGTCCAGCTGTGTGATCAAAGGAACGCTGATGCAAGTGTTGTGTTGCCTTCGCTTTCAGTCATTGTTTACTTAGCTTGCTGCTGCACCACAAGGTGTAGCGTTTTTGAGGGTTGTGCCTGTGCCTGCAGAGAAAATGTGGACCAGCTTAGGAAGTTGGACTGTGTGTCTCCTCTTGGAGGACTCCTGTGGTAAAAGGCTTTTAAAAATCAGGTGATTTTTATTTATGTACAGTACACTCACTGTCCACTGTATTAAAAACTCTTCTTTCCTAGCTCAGCCTTGTATATTATACATCTGGTGTTGTTAAATGTGTTAATGCAGTGTAATAGCCATCCTCTGGCTCTTTATCAGAGGTTAGTGGCTTACCACAAGCAGTCCTTTGCAGGATATTTGTAATGTATTGTATTGTATTGTATTCTATAGTCTCACTCTCATCTTAGTAATGAAATATTACTTCTATGCCTGTTACAACTGTACAAGCACCACACACACAACAATGTCAGTTTCACTGCCACACATAGAATGGTCCAGAACCCAGTGTCTGGGTAATAATATCTTGTCTGCAGAATGTTACTAAAATTGATACAGAGGGAATAGAGGGAAGTCGTCATGAATTGCGCATAATAACAGATTTGTAATCTGTAATTGGGTATAACACCTACATAATGAATCATAAAGTATGGGAAGCTTAAAAAGTGGTTAGTTAGGTGATGTAGAAGCTATGAATTTTAATAAAGTGGACAGTCAGTGAGCTTAATGTTCCAGTGCAGTGGAAGGAAACCCATTGTACTGCAGGGAATCCTTACCTGATGTTAGATTTCTAACCCACACATCTGGGTTCAGCTGTGGTGTTTTAAAACTTGTTTTATTTTTAATACAAAGTTAGTTCATTTGAGAAAGTGGTATATGAATAATAGTTTATTACACTGAACTGTGCTATCATGCATAAAAGGTTTTTTACCACAAAGAGGCAGACAAATCACATCAATTTTATGCTTATGCATTTATCGAGTGAGTGTGTTACGGAGGAGTGTGTTAATATACTGCATTTCAACTTGTATTATCGCACTGTATCTTCTAGCAACCAAAGACTTCTTTGCTAGCAGCAGTACCTGCCTTACAAAGCCTCACTTACTGTTATGTGGTTGTCTAGCATTTGCGATGCGTTGCCTTCACTAAATTATACATGCAGTGCTGAAGGGTGCTTTAGAGTGCAGCTATTATAAGAAACCAAACTGCAGAATGAAAGTGCAATCACACCAAGTGCTGCAACGAGTCACCGAGCTATAGAGCCTTGTACTGACGATAAATAAAAAACAACATGAATTTTACAGCCTGTTTTTCTTTGTACGTTGTAAAAAAAACACACATCAGACAGATGCTCTTTTGGTTTAATTTGTTTTAATAAATAAATACAAAAATAAATTAATCTCATTGAGACAGAGTCATAGTTTTAAGGGTCAATGGGACTATAGACATATCCAGCTGTCATTCTCCCATGTGGAGTGGTTCCAACTGGTTGGTCAATGGGAGACCCGAGTCAAATGAGAAAACATAAAACAAAGTGATGGGTGAGTGAGAAATGGTGAACATGATTTGTACAGTCTGTCTGTTTTTCTACATTTTGATTTCCTGTACAGTCTAAAATTCAGAGCAGACCTACAGTCATTAAGTGTGTTTGAGTAAGAGTAGCACTTGATCAGGTTCACTCTTTAAAACAGTGTGATTAAGAAACACGTTTTAAAGGTTGCTTGTGTGGATTTTAGAGTTCTGGATGTAACTAATAGTATGAAACAATGTTCTAAACAATGTTTCTTAACGATTTGTAATGTATTTGAAAAAGGAATAAGATCTGAGCCCCTTTAATCAAGCAGAATCGTTTCTTTCTTTCAGAACCTCTTAACAGAACGAGGGTCTACATAAATATTGGCGCCAAATTGACCAGAAATGTTTTTTTTGTTGAAGATCCAACTTTTAATTCCCAAAAGAACCATCTACAAGTAGTTAGAAGGATGCCTAATCTTAAAGCTTCTCTTACTCTGAAACACTTAACGATTGAAGATCCTTGTAAAAGCTAAGATATGTGAAGACCTTTGTGAAGAATGGCAATGTGAGAATCTCTACAGTGTATCTAAACACAAAATCTAAATATGCTTCAGTTGCTATTAGAGATATTCAGTATTGATCCATTAGGTTTTCTCATAGCACCCGGTGCTGTATAGCATAATTGACTTTGTTGTTCAGAGCCTTCTTTGGGCCAGCTTATCTGTGGTCTTTAAGAGAGGGTATCAGTGTGCCCCAAATGAGTTTGCGCCTGTATTTCGGCTGTGCGACAGAAACAGTAAACTCACAAGACTGACTTGATCACGCGTGAAAATGTTTTAGTTTCCTTCATACAGCTTAAAATAACCCAATCAGCCACTTACACATCACTGAGAGTACCAGATAACCAATAGCCACCACTTAAAAAAAAGCTACCTTGACTTTGTGGATTTAAGCTATTTAGAGGTATACTTCGGAATGACACTGATTTACAGATGTGGCAGGTTAAGGTGTATGTTGTGCTGTCTGTGTTAAGAGAAAACCTGTGCTGTGTGTAGCCTAATTTTTTTTTTTGTAGCTTGAGATGGCAATTCCAGATCTAGAACGAAAAATTCACTCTAGGATTTTGGATCTGGATCTGCCACCTTTGCATTTAGCACACACCATTCCCTGGCTGTTAGAAGAGGCAAATGTAAGATTTTGAAATCATGTTCCTAAACATTTTTCTACAATCTCGCAATCACCTTTAGAGGAATGTTTTTTTTTTTACTCTCTTCACTGTAAGATATCTAATGACAAGGAGGGGTAGAGCTAGTATTATCAAACGCTATGTTAGGTCAAAACACAATATCATGTTAATAGCATATACATAGATAGCAACACACATGCTCAAAAGAATATATATACACACACTGTACATGACCAGACGTGTCCAAGAGCTTATACTGTGAGACTGCCTGCTCAACAGTCAAGATGCACTCAATAAAGAGGCCAATAAACAATAACGTCAAGATTAATGTTCAAGATTTTACACCCAAACTCTTCCATTCTCTCAAGAAGGTCCTCTTATGTAAAAACTGAAATAAAACCAAATTAAATACAAAATCAATGAAAACAATGAATGATATGAACTCGTCACCATGTTTCCAACATACCCTTAATAAGGCTCTGATATGATAAAAAATCCCATAACATTTCCAAGAATATCCATTGACTCCATTTGTCTGAAAGAAAAACACATCAAAAAAATAGCTTCAGGAAGACCAGTCTTCTCTCGTCGGATAATGTCCTTTTCACAGAAAGTCTTTCACTATAACCTCTGTTCAAGTCCTTTTCCATGGAAAAATGTATTTCAGATATATTCCAAAGCCTTTCCCTGGTCAACCCAGCTAGCGTGGCGCTAATGCTAGTCTAAGCTTTGCTAATGTAGCATGCTCCCGTATCCGTGCTCCCAAACAGTTAAATGCTCAATCTGCCTCTCATGCATCCTGGCCCTACTAAACCCCCCCACTTACAGTCTGGCCAGAGGAACAGGGACAGATGCCATAGGGCCAATGCCATGCACCTTCCTACACTAGACTGTGATCCATTAACTGAACCAAACTGCGGTTCTCAAAGGTTTCCCAGCGTCATGCTGATTGTTATGTGGTATCTAATAGTAATCTTGAATGCGATGGAGATGCTGTGAGGCCTCAGGAAACCTAAAATCTGGAGTCATCTTCAGACAAATTCAGAACTTTTTTTTCTCTGTCTGGGTTTTAAGTGCAGGAAATAATTTAACCAGCTAACTGATGCTCGGCGCATTAGCCAATGCAAAAATGAAAAATCAACAATATTAATAGTGCTATACACCAAACATCCATAACATTAGCACCACTGATAAGTGAACTTGGGAATATATATATTGATTATATTAATCTACAGAGGCTTTTTCTGTTCTTAAGTTCATATGGTGGAAGCAAGAAAGCCAAAAAAGAAAAGGATCTGAGACACTCCAAACTGAAAATAACTAAACAGTAATGGCTGAACGATTGGTTCAAAATATCTCCAGAACATCAAGCGTGTCTTGTGGAGTGTTCCCCATTAAGGAAGGCCAGCCGATGGAGCGGCAATAGGATCACAGGACCCAAGCATCACTGATGCTCATGCTAACAGCACCTGCTGTTAATTTTTTTTTGTTTTTTTTGGTCAATAAATTCTCCGAATAGTAGCAAGGACTTAATACACAATATTAGGAGGTGGTGCTAATGTTATGGCTGATCAGTTTATGTTTCATTTTACACTAAAGCATGTAATCAAACTATTTATTTAACATCTGCTTCACATGTGCTTTACATCTCCCTCTTGACTTGACATCTTTTTTAGGTGAAGATCTGTTCTGGAGAAGCCGTTAAGAGTGCAAAACAACAAAGCGATTGTATTAAACAGGGGGCTTCTACACTGGCAAGACATACTCTAGCTCTAGTAAAGGTCACTGAGATAGCACACAATGCAGCGAATGGCATCAGTAGATACAGGTGTTTATATACACAGCAGCGCTAGGAGGTTAGCCGCCACACGGGAAAGCAGCAGGGACTGCTGGGTTGGGGGTGGGAGCAGCTACAGGTGTAAGATAAGTAGATTGGGCGCTTTCTGTGTGTAGCCAGAGCACCTCTGAGGTCACAGTAAGAGAGGAGAACACACACACTGTGTCTTTTAAAAACTACTGGTGTTGGAGAAGGGAGGAGAAATGAGAAGTAACCTGATCCACGAGCTAGCATGATTTAATGATGCTGGAGAAGGTCTGGACGGCTTATACACGTTTAGGGAATGTAGAGATCTGGGAAAGAGAGAGGCTTGCTCTCGATCTTTCACATTCTCCTCATTCATTCTCATCAGAACGTCTCTCTCGTCCTATAGCACGTGGCAACAGTTATACTGTGCGAAGGGAAGCAGTTTTTCTTTGGAGGTGGGCTGAATATTGAAGGACAGGGCTTTCTCACAGAGAGGAAACTGCAACAGGCGGTCTCGCAGGTTCACGTTCTTGTTCTTGATGTCCGTCCCGGCATCCCTAGATACCCGGTGGCCCTGTTGAGGTTTGGTATGGGTCTCTTCCACTTTCTCACCCTCCCCACCCATCCTGCGCATCTCCACTCCATCTGGGCCCAGGTCCACGCAGTGGTTCTTGGGCAAAGAGCGTGGTGAACTGCAGGGGGCAGAGATCACACCTTTGTCCAGAAGCTTTGCCTTGGAAGGAGTGTTGTTATTGTCCTCTAGAGTGTCCTTGGAGGGCTCAAGTTGACCCAAGCAACATTGCACAGCATTAAGTCTAGGTGCTTCTGTTGGAGGAGGTCCATTCTGCTCCCTCCGTCCTTCATCTTCAGTGCTGTCAAGATTGTTCCCCAGTCCATCCCTTCCTGGGTGCTTATTGTTCTGTGTTCCCTCAGTCTGGGACATGGTCTCCTTATCTTCACTGATTTGTTTGCTGGTGTGCTTCTCTTGATGCTCCTCAGTCATCCTGCAGATATTAGCCGCTAAATCTTGTGATTCCTGTTCTTTACCACATTCTTCTTCCACCTCTTGAAGTGCCTCCTCTACTAACATCCCAACCTTCCCTCTTCCTTTCCTCTGCTCTGAGCCAGAAAGTGAGTGAGACGATTCTGAAGAAGGTTCTTCTGACACTTCTAAGCAAGGTTTGCTAACCTGCTGAGCAGATTGAACTTCACCTTGCTCCTTTTCTTCACCTTCCACATCGTCCTCCTCTTCTTCTTCACAGATTTGTTGTAGAGCCCCAAGGCTTTTCACAGTTGGGGCTGGTTCTGGAGCTACAGAACGGAGACTAAGACCCAGGCAGGAGCTTGGGGCACCAAAGTCGCCGAAGGAGCCGTCTTGACGACTGGTTTTGGGAGCCAGCAGGTCTCCGGATTCACACACGCCCCGGCGGGGGAACCCTGGAGATAGGGAGCCTAGTGGAGCCACAGGAGCCAAAGTTGCACCTCTCAGGGGATCGGCCTGGGGACTCCGGCCCTCCACCAGGTCCAGTGGCTCAGATAAGGGCCTCCTGTCGAGGTGAGAAAGTTAGTTCAGCATGCGTTACATTCCAGTATCATGGTCATCATCTTATAACGGGTAACATACTGTAAATATTCAGTTGATTTCAGGGGTGTGAAAGTGTATTTGTGGATAGACAGAACTTCCAACAGAGCAAAAGACTTTGATACATGTGTCAACTTATGGTAATAGCTTAGTGACATAATTCACATAAGTCACATAATTTAACCCATTAACAGGCAGGCATTTTTGTACAATTTCTGCCTAATAATACACGCCTTTATCCTGAGGATTTCAATTCAAGCATAACATATAAAGGTTTCATGTTTGATAAGACTAAATCTTTAAAAAAAACTATTTAAAATATTAAAAAGCTAAATCTGCAACTGTCAAAATGTAATGAATAAAAATAACAAAATTGGTGCTTTTTTGAATTGAAATAACTGATTTTAAAATCAATATTTTAGTGAATACAATTTAAACACTTCATGTTCTCCAAATCTTTCATTTCATTACAAAACTACTAGTTTTTGTGCCTATTTTCAAAGATGCATAATTTGAAGTTGAATCCTATTACTTAAATATAAAGTGGATTAGAGAGTGAACTACTTTTTGTAGTCCTGTAGGAATCTCCAAATCCCTCAAAGTTTTCAGAATGTAAATAACTTATTTTACTGCAGATAAAGGGGGTTTTATATACGGCCAAGGCCTGGTAAGTGGTTAATGGTAATTTAATGCTTCATGCTGATGTTAAGCAGGAGGTAAAGAGGAAGATACATGCATTGTTATATGCAGACAGGTGTGTGTTTGACTCACTCTGTATGCCTTTGCTCTGGAGCGAGGCCATTTTGCTCCTGCTTGTCTCGTAGGATGCGTTCTCCCAGTAGGTAATATGTAGCTGTGATGTGGTTATATCTGTCAGCCTCCAGTGCTCTAAAACACACACAAACACACAAAAACTTTACATACATAAAGCACAAATGTGACCAATTTAATTTGTTTTTTCACCGCCTTGATAACTAAAGATGCAATAGATCACTAAACAATACTGTCTTAAGAAATGATTTCCAAACAAGATCATCAACAGTGTTGAAAATGTGCTTAACAATATTACTCAGAATTTCACATCATCATTAATAAACTACTCATTAGCAGAGATGTATAAAGTACTAGAGACCCAGATGAGTAAAATACAAATGCTCTTTAAGTATTCAAGATTTTTGTACTTTAGTATTGCAGGTAGTTTATTGTAAAATGTAGTACTGAAGTACTGAACATAAAAGTACAGTACTGTGTTATTAGTGTAGTTATTACAGAAATCAGTGGAAAGTTAGCGGCTCTGGCCTTAGTGATGTGAGTTTGAAAGATCTCTGATCATTAGTGTGTAATTAAGGCTCATGTTGGTGTTAAATTGCATTTTATTAAATTGTTAAAATTGCAATTTTGTTAAATTGCAAGTTATTAACTGAGGTAAAACTTTGTGATCAGTTAACATGCTTTTTGCATATCATTGAATAGTTTAACCATTTACATACAGTACCAGTCAAAACTTTGGACACCTTTAAAACAGTGTTTTTTATTATTTATCAATTTTTTGTCATCCAAACTATGAAGAACATATGCAGTTATTAAGTAAACAAAATATATACAGTTGTGGTCAAAAGTTTACATACACTTGTAAAAAAACATAATGTTATGGCTGTCTTGAGTTTTCAATAAGTTCTACAACTCTTATTTTTCTGTGATAGAGTGATCGGAACACATACATGTTTGTCACAAAAACCAGTCATAAAATTTGGTTCTTTCATAAATTTATTATGGGTCTGCTGAAAATGTCACCAAATCTGCTGGGTCAAAAATATACATACAGCAACAAAATTTGTCAATTTTGGTGATGTAGCGAGTTGTGTCAATCAAATTAGCTTCATGTCATGGCCTCTTCACTTCTTGTAAGTGATTCTGATTGACTACAGCTGTTGACTTCTCATGAGCCCATTTAAATAGGGCTCATTTGACCCAGTGATTAGACTCAGCTACAAAAGCTACAATGGGAAAGTCAAAGGAACTCAGTGTGGATCTGAAAAAGCGAATTATTGACTTGAACAAGTCAGGGAAGTCACTTGGAGCCATTTCAAAGCAGCTACAGGTCCCAAGAGCAACTGCAGACAATTATACGCAAGTATAAAGTGCATGGAACAGTTGTGTCACTGCCACGATCAGGAAGAAAACGCAAGCTATCACATGCTGCCGAGAGGAGATTGGTCAGGATGGTCAAGAGTCAACCAAGAATCACCAAGAAGCAGGTTTGCAAGGATTTGGAAGCTGATGGAACACAGGTGTCAGTCTCCACAGTCAAGCGTGTTTTACATCGCCATGGACTGAGAGGCTGCCGTGCAAGAAAGAAGCCCTTGCTCCAGAAAAGGCACCTTAAGACTCGGCTGAAGTTTGCTGCTGATCACATGGACAAAGATAAAACCTTCTGGAGGAAAGTTCTCTGGTCAGACGAAACAAAAATTGAGCTGTTTGGCCACAACACCCAGCAATATGTTTGGAGGAGAAAAGGTGAGGCCTTTAATCCCAGGAACACCATGCCTACTGTCAAGCATGGTGGTGGTAGTATTATGCTCTGGGGATGTTTTGCTGCCAGTGGAACTGGTTCTTTGCAGAAAGTAAATGGGATAATGAAGAAGGAGGATTACCTCCAAATTCTGCAGGAAAACTTAAAACCATCAGCCCGAAGGTTGGGTCTTGGGCGCAGTTGGGTGTTCCAACAAGACAATGACCCAAAACACACATCAAAAGTGGTAAAGGAATGGCTAAACCAGGCTAGAATTAAGGTTTTAGAATGGCCTTCCCAAAGTCCTGACTTAAACCCCATTGAGAACATGTGGACAGTGCTAAAGAAACGGGTTCATGCAAGAAAACCATCACATTTAGCTGAACTGCACCAATTCTGTCAAGAAGAGTGGTCAAACATTCGACCTGAAGCTTGCCAGGAGCTTGTGGATGGCTACCAAAAGCGCCTAGTTGCCGTGAAAATGGCCAAGGGACATGTAACCAAATACTAATGTTGCTGTATGTATATTTTTGACCCAGCAGATTTGGTGACATTTTCAGCAGACCCATAATAAATTTATGAAAGAACCAAATTTTTTGTGACAAACATGTATGTGTTCCGATCACTCTATCACAGAAAAATAAGAGTTGTAGAACTTATTGAAAACTCAAGACAGCCATAACATTATGTTTTTTTACAAGTGTATGTAAACTTTTGACCACAACTGTATATGTTATAACCAAACAGATCTCATCCTTTTTAACTCAAAACCTTTTAATTAACAGCGATGATGGAACTGTTGTATAATCATGCCTGTGGCTCATGCCTCACCGCAGCACAGCAGTGCCAATATTACACGTTATAGCACTCCCTTTCATGTATTATTGCTTAAATATGGCAAGAACTACTTAACTAAGTAAAGAATGATACATGAAAAATGAATAGAAAAATGTCCCAAGTTTATTTGCAAAAAGACCATCAAAAACACTATGATGAAACTTTTGACTGGTTACTGGATGATTCATTAATCAGTACATCATTAATTGTGCTCACTCTTGGATGGTGTCTCTGTCCGCGATGTTGCCGCTGGCCATGGCCTGCAGGATGAGTTCGTGTTCGTGTGGGGAGAGGCTGCGGTGGGAGGTAAGCGGGGCAGCGCTGTGGCCAGAAGGCGAGGGGTCGACCCCATTGAGCCATGGGTGGGCTTCAATATCAACCAGGCTCGCCCGCTTAGAGGGGTCCCTCTGCAGCATCCTAGAGATAAGACTGGAAGAGAAAGAGAGCGAGAACGTTTTTAAAATGATATTCCCCTGCATACAGTACAGTGCACATATTTAGATGCAGGTAAACATAAAGTGTTTTATTCAGTATATTCAGGTAGTCAGCTGACCTCATTCTTTCAGCACATACTGTTGCTGAACCTAAACCTGCAGACCAACTGCAGCATCAACCAACCCCACATCATTTACTTACTTAAATCCAGTCGACCACTTTTTTGTTGGCCTGACAAATTTCAAAATCAATACAGTATTGTATATATCAAAATATTGTGATATTTCACTGATTTAACAGTACAATCTGAGAGAGTGATTGAGGGGAGACGGAAAATTGGATGGAGGCAGACTGTGTGTGTCCTTTCTACTCATCAGTGCAGAACGATTCAAAAATCAGAAACAAGGAAAAAAAGCCTCATCTTCAAAAACATGCTTCTTTTTTTCCTTCCAGCTTCCTCATCCGCCCCTCCATCCCTTTTTCAATTCATTTCTCCCTCTCTCTGTCACTTTTCACACTTTCTCTCACTCAGTCCCTCTCTCTCTCTCTCTCTCTCTCTCTCTTCTGATAAATATTCACTGCCTGGTTGCCAGTCAGGCGCTGCTATTTGCATATGCGCATCTGGCTGTGATAAGAGATCCAATGAAACAAAAGTGCTTATCTCACTACTCATTAATATTCATGAGCACCTGCAGAGTACGGTGATGCGAATGGGAGGAACGTGAAAGGCTGAGTGCTGTGCTGTGCATCTACACAAACACACACACACACACACATGCACACAAGTACAGCCACACACACACAGGCTCACATGGGAGTGTGTGTGTGTGTGTGTGTGTGTGTGTGTATGCACTGCACCACGATCATTTATTTACTCTGTTTGAGTGCTTTATTGCATTGCGGTACTACTAGCATAGCCAGCACAAGCATGTAATCAGCACGGTCAGCAGGGGGCGCCAAAACACTCTTACTGAGAGTGTGTGTGTGTGTGTGTGTGTGCATTAAACCCAGTGGCTAATTTAGTAGGCTATAATTAGTCCAGATGTTCCTTTCCCCTCACTTGCCCTTAAATTTGGGACCACTCTCTGGGCCTTTTCCCCCCTTTGATGGCCAATTAGTGCTGATGTGAACTCAGCCTGGCTTTCTGGCAGGGTAATACCCAACAAACAACACTCCACAGTGGCAATTTCTTCCACACTCTTCCTCTGAAGCAGAAAATGTGAACCACATGTGTTCTTAAGCATTTCTCCCTTGGGTTTGTGATGCAACATCAACAACAACAAGCAAACAAAAACAGAACCAGATTTTTTTTTGTCATACAGTGGTGCTTTTAAGTTTGTGAACCATTTAGAATCTATATGTCTGCATGAATATGATCTAAATATGATCATAAATCATCACCTGACCTGATTATTTATATATACCTGAATCTGAATATAAATCATCGTGAGATTTTCACACAAGTCCTAAAAGTAGATAAAGAGCACAGTTATATAAATGAAATAAATGTTTATATTTTGGAATTACCAAATCAAAGTCCTGAACTTAATTCAATTGAAATGTTGTGGAAGTCTCTAAAGTCTCTCAGTTTCTCAAGTCTCACTCTTTGAGCGAGTTCACACGCTCACACGCCACACATGGTATTTCTCACGCTTGCCAATCCATCGGCTGCATATTATAGAGTACTCTCGTTAGGCCAATCAGAATATAGATCGCTCTGTTGTTAGGCAGACCTAGTCAAAGAGGGTGGAGTTTCAGCCGGAGTGTCAGGCACACTTCGGTGAACAACTGAAGAACTGCTACCCCCCCCCCCCCCACCCCCCATTTAACAACTAAAGAAATTCAACATCTTAGAGTAGAAGCTGATCTGTACAGACGATTGGGTTAAAATTCCTCCAAGCCGGTGAGCAGAACTGATCAACAGTTAGCAGAAATGTTTAGTTGCCGTTATTACTGCAAAGGGGGGAAATCATTTTAGATACTGAAAGCAAAGGTTCACATACTTTTGCCATTCATAAATATGTAATAATGGATTTTTATCAATAAATAAATGACCAAGTATAATATTTTTGTCTTGTTTGTTTCGTTTATTCTCTTTATCTACTTTTAGGACTTGTGAAGAACTTCTGATGAAATCTGGGGATGTTTTAGGTCATATTTTTGCAGAAATATAGAAAATCCTAAATGGTTCACAAACTTTCAAGAACCACTGTATTTGAACAGGTTCAGGCTGGGCTGTAAACACTGTTTGAACAAAAGTATTGGGATACCTACAGTATAAATTATACCTACAGAATGTAACACATTTATGTCATTCCATTTTACACTGACATGCCAAATACCTGGAGCACGAGATCTATGATATTGTACCTATTGACATCCCATGGTCATGACCCATGGAAGCTAAAGAATTCTGCTCTGGCCTTTGGGGTATGGGTGTGTAGTCTCGCTTATCTGTGTAGAGTCGCTTATCTGTTCACAAGTGCAATTCTAGACAGATGCCACCACTGGTTACGATCATTACCACCCACTGTGCTGCTGTCCACTGTGGGTGGTAATTAATGGCTTCTGTGACGTATTCACCGAACACACGTGACACTGCAGATTGACCAATGTTAAATGGCTCCACAACTTGCCTTGCTCCAACATAATTTATGCTGCCTTCCCATGAGTATATTGGTCACTCACAAGATAACACCTCACACCTTATACAGGCATGGGCATTCCCAAGTCATCTCCTGAGAAAACACTTCATGATCAGTTTACATATTAGTAGTAAATGTCCTAGCTTTGGTAAGCAACCTTACTGAAGCTCAGTGATTACCTGTTCAGCATAAAAATCACCAGCTCACCCATTTCCACAGCTGCATCACACTGTTTGCATTCGATTTTTTTATACCAGGCAACCCAGGGTGTGAAAACAGGACTGAGGAAATGCCATTGAGCAAATTTGGAGATCACTACCCACACAGATTACTGTGACATACCCCACTGTTCAACCAGCTGTTGGTGCTTTAACTCAGCATGTTTCCTTAATATCTGGTGATACATCCTTATGTTATGAGTTATTACAGAAGATATAATTCTTAATGGTCCTTTAACCTTTGTTATTGTTAGTTCATATTAGTAAATATTAGTAAAATACTACATTAAGCACATTTATTGCTATCAAAATAAAATAAAATAAAAAATACTACAGAAACAGTGCTGTACATTGCTCCTCATCTGACAGTAATCTATACTGCTCACACTTTATAAAAAGGTCAACTTTAGTAGTGTAACTAATTACTAAATACTAATTTAATTTAAAACACTGAGAGAGAAACAATCCAGTAGAGACAGTACCCCCCCCCCCATCAGTCTTCCCCCGAGGATAGAAGTGTTCTAGCTGGACGCAAAACATTTCCCCATTAAAGGAGTTTTTTGATCGGGGTAAAGATTATGTGACCTAGTCACTATGTTTGGCTCTGTGGTTTAGACCAAATGTCTCTCTCTCTCTCACACACACACACACACACTCAAGGCCAGATGTGTGTGCTACACAATCGGTTGATTCAGACCCAAGGCTGAATCTGTGATCTTTGCTTCAGGGTGTTCTCTTTCCACAAATAACCCAGCCATAAACCCCTCAAACAAAAGTTGGCCAAACCAACTTTGGGTTCAGCTTGGAGCATTCTGAACATGAGCTGAATGAAATGACTCAGCTCAGGACTTACTTAACGTGAGCCTGAAGTTAAAGGAACTGAGAAAAAAAAATATCAGTTAACACCCTGTGTTTAGCCAAGATATTTTTAGTTGACTCTGGAGCCATGAGGCTAATGGAGCTTATGGACATGTGCTGATATAAAAAGATAACATTACAATTAAGGATGCGCTGATCATTAATTTTTATAGACTGTTCTAAATTCCTAATGGCCTTTAAAATGGTATTTAAAATGCATTTATAAAAAACAAGTTCTTAACATAAATAACACCAAGTTAAATAAAGAATGTTTGGAGCAAAAACTGAGAAAACTTTACAAGATTGTGTAGATTGATGGTCTGGTTCCGATGGCACCTGTCAAGGGGTGGATATATTAGGTGGCACTGAACAGTCAGTTTTTTTAAAGTTAAAGGATCCTATCTTACACTCTATGTAAGGCACGTTGCGATGTTCATCTGCTATCTTACACCCTGCCAACAGTCTATTTTCACACCTTGCACATGCATTGTTTAAATAGCAAAGACGCTCACAAAAAAAAATCTAAGCCGATGGGTGTGGTAATCTGGAAATGAGGTGTGTTCAGGAACATTTCTGGCATATTGCTATCTTAGCAACAGAAAACACAGGTGTGCCACTGACTGAAAACAACCTAGACAACAGTCAGCATTTAGACGTTCATTGCTATTTTGGCAAAGCAGACGTGTCACGAGTACACCCCCACTTGTTACACATAAACAAGGACAAACCCAACATCGACACCAACAATAATATAATAAAAATGAATGAGGAGCACAGAAGCTCTGCACTGTTAAAATTCCAATCCGCCAAAGTCAGAGCACACCTGGCTCTTAAAGGGAATGGTAAGTGACACATTGTTATGTCACCTATGATAATTAAGAGAATTATTACATGCCTTTTGCTTGTTTTCAAGCCATGTAAGTCATACTTTTCCCGTTGTTATGATAGCAAAAACACACTGACACACCCTAAATCAAGTTGCATGGTGCACAGTTGGCAACTCTTCTATAGATCTCTAAAATAGGGCCTAATGTGTTGAAAGCAGGAAAAATACAGTTAACAATTGGCTGTAATGGCTGCAAGATTGGATCAGAACAGTTGCATAACATCAGGCAGGTCTGGTGGGGTGTTCCTGGGATATGCTCTGGTATGGTCAGTACCTACCAGAAGTGATCCAAGCCAGGACAACTGATGACCTGTCAACAATGTCATGAGCACCAAGACTCATTGATGCTCATGGAGGCTAATGTTGCGCTTTGCTTTAAATACCACAAGTCACTTTGTTCAAAGGACTTGTGAAGTTCGTGCCTTGAGGAGCACGAGGGGAGTTATGCAATCTCCATCCACGAGGAGGTGTTCAGTAATGTCTAACAGACATGCTTATTTGGTTTCTGAAACAGTGTGACTCAACTGTTATCTACAAATACGCACAAAATGTCCCATTGCTACAAACATTGATAGAAGTCTGTTTGAGATTACTTAACAGCTGGACATGGTCTGAGACGAATGTGTGACAGTTTAAGCAGAGTTGCACTCTGTGCAGTGTTAATGTGGTGAGGCGTAATCTTTTTCCACAGCATTACTTTCGCCTCATAGTTCCAGTGCAGAACTAAAAAAAAACAAGTCTTGGATGATTCTGTATTTTGCTATACTATAGCTTTAAAGGAGAACTCCAGTGTAAAATTGACTTTGGGTATAGTAAAACATGATAAAGATTACTAACCCTTGTTGAATAGCCCACCTCCATTTTTCTCCAGCTTTCTGAAATCCAGTAATTTTATTCCGTTTGCCAAAACATGCTTTAGAATGGATGATATAGGGCATATTTTGCCCCTGCATAAAAAATATTTTTGACACCATTATCCAAGATCAAAGTAGCGCCACACCTCATTGGTAGAATCTGGAGAGCTCTTAAGCTCTTAAAATTACATTAATACGGCATTAATAACTTTAAAATTGCACAAGAAGCTAACTGTTTAAAAACACTGTTTATAACCTGTAGCATAACCTAATAATCTCCTCGCCTCATGTGCTTTTAAAGTTATTATTGCCTCGTTTTAAATGTCAGGGCTCTCCAGGTTCTACCTATGTGGTGTGAAGCTACTTTGAGCTGCTGGATAACCGTTAAAAAGGGGTAACATTTATCTACAGGGGCAAAATATGCCCCATTTCATCCATTCTAAAGCATGTTTGAGCAAACAGAATAAAATTACTGGATTTCAGAAAGCTGCAGGAAAATTGAAGGTGGGCTATTCAACAAAGGTTAGTACTCTTTATCATGTTTTACAACACCAAAGGTAAGTCATTTTTTTACACCAGAGTTCTCCTTTAATGTACTCCTTTAACTTGAAAGCTATAGTAAAAACCTAGCAAAATCTATTTTCAGAGTGCATCAAGATTCACAGAACTCATAAGGTCCATAGAAGAGCTGATTGTTAATGTAAATGGAAAGGAACACAGCTTTGACCCTTCACCAATCATTTTCTGACCTCGTTCAACTTCTTTTGTAAGCGCTCTTTCATAAGTCTGCTCCCAGGACACTGAGCAAAGTAGATGAAATCAACTGGAAAATCCTGTTAAAAACACTTCTTCTGAACCAAAAAGACAGACCGCCTTGACCCGAAAGTGTCTAAATCAAACCACAACATCAATCGACCCAAAGCCAGAAAAAAGCCCAACACGTCTTTGTCATCGGAGCCCGGTTTTGTCATGGCGAGACTTTGCCGCTAGATCACCTCTAATAAGCCTTAACTCGTCCAATTCCTGCTCGTGTTTTGTAATTGGCTGGCACAAACAGATGTAAACAGCAGGAGTACAGTGTGTTCAGCTTCAGCCTGTCCCTCCTGCTCAAGGTTGATAAGAGAGTGTAAGGTTTAGCGCGAGGGCGACGGAGAGACAGCATGTTGAGAAACAGCGTCCTGCAGGGCGATCTGCTAGCCAAGCTGCATTCCACACTGAGATACTGACAACTGCCTGAAAACAGCTACACACTTCACTTACTCCACCGCTTTCAGCCTCAGTGCCAAAGGGGCATCACTGCGTCTCATCATCACTCCAGACTGAATGATTGGCTCTGTGTTGGATGAGCCGTGTGTCTGAGCTTGTGTTTGACAGTTGTGTCTTCCTGCTGGGACGGGAACAATATCCAGTCTTGCTGTGAACTTGACATGGATTGTGGTATTATATAAGAGAACTCAGTAGTTGGTAGTCTTTGGGGTATGTATTTTGGGTTGACTGTACAGAACCAGTCAAAAGTTTTTAAAAAAGTTTTCATTTCTTTGCAGAGAATGAGAAGGTGTCTAAACATTTGACTGGTACTATATTTCAGCCCTAACCTGAAAACGACGTGCCTAATATTGTGTAGAGGGGAGGGTGCGCATTTCTAGCACAGAAAACCGGGCCAAAGAGTCTAAAAGCGGCGAGAGAGAAGTTTTAGCGCAGAAAAACTGCCCAAAGAGAGTAAAAGCGTAGAGAGTGCGCATTTCTAGCGCAGAAAAATGGGCCAAAGAGTCTAAAAGCAGAGAGGGTGTGCATTTCTAGCGCAGAAAAATGGGCCAAAGAGTCTAAAAGCGGAGAGGGTGCGCATTTCTAGCGCAGAAAAATGGGCCAAAGAGTCTAAAAGCAGAGAGGGTGTGCATTTCTAGCGCAGAAAAATGGGCCAAAGAGTCTAAAAGCGGAGAGGGTGCGCAGTTTTAGCGCAGAAAAATGGGCCAAAGAGTCTAAAAGCGGAGAGGGTGCGCAGTTTTAGTGCAGAAAAACGGGCCAAAGAGTCTAAAAGAGAAGAGAGTGCGCATTTCTAGCGCAAAAAAAACGGGCCAAAGAGTCTAAAAGCGCAGAGGGTGCGCAGTTTTAGTGCAGAAAAACGGGCCAAAGAGTCTAAAAGTTGACGTAATTAAGGAGTTTAATATTAAGAGACATCATGAAATGAAATATCAATTTGAAAAATCTTAGTTTACACAACACTGTCAAAGATAGATAAAGATAGTAAGTCAAGAGTCTGTGGCCCGTGACTTCAAATATATTTCTCCTTCTGGCCCCCAACAAAAAAAGTTTGGACACCCCTGTTCTAAAGGATCTTCCAAAAAGAATTGGATCATTCTCACCAGGTCTGGCTGAAATAGTCCTGAGAAATGATACATAATATATTATAATTCCTGAAATGTAAATATTTTAGCTAAAACACACATATTACACTCTCTCAACACATGGATGGCATGTAATACATTCTTTTTAAAAGAAAAGAAAAAAAATACAATTTCATGAATTATAATATATGATGTTTTATAAATTATTTAAGTAAAATTGTTTAAGTAAAATTAAGTTATTGTAAATAATTAACATTGTAAGCAAAAGTAAGTGAAGTTTAATAAAAGAAAGGATTGACTGAAGTTCAGTTCACTTATTTACTCCGTGTGACATTTAAGTCTTGAATCCAAGTTACTTAAATTTATCTGAAATTAAATTTACTTAAAAAAAGCAAATGCAGAAAGTTGCGAAACATTTTTAAAGTAAATTTTACTCATCATTTTTTTCAGTGTACAAGAACTGACTGTTCACGTGGTCCCTAATGTAACCCCCATATTAAAAAGTGCCATTGAAATCAGATCATCAGTGTAAAAAAAAAAAGTCAATATTATGATAGTGTATGTGTGCATCTTAAGTTGTGAGTGTGTATAAATGCAGATAAATAAATATTCCTCACTCTTTACACTCTGCAGAGACGTGATCTGGGACGGTGTATCTGCAGTCCATGATCATGATGAGCGTCTCGCTGTCGTTGGCCTCCTGAAACGGCGGGTGGCCGCACACCAGCATGTAGAGGATCACACCCAGTGACCAGATATCTGAAACACAAATATCACACGTATTATCAGACTGGACAGTGATTCAGCTCCTGTTTCTGATGCATCAATCTGTCATGAACTGTTCTGTGCGTCATTAGAGCAGCTGTAAGTGAGGAGTGGGCAGGAACACAGGAAGGAACCCAGCTGTGGCCAGCTATGTCCTTACATAACCGCATATAAAAATATCAAAAAAATAAGTACACATTATGAGCAGGCAAATAAAAGGAATGACCAACGCGACCCCAGATTCAATTTTCCACGAATAGACTCCGAACTTTCAACCAATCAGCTGAAGCGTAGACTTGAACTCCAGCAACCTCAGACCCTCAGTCTGTGTCAGTGACATTCTTCTCTGAGTCCATGAGGCTGTTCTTCCTCCCCCTTCCCCTACAGGCTTCCTTCCTCTGGGCACCCAGAGATCCCTGGAAACCCTTTTAGAACATCCTGAACAGAGTGAATGGGCCAAAGGGAGAGAGAGAGAGAGAGGGAGAGAGAGAGAGAGAGAGAGAGAGAGAGAGAGAGACTGGGCTTCTCCCAAAAGTGAGAGGGTTTGTTTTGGTAGTGCTTCATTCCAAGACTGCCGTCCAAGAAAAAAAAAATCTCCTTGTTTTCACAGTTCTCTCTGCTTGTAAAGGTTAAATTTACCAACGTCTTTAATACAATGGCATGCCACATGTAATAGGACAGGACCTCCATGTCCTATACAAGCAAAACCATACTGTTCAAATATGCAGGATATGTGTGTGGGGCCTCATGCATTGCTTTCTTTTTTTTTTTTTTTAATTTACTTTTTACATTGTAGATTCATTTTAAAGACATTATTAAGGGATACATATGGAATCACGAAGTAAACAAAAGTGATTTTTTTTTGTCCCCCACAACCCTTTGATCTAAACATGATGAACCGAGATGGTGAAGAAAAGCAGCAGCTATTTATTGTTCAGCACCTCCAGGAACTCCTTTAAGACGCTGAGAAAACTATTCCAGGTGACTCTCCCTCATGATGATACTGAGATTAAAATACCAAGAGTGTGCAGATCTGTGCTACTTAGAAGAATCTACAGTATAAAACATATTCTGGTTTGTTTAAGACTTTTTGTTTAAAGATAATTTATAATTATAATCTTAAAATGCATTGAATGAGAAAAGGTGTGTTTAAACTTTGGACTGGTACTGTACATCTGATGCCTGAGACACCGTTTTACCTTAATTTTGTCCCTAAAATATATATTTTTAAAAGTTCAATTTTGTCAATAGTGGAGGGAGGATACTGTACATATTGGGGGTTTCATTTAAGTTGTAAATACATACAATTTTTAGTTTATTCAACCTAACCAAGTTTTGTTCACACAACAGTAGTTTAATTAGCTTGACAGTTTTTCGAAAGTATTGTGGGCTTAAAGAATTTGGTTTATTTAAAATATATATATATGTAAAATATGTATATATACAAATTTTTTTTTTTTTTTCATTGACTCAACAAACATTTTTAAGTTTACAGGTTGAAGTTCTCTGAACTCAATTTATTGAGTTGTACTGGCTGGTAAGTTCACTCAACTTGATAATATTAGTTCTCCTGACTAAAACACAAAATCACTTTTTAGACTGTCTACAGTATAGTTGTGTTGCACTCATGACAACTTATGCCTTGTTTCATTTATAACCACTGTAAAGAAATCAAGGTCCTTATATTTCTCTACAATGAACCAATTCCAAACTCATTCTAAAGGTCAGTTAACATCTCAAACACTGAATTATTAAGAAATTCTGCTGGTAAAAAAGCTGGTGTACTTCCCCCTTTAAAGCTATGGTTGTGCTAGGGTGGAGTTCAGCAGTGGTTCAACTCAGATGTGCAGAAACAACAACCAAAAAAAAAAAAACACAGGAACACAGACCAGTGTAAGAGACAGGAACAGATATGGGTAAGAGGTGGATCTGAACCCTGCTCTGTTTGTGGGTATGGGGTAAACGAGCTCAACTCTCACCCTTTTCTCACACTCAGCAGCAGCTCTGTGTGAAAGGACCACAAGAGTGTGTGAGGGAACACGATGTGTGTGTGTGTGCCCTGGGTACTGTGTAAGAGTCATCAGAGCAGTGTGGGAAAATGTGGGGTAAGTGTGTGAGTGTGTATGTTGAGAGTATGCTGCATAAAGGGTCATCAGAGATTGTAAATAAATATATATACCCACTATTTGTGTGTGTGTGTGTGTGTGAGAGTGTGTGTGTATTCACTAAGGGAACTGTTGTCCCAGCAGTGGCATCAAAAAAAGCTAACAAAAACTCTCTTCTTCTCCTGACTGCACTTTCTGTTCCTACTGAAACAACACACACACACACACACACACACACTGAGCACATGTGCCTGCGTGCAAGACCCACAACTACACCCAGTAGTTATGTAACTGATTGATGGATCATTGACACGATTCTATCTTTCATTGCAGAGCTAATCTTTGTATTGGAAATTTGAAGGCCGCTAGCCAGTGTTCTGGGACACAAGTGCTATATTTAATCAGCTTCAATCATTCGATGACAGACGGTGGGTTATGTAGGGTGTGTTGTGTGTGTGTGTGTGTGTGTGTGTGTGGGTGTTTTCATTCATTTTCAAGCGACAAAACAGGACTGACCTACAGGACCAAAAAAATACTTCTGCTGACAGACTTACAGACGTATATTTCATGGTATTTTTGCAATAACGATACTGCATCAAAGCACAGAATAAAAAATACATTTTCTGAATAGACTACTGCAACAGTTGAAAATAAATGAAAATTTTATTTTATTTTTGCATATGATATGATTACTGAGATGTTAAAAAATACAAGAATTTTATCAGATTTTTAGAAGAAGTCAATGATCTAGAATGCCATGATACTAATAATGCACTCCAAATATCTCCATATATCCAGGATTAAAGTCAAATAAATGCTAGTAGATATACTTAATGAGAACAGATCACATGGTATATATTATTACATATTGGGACATATTATTATTATTATTATTTTATTTTATTTTATTTTTTTTTGATGACCCCTTGTGACCCCTTTGATGGAAATGTTTGTGAATGATATTAAACTATATTGATCAGATTAATTAATATTCATCTGCAGATATACATATATATATATATATATATATATATATATATATATATATATATATATGTGTGTGTGTGTGTATTTGCATATCTGTGTAACCAATGATGTGACTTATAGGAGTGGAATGCATTTATTAAAAGGAGTGTCCACAAACATTTGGACATAATGTGCAACTTTTCATAATATACGGCATATGTCTGATGTATAAAAAGCAAAGTTAGGTGTGTATACAGTGTGTGTGTGTGTGTGTGTGTGTGTGTGTGAGAGAGAGAGAGAGAGAGAGAGAGAGAGAGAGAGAGAGAGACAGAGACAATTTGGATGCAGCCAGTTTGTTCTGTTTCAGGTCACTGAGGCAACACTCGTTTGTTGGATCAGTCTGTTTATTTTTCACTGTCTCTGTTCTCCTCCTCTCTTCACCCTTCTGCCACTCTCACTTTCTATTTCAGTATCTCTCTCCCCTTCTCTTTCTCTCTCTATCTCTTTATCCAACCCTGTCTATATAACTCACTCTCATCTCTGGAATAAAGTTAGAGACAAAAATAGACACAAAACAGTGTCTACAGGGCAATGCATTATTCTCTAAAGATAACAGATAACTCTCTTTCTTTAGTCTCTCTCTCTCTCTCTAGTTCAGTTCAGTGGTGCTTTATTTGCATGAATGTAATTAGTAATAATAAGTCAAAACAGAAATTAGAACATAAGATAAAAATAAATGAATTAACAGATTATAATTAAACTATATAATATAGTTAGTTTGCTTTTACATGATTATTAGTGATCAAAAAAACAAACAAAAACAATAACAACACATAAAAATTAAAGTAAAAAAGACATATAAGATTCTATCATCTTTTTCTTTCTTTCTATCCCCCTCTCTTATTCTCTCACTGCCTTTCTTTTGATCTCTCTCTCGTTCTGTCTCCCAAATCTTATTCTGAGATTCCTCCATCCTCTCTCTCTCTCTCTCTCTCTCTCTCTCTCTCTCTTTCTATCCCTCTTTATAAAATATGGCAGCAGATGGTGTTTGTGTCTAAAGTAGATTTCCGCTCTGTTGTTGAGAGGAAATTCTCTGAATCTGCACCTCATAATCACAACCTCTCTTCCCCCAACACTCCACTCCCTTCGTTGGGTAACGTCCATGTTCGTCAACACCATTTGGTGTCTAAACAGCTGAGGCTTCCAATCCTCACGGCTCATTACATCACGCAGCAAATCTAATCTCACCCCCTTTACTCTGATCCAGGATCAGCCCTGCTGGCCCTTTAGCTCACCTCACAATGAGGAATGATATTTAAAAGCTGATCCCAGTTCAGTGCTGACCAATTCTGCTGGCCATGTGACTGCCTTCACTCAGCGTATCACAGAACATCCACCGAGTTCAGAGCCGGCCACTCTAATAATGAATGGAAAATTGGCCCAGAGAGAAGATAAATCTACACACACACAATCTGTCCCCACAGCCCACACTGGCCACTTTATTAGAAACACCTATTACCTTGTGCTTCCACTCACTGGCTACTTTATTAGAAACACCTACTACCTTGTGTTTCCTCTCAGTGACCACTTCATTAGGAACACCTATTACCTTGTGCTTCCACTCACTAGCCATTTTATTAGAAACACCTACTTTATTGTGCTTCTACTTACTGGCCAATTTATTAGAAACACCTACCAATATGTGCTTACACCCACTGGCCACTTTATTAGAAACACCTACAATCTTGTGCTTTCACCCACTGGCCACTTTATTAGAAACACCTACTATCTTGTGTTTCCACTCACTGGTCACTTTATTAGAAACATCTACTAACGTGCTTCTACTCACTGGTCACTTTATTAGAAACACCTACTACCCAGTTCTTTGACTAAGTGGCCACTTTATTAGAAACATCTACTAACGTGCTTTTACTCACTGGCCACTTTATTAGAAATACCTACTATCTTGTGTTTCCACTCAGTGGCCACTTTATTAGAAACACATGTCTTAGGTGTTTAGTACGTTGTTTGTGGTCTGGAATAATTAATGTGTGTGTTGGCATCACTATTCATTAGAACTACTGGTGTAAGTCCAAAAACACAAAGATACACACACACACACACACACACACACACACACATACAAACGCACAGCAGGCTCACAAGGGATGGTTGTGAGCCTAATGTGTGTGTGTGTAGAGGTTATATAACGTGACAGTTGTGTGTGAATGGGAACATCTCCAGACTCCAGGGCCTGTTTCTGTTCTCACTGTGTCACACGCATGGATGTGTGTGTGTGTGTGTGTGTCTTGAAGGCTGGGTTCTTGCCCCACCGTGTCCTCAGTGTGTCAGATTCAACACATGACTGAGCTTCTTAACACACCACCTCGCATGACACACTGATTAGTGATGCCCCAGAAACCACATTAATGACACACACAAACACACAAATACACAAAAACACACACACTCTGACACTTATCAACATCAACATTGTCCACTTCTCCAGTAGTACGCAGACAAAAGCATCCAGACATCCCTCCTAATGAGCACTGTCAGCGGCTTTGAGTTTGTATAATCTCCATAGAAAAGCATTGGCCAATAGAACAGAACACTCTGGAGACTCACATTACTCTATGGCAGGGGTTGGCATTGTAACTATAATGAAATATAATGAAAAAAAAAAGCTTTTCTGGAGAGCTTTTGTTTACATGCCTGCCCTGTCTCTCTGTTGCGCTTGGCATGACTTCATTTTTTGACTGTTTTCGTTTTACACCTGTTCTTGTTTTTTCCCAAGCACACCCCAAATCACTAGCCTGTGCAGCGGTAGTGTATTGGACCATGACCCTGACGACACGGGTTCTATTCCGTGTGAGAAGCGATATGTTTCTTTTTTATTTTTTCCTTTCTTCTTGGGTTTACTTGCTTTGAGATCAACTGTTCTGCAATTGGGTTCAACAACCCTCTGGGCTGGAGAGCTACTAGTCTGTAGCACTCCATCCCATTACACTTACACTAACCTGACCTCACTGATGCTCTCGTGGCTGCTGAATGCAATCAAATCCTTCTCAAAGCTATGTTCCAACATCTAATAGCAAATGAGGAGAGACTGTTCTCTCTCATTCACCTAAACTGTGTGTGTAAAACTCAAAAAAATCCTCAGCCAATCATATTGCAAGGTCAGGCTTCAAGGTCAGGCTTCATTGTAGTTCAATGTGGTTACACTTTTTAAATGATTCCCATTTCCAGTCAATGATGGCCACTAAGGTGGAACTGTATCGGACAAGTGGTTGCTGTGGTGAACCAGGTGGCTGTGATGGGGTTTTCAAGGTGGTTGATATGATATTAGATTGTTGGTCGTGATGGGGCTGCTAGCCCTAGCTCACCTCACACTGAGAAACGATGTTTAAAAGCTGATCCCAGTTCAGAGCTGACCAATTCTGCTGACCATGTGAGGTGGCTATTCTAATAATGAATGGAAAATTGGCTCAGAGAGAAGATCAATCAACACACAGAATCTGTCCTCAAAGCCCACTGTTAACTAACACACACTCCCACTGGCCACTTTATTAGAAACATCTACAATCTGTGTACTGTTTGTTGACACATTGTTGTTGTGCTTGTAATGGGGTTGCTAGGTGGTTGCTATGATGTCAGGCGGTTGCTATAGGTTTCCATAGTGGGTAGCATCTCAGGTGGTTGGGGTGCTAGAGTGTTGCTGCATTGTTTTGTGTTCCAGATTCGGACAGGTTGTTTCAATGAGGTTGCTAGATGGTTGCTATGATGTTACTAGGCAGTTGCATTGTTGATGGTTGCTGTGGTGTTAAGTGGTTAGTATATGTGTTGTATTAGTGTTGTATTAACAGATAGTTGTGTTACATGGTTGCAAAGAAGTTGCTAGCTGATTGATACTGCATTAGTAGAGTAATGCTATAGATTTGCCAGGTGGCTGCTGTGATGTCAGGTGATTTCCATGGATTTTATTTTCTTAGTGGTTACTTACTGGTGTCTAAGGTGGTTGCTGGGGTGCTGCCCTGTGGTTGTGGTACCCTATGTGCATTTGCTAGGCTCTTACTGTGTTGCAGTAATGTGGTCACTAGGTTGAAACTGCAGAGGGCTGCTATGAGGTTGCTGGGTGGTTGCTATGATGCTGCTAGGTGGTTGCTATGTTGTTGGTAGGTAGATACTATATGGATTATAATGCTGCTAGATGGTTGCTGTGGTGTTACGTGGTTGGTAAATATGTGCTACAGTATTGCCATGTGGTCTGGTTATGGTATGATGTTTTGGGGAGTTTATTAGCTTTAATAGCTATGTAGTCACTAGGGTAAAAAGAGGTGGTTGCTATGGTATAGCCAGCCATGTGGATTGCGTGAATTGCTAGATTGCTTCAGGTTAATGCTATAGGGTTGATTGGGAGATGCTTTGATGTTGCTAGATGTTTCCTGTGGATTTTCTAAGTGGATGCTATGGTGCAATGTATTAGTGTTTGAATATTTATATGTAATCGACTCTCAGTGTTCCCAGGCAGAACACACTGAATAAATATTTAATTACAGCCCACTGTTTAGATGTCCTTGGCTTTTGCACAGCACTATATGTACAGTAGAAGCTGTGAAATGTTTTATTAATGCTCGTTTTCTTGCCGTTTCATTGGTGATTGTGTCTCTCTGTGAGCGCAAACTGAAAATAACTGCCCACCCAGAGGGGCAGCCTGTGTTGATACTAAAAATAAATCGAGAACATTTTGGATTCAGCCTACATAAACACACGGCTGCCTGAGTGGAAACAGTGAGCCATCAGAGCTGTGTTCACTAAACCCTGCATACCAAACACGACACCTACCACACACACACACACACACCCATTACACCTTAACAGGAGTGTGCACACCTATCCCTTCTCTTACACACACCTGGAGATGTGCAGTGACTGTCTGGACACAACAAAATAAATATCTGTAAAAAACAATGTGCACAAAGAGTGAGTGTGTGGGTGTGCGTGTTTGAGTGAGTGCGTGTTTGAGTATGTGTGTGTGTGTGTTAATGAGTCAGCCTGTTCCAGCTTATCTCCTCTCAGAACATCTCTTCCTTTCAGCAACTCAGCAATGTCTCTGTCTCTCTCTCTCTCTCTCTCTCTCTCTCTCTCTCTCTCTCTCTCACACACACACACACACACACAATGTAGGCCACAACTCGTCAAACTACACAGCCACACAGAACACTTCAAAAATAAGGGATGTAAGAACATATTTACATATCAAAGAATCACAAGGTTCGCAATACTGTATCAATTTTCAATTATTTAGTATTTATTTTGAATTATTAGTTTACATGTTAATATTAATGTCAGACAGTGATTCAGTTTGTGTTGTGTTTAAACCCCGCCCACTACATAGCAGTGTTTTACTGTATTTAAACAATCTATATATAGCCTTGCTTACAGTATCACAATATATTGTGATATATTCAATCGTAACTCCTGTATGATGATATTGTATCACAAGTTTTGCTCAATGCACAGCTCTAGTTAAAAGAGTAGAGCTACTTCACTACTGTACTTAAGTACTAAAATGCTGTATCTGTATCTACTGGAGTATTATTTTTACTTCACTTCTGTACTTAAGTACTAAAATACTGTATCTGTATCTACTGGAGTATTATTTTTACTTCACTTCTGTACTTAAGTACTAAACTGCTGCATCTGCATTATTTTTACTTCTACTTCCACTTTTATTTACTACATATTTTGGATGGGTTTAATACTTTTACTCCAATATTTTTTTAGTCTGCTGCATCGTTACTCATTACAATTATAAAAATGGAATCATTCCAAACCCACACTCTGCACTGTCACTGTGAATCAAGAACATCAAGCTGATGTAATGAGAAGATTTTGCTGCTCCTGTTCTGCCTTTAGCACTGCTAACTTTCCACTGCTTTCTGTAATAACTACACTAATAACAGTATAGTACTTTTACGTTCAGTACTTCAGTACTACATTTTACTATAAACTACTTGAAACACTTAAGTACCAACAATTTTTATTACTTTAGTATTACCGCTTAAGTGTAGAGCTTCAAACACTTCAACTTCTACTTAAGTCAATTTTTTGATAGAGCACTTATACTTTTACTCAAGTCTGAATCTGTAGTACTTTATATATGACTGGTAATGATTCACTTAATTTACAATTGGTACCAAAAATATTGAAAAAAATCAGGCAAAAAAAACAGGCATAATATTAAAACCATTGAGAGGTGGAGTAAAGAACAGTGCTTAAACATCTTTTGCTGAAACAAGATAAATGGGAAAGCACTTTGGGCACACAATGTACCTGAGCATAGAGCAACACAGCAACACATTTCCCTGTACATTAATTTCTCTCATTTCTTGTTAACAAATAGCAGAGAAATGATCTGAAGGTCTGATTTTTCTTCCATAGCTAACGCTAATGCAAGTCAAAGTAATTGGGCTAATTAACCTCATTACTGCTCATTCAGGACCGTTGGTATGGCATTTGTCAAGGATAAGAGTGTAATGATAAGGAGGCCAGCCAGAGGAGTGTAAAGCTACACAATGAGCCAGGAATCTTTGGCTGGTTGGCAGGCTAACCTACTTAGCATTAGCGCCAACATACTCCATTTGGCACTGGACTTCATGACATCATTAAACACAAGTAGGTACTGCACAAGAAGAGAAATAAGGTCAAATAATGAACCATTATGGCTGAATAATGTTAGATAGTTAACACATTTTAGCTTTTAATAGCCCTTCCCCTTTAGAGAGCAGCACTGCTGAAAAAGGTTTGTTAGGTTGTATCACATTGTATCGCATTTTTGATTTCAAGCTAACTTTCGTGGTGTTAGTCTGTATGAACCATGCACCGTTTTGTAGTTAAAATCAGTTCTGTTACAGTTGTTGTAAAACTACTTTTGGCGGAAGGCACAGGTTATATTAAAGCATATTCAAACTGAATTTCTTAAACTTTTTTGATTTATTTTCTTAATTTATTTTGTATAAAAAACTGTTGTATAAAAGCAATAGAACACTCGAGGTCGTGGGTTATCACATGTTATCAATTCTGTAACTTACTTACTTACTATATTAGTACCATGTCCCATAACATTTGGCATGAAAGTGTATTAAAATGATCACCAGGATGCATAAATGATTGAATACAATGGTATATTTGGTGGTGATGTATATGCTGCAGACACGTGTGTTTGTGAGACTGAACCCTTGTCAGTGGACAGAGGTGATAACCCGATCACATTACTGCCACAAAGCTAATGAGTATTTTACACACACACATACACACACACACACACTGACAGACACTGACCTGGGACCAATAGCACGTGCTCTGGCTCCATGAACAGGAGCTCAGCTTTTCCGCAACCTGAGACAGTGTTTACACACTTAAACACTCTCCTCTTTCCCCTCATTCCTTTTCTCATTAAACACCCTGTCCAAACATTCAACACTGTGTGGACACCTGTACACACTTCCTGCAGCATCTCACCTGAACTCAAGAGTATTAGCAGGGAATGGGTCTTTACAACAGGTGTTTGATATTTGCTGTTAGGATAATTTGATTGTATTTAGCTACAAGAGAGACCACATAGACATAGGAATTAAAAGACAGACATCTCTTGATGCCATCAGCTGCCAGAGCCCTGAGAGAGCACAATTAACGTTGCTCTCTCTGGGTGGGTAGATGGCCTCTCTCCCCCCGTCACTCCCAGAGTGATTTTGCTCAGTCTGTGAGCTCATGTATCGGAAACCGAGTCGCTGCGCTTTCCTCCGAGTGCGCTGTGATGCTACTCTGCAATGCCAAATCAGCAGCAGTTTGAAAAGAGGCGGTGGCTGACTTCCCATGTATCAGAGGAGGCATGTGCTAGTCTTCACCCTCCTGGCATTGGGGCATCACTGGTGATAGGAGAAGTCCTAATGAGTGGTTTGGGCCATTGACCTTGTAAATCGGGGATATAACAGGATAAAAATTTGAAATAAAAAAAAGCTCTTCAGGTCCAGTCAATAACCGGAAATGGTACAAAATCCAGTGTACAAACAGTGTACAACAAACAGCACATTCACACGTATTACACATTATACTCATAATAACATAAAAATAAAGAAAAGGACACAGAAACACAGAGAACTCTAACAATTAAAAGTTAGAAATTACAGATGAAGCCAGAGAGAAGTGAGTACTGTTTCCTACACCTTCAAAAAACTTGGAAACTACAGGAAGAGGTCTGGCTGACCCACATGGCAACAGCACCTTTAGCTCAGCTTAATATGATTGGACTAAGTCTCAGTTTTAGCAGTTACACCTAAATGAGAGCATTAGTAAAGTCTGGTACTGATGTCAGATGAGCAGTTATGTCACTCTAGCTCATCCTAAAGGTAATGGATGGCGCTCCATTTTTACTCCAGAGAGGTAAAAACCACTACTCTACTGCAGTAACAGCAGTAATCTAGTTTTAAACCTCCTGGAACATGTTGTGAGGATTTGATTGCATTGACTGACAAGAAAGTTAGTAAGCCCAGGATGTTGAATGATTGCCACTCTACCCCACCTCCTCCTCAGTTCCACAACTCATCCCAAAAATACTGAATGGAGCTCTGTAACACACTTTCACTGCTTCATTCTTCCACTGAAGAAAGAATCTAGAGGATTTTAGAACAGATGATGTATGAAACAGTACAAAACGCAGTGTCTTGTGTGTCTGATATGCATCATCTCTCTCTCTCTCTCTCTCTCTCTCTCTCTGTCTCTCTCTCTGTCTCTCTCTCTCCTTCTCTCTCTCTGTGGGTTAATGGGGCAGCTTGACCCGTGACTGGCCTGATGGTGCGTGGTTTTATCCGGACGCTGTAGCCGATGCCAGCTGCAGCTCAGTGGGTGATTGACCTGTTGTGTGTTGGCTACTGGGCCACAGGCCATACACTCAAACACAACAACACACACTTGCACTATTAAAAAACACATAACAATGACTGGCCACTTTATCAGAAACTCCTTCCTTGCAGCTTTAACCTTTAACTGGAGTTGAGCTAAAGACTGTAGCAAACTTGTGTCATCAGCCTCGGGCAATGTGAAATAGTTTGAAGCCAGTCACTTGTAATGTGGACAGTATAGCAGTGTGGATAACAACATCAGGCTGAGTAGGGTTGGGTTTAACAGCCAGCCATTAATAATCAAATAACCCAATCAATAAGCAATTTATTCTTTTACCTGTGTAACATGTAGTGCTGGACGATATGGCCAAAATTCATATCACGATATATTCCTTAATTTCGGTCGATACGATATAATTTCGATATCGATATAAATACTTAGAAGGCCACAGAAAACTGCGAAGAATCCCTGCAATGGAAATATGTACCTACTACTGTCTGAAAATTTAATTTAAGTCTTTGAAACCTCCTTTCACGAAAACATTATAATACTTAAGAAATAAAAAATAGTCAAGATAAATCAATGCTCAATTTTATTTGCATATAGCAAAATAAAAACATGACATCCCTGTCAAACATAAGCCTATATAACTATTACCAATAAAAATAACTTTAAATTAGGACAGAAGCAGAGCTTCTTATTCTTTTGTAAACAAATTTAACAGATCAAAACAAAAGTGTTTCAACTAGGATAAAGAATAAAAGAAGCCTTTATATACATAAAAGCAACAAGATTTTCCCATCAAATAAACAAACCTATAGGCTTTATCAACTACAAATAACTTAGTTACAATATAAGCTACAAAAGTGCTTCAGCCAAAATACAACTCTTCATAAACATAAAAGGAACATGATATTCCCGTCAAATAAACAAAACCTAAAGGATTCATAAACTTTAAATAACTTAAATAACTTACAACATACGCTATGAAAGTGATTCAGCCAGTATAAGGAAAATATTGTATATAGTGGAACTGATTGAGGTGGTGGAACAGATTAGATGTTTTAACGTTACCGCTGCTAACCTGCTCCACTCTCCGGCACAATTTGCAGCAAACTGAAGTTTAGCAGACCTTCGAGAGTTGAACCAAATCCTCACCACTGAATTAGACCTCCCTCCTTCAATTGATCACTTGTGGAAGCGGCAGGGGCATTCATTTTGCATCAAAAATGTCCCGTGCTGGGAGCCAAGAGGACCCGCGGCTGACCGAGAGGACCCGCGACTGACCGCTGACCGAGCGGACCCATGGGTGGACCGAGCGGACCAGAGGCTGACCGAGCGGACCCGTGGGCGGACCGAGCGGACCCGAGGCTAGGCTAGGCTAGGCTCGGCTTGGTTCCGCTCCGTTCCACTCCAGCGCGGAGCATTTCAGATGCGAACCGAGCCTACCTTAGCCTTGGATCCGCTCGTCCCGGCTCCGTTTGGCTCCAGCGCGAGGCATTTTAGATGCGTAGCGGACCCGAGCCTAGCCTAGCCTAGCCAAATCTAGCCTAGCCTAGCCTATCTGGCTACGTGCCTATGTGATTACATCATCACGCACAGAGATAGTCCAGCTACGGAGGCTGATTGTGTTCAGCTGTGCGGCGAGCTGACGCCAGTAAAACGCCTGTCCGTGACAGATTCTGTAAATAATACATATCGATATACCACAAAAATGATATCACCGTTATTGAAACATTTCTTATCTCGATAAATACCGATATCGAATTATTGTCCAGGCCTAGTAACATGATTATAATGTCATGAATGTAAATGTAATAAACTTATCTCTAGTTACATTATAAAAATAAAGCCAAAGAATTCAGAATACACTGAACATGCATGAGCTAATAAAGAAACAAACACCCCCATATAATGTATCATTAGAATAGACCTATTGATGGAAATATTTGACTAAAATAGCACTGCTGAAGTAACCTGATGATTAAAATAGAACTGCTGAGGAAAACATAGAAATAGAATAGCACTGCTGCAGTAAATTCATGGTTAGAATAGCACTGCTGAGAAAAAAGTATAAATAGAATAGCACTGCTGAGGTACATTTATACCTAAAATAGCACTGCTGAGGGACATTCACAATTAGTGTAGAACTGCTGTGGTAACTATATTGTGCTTTGTCTGCTGACTAGTGTAGAAGTGCTCAGTTAATGCATTAAAGGATTAAGGGCCCTATCTTACACTCGTTTCATTTGGCGTTTCGTGATGCTCATTGCTATCTTACACCCCACAAACAGTCTGTTTTCATGCAGTGCGCCTGTGACGTTCAAATATTGTTGGTGCTTGTGAATGTGACTTTTAAAGGGAATGGCATTTGACAAGCTGAATGATTTATGTTACACCCAAAACACACCCATGATTAATTAGGAGAATTAGTATATGCCTTTTGTGTGCTTCGAGCCACACAAGGTGTACTTTTCCTGTCTTTATGATAGCAAAGACACACTGGCACCTTAAACGAAGCTGCACAATGCGCAATTTATGGCTTGATTATAGATCGCTAAAATAGGGCCAAGTTTAATACAATTTTGATTGTAAATTTTTAATTGCCTTTTCTTTTATAAGCCCAAAAAATCCAAAATGTTAGCAATTTAATTACTCTAATGGTAAAACAAGGTCAGGCTTTGGTACAAAAACTTTTATATGTTGCTTGGCCTGATTCAATCCTGACACTCAAGACACATGAACCAGGTCTATTCAGTGTCACGTCTGGTGCTGTAAGCTCCTCTGTTCCTTCCACACCCAGCTCTAACGGAGGCTCTCAGTCTAACAACTACACTACCCAGAATGCACCACCCGCTGACATGAAACATTACCTTCTTTTCTGTATTGACTAACGTTTTACCTCTGTTTATTTTTAATAAACGGTTTTACAGTATCTGTACGTGTCTGCATTCTGTGCCCGCCATGACATTCAGGGTCTTAGCCCCTGTTTACAGCTGGTCACTTTATGCTTTATGTGATCATTAGCCGATGGTCATCTCACATACTTAGTCAGACTGAAGTCCTATTGCTGTGATGGACATAATATGCACTGTTTATTTTTTTTTTTTTTTTTTTGTACTTCTATAACATGTGACTCAAATGTGCCTCAGAACACCTGCTTAATTGGTTTGAGGTTTGTTGTTTGTGGATTTGAATTTGGATCTGTTGCAATATATCACATATAGGATACATTAATGAAAACACCAATGATAGTTTATCTTTTTGTGCGGTTATTCATCATTGCTGACCTTGAAACCTGTATGAAATTACCCAAAATCTGGACTGATCTGCTGCAAAATTTAATGTATTTTATTACAAACACTGAACACAAACTTTTAAATGGTGGTTTATCTCTAAAAACGTGGTCATCCATCATCATCCACCACCTTAACTCCACTTCACCTTACCGCCTACAGTGCCTCTATTTTATTTTAAACCTCCAGTGTTTGAGGTCCCTATTATCATCTGGACAACAGCACCAGTAGCTGTCCGGTGATGAATGGGGTAGGCTGTAGATGCAGGTGCTCTCTCAGAAGTGTGGCTTTGCAGGTTGCAGGTCATTGAAAAAAGCTGTGCCAGGTCAGTGTGTCTACATCAGAGCTTTAGAGCAGAGTGAGTTTCCCCCAGCGTCTCCCTGCTGCCCCACTTTACTGCACACACACCTAATACACACACACACACATACACATGCATGCATGCATGCATGTAAACACATGGAAGGGCAAGGTGAGACTCTACTGCAGGTCACACAGCACCAACGGGGGGGCCGGGGCACGTGCCAAAACCTTTATCTCCTGCTGCACATGCATGTGTGTGTATGTGTGCGTGAGGGTGTGTGTGTGTATGTGTGTTCTGACCCACTTTGCCTGGCTCTAATCCTGGATCATGCAGTCCCTTCGCGAGCTCTACCGGCACAGTGTCACACGTCGCTCCGAGCAGGACAGACCGCAAAAATGGGATATTAATAACAACAGCAGGACACACACATACAAACACTCACACACACTGACTCACACACACTGACTGACACACATACAACTATACAGACATCCAGAGGACACATCTGGACACAAACAACTGCACTGACCTGGAATCAGAAAGACAGACTAGAGACAGAATAAGACAGAGAGCGAGACAGAGTCCCAGACATTATTCGTCTGCCTCCTCATCCTCCTTTCTGACTCACTCACTGTTAAGCACCAGTGTCCTTTCTCTCTTCGCCCGCCCTTCATCCCAGTCTCTCTCTCTCTCTCTCTCTCTGTCTCTTTCTTCACATCTCTCTCTATCTGCACTCTCCCTCCCTTCTCTATCTCCCTCTATCTAATAATGACTTGGCTAAATTGGCTACACTAGGCCAGCAGAGGTGATGTGCAGAATAAAAAGTGGTTTTATCTGCACTATATGTCCAAATGTTTGTGGACACTCCCTCTAACAAATCCATTCAGCTACTATTAAAGAGGCAGTCTGTATTATTTTGTTTCTAAACTGAAAGCAGAAGCATTTCTGAGTGGAGAATTGATAAAATATCGTGTTCAATGATAACAGTGTAGTTGAAGTGAAGTTTCTGACAAAGCGCTCTTTCTCTCTCTCTGACTGAACATAACCTGGAATCGGATTCATCCGCTCTGAAAGGAGAGAACCGCATCACACCCGCACAGTGCAATTACCCATTCTCACCAGAGAGGGCCCTAAATGCCAAAACGTATGGATATCAGCTTTAAGTTGAATCCATTGCTGACAATACAGATGTGCAAATGCACACTTGCGCACAGCTTGCCCAGCCCCTGTAGAGCATGGTCACGTCATTAGGTCACAACACACTTTTATACAATATTACTGGAGGAACATGTTCTGCTGTATTCAGAGATTGATACATCATGGGAACAGGCAAAGAGAAAGCAGAGGACGTGTCTGAAGAACAGCCTCCACTATGAACTTCTGTCTGTGTCTAAACAGAAACTAAAGCAGCTTCTAGTGTAAACACTACTGATAATCTCAAGAGAGAGAGAGAGAGAAAGGTGCAAATGTAAATACCAGTAGATCCATGTCCTAATCACAATCTGACATTAGCCAATCTGTAGAAGAGCCTGTGGCTAAATTAAAAAGAGATGGTACATGACCAACAGGTACCAACATAATCCAGATTACAGAGAGAAGGAGTGACAATGCATGGCCAACAGGAACCAACATAATCCAGATTACAGAGAGGACAAGAGATGATACCTGATACCCAGACCCAGCAGTGAATTACAGCTACTCACCGTGAAGCTGAAAAGAGTTACTCAGGCCATTACCAGCTCCAGAGCTTGCTCATGCGCACCTGTCTGCTCTATGCAAACTGAAAGTAATCCACTCTGAATACAGGAATATTGTAGTAAACAATGTATCCAAATCGTGGCATGCAAATACGTTTGGATATTAGAGCAGTATCTAAACAATTCTGGCTAAATGTTGTAGTTCAAAAATATTTGGATTAATGGTGGAATGTCAGTACATTTGGCTAAAAGAGCCAAGTCAAAAAACAATTTTGAAAGGCAAAATCTTTTGATAGAGCTGATAGAGCAGTGTCCAAATACTTTTGGCTAAATGGTGGAATGCAAATACTGCTGGCTAATAAAGCTATTTATAAAGTGTCCAAAATAAAGTATCCACAAGCTTTTTGGTAAATATTCATGATAAAGCCTTTGCCCAATAGCTAGTTTATCCAGCAGCTCCTCCATACACAGACAGCAGTGGAGAGCAATGCCGAGAAAAGATGCCCATGCGTGGTGTTTGGGATGGAATGTTGGGTTCCAACATTCTGCTTATTAATTTCTATGGCGGACAGGTGCTACCTCAAAAATGTGATCTGTAGAGCTATTTCAAATTATTGTCAAAGTTTGGGGACACTTTCTAATAGAATAGGGAACGTCCAAGCTAAAAATCATAAATTGTAAACAGATCGTACATTGTATCACTTCAAAAAGCCCAAGCAGCTTAAAAGGGTATAGAAGAAGAAGAAGAAGAAGAAGAAGAAGAAGAAGAAGAAGAAGAAAGATGAAAAGTTTGTGAACATACTTTAAGTTGGACTGGAAAAGCACGCTAATAATGCTGACAAGATTAAATAGTTGCAAAGTTGATATGTGGTTGTTATGGTTTATCAAGTGTTTGCTAAGGTGTTCATAATAAATTTTTAGGTGGCTGCTATCATAGCTCAGATGGTTAACTATGTGTTGTCATGTGGTTGCTGTGGTAAGCCAGGAGGTTGCTATGGTGTTGCTAAGTGGTTGATAGGCAGTTGCAATCGTTTCTGAGGTAGTTGCTAAGGTGATGTTAGGTTTTTAGACAGCAAATGATTTTAGGCTTAGTTTTCCCCATAGGATTCCATTCAAATTGTTTTAAAAACTTTTGTCAATAATTTCACTAACTAAAGTCACACATTTACTATTTATACTTTAGATGACAATGCATGTAATCTTGGGTTCCTTTAATTAATTTATTTAAACAAGAAACTTGTTTTCACTGGTCATAACCATTCCTATCCTTGTTCATTGGTTGGGATATAGTCTACAGTCTACAGTCTACAGTCTGAAACATCCTATACTGAAACAATTGCTTCCTAAAGAAACCTAAAGAAACAGCTGTGCAAAACATGGATACTGTGGTTCCATTTCATTTTTTCTATAGTAATGAAGCCCAGATTTTCTGCCATGTTGTCAAAAACACACCTCCCCCAGTCCATTCAACATCAGAGTCAGGCAGCTCATGTTAGGCTGGTGCAGGTGTTTGTAGTTTGGGTTTGTAGGTCATGTTTTAGTTTGAACTCCAGCACCATCTGCTCCAAGATGTGTTCAGTCAGAGAGAAAACTCAACACTGGGAACGAGTGTGTGATTAAAATAAAAACTGGAGCACCAAGAGGAAAGAGAGGGAGGGAGAGAATAAAATAAGGGAAATGCAGATATTGAGGACAATAGTAATTAAAAAAAACAAAAAAAACAAAAGAGAGACACTGACTAGCTCATAGTGAGAGAGAACAGAGAGATTCTGTGTAATAGTAATTTTACTGTATTATAAACAGCCTGGCGGAAAAATACTCTCTTCTCGACCTGGATTTAAGTAAGTAAATGATGTGGGGTTGATGGTTGATGCTGCAGTTGGTCTTTAGGTTCAGCAACAGTATGTGCTGAAAGAATGAGGTCAGCTGACTACCTGAATATACTGAATATAGACCAGGTTATTCCTGAATCAATGGATTTTTCTTTCCTGATGGCACAGACATTTTCCAAGATAAACCATGTCAGGATTCATGGGGCTGGAATTGTTAAAGAGTGATTCAGGGAGCATGAGATCATCATTTTCACACATGAGAGAGAGTTCACCACAGAGTCCAGATCTTAACCTCATTGAGAATCTTTGGGATGTGCTGGATGGAGAAGAGCTGCTTTGTGCAGAGGTCAGACTCTACCATCATCAATGCTGCTGCAAGATCTTGGTGAAAAAAATTGATGCAACACTGGATTAAAAATAAACGTCTTGTGACGTTGCAGAAGCTTATTGAAACAATGCCACAGTGAATACATGCTGCAATCCAAGCTAAAGGCGATCCAACCAAATATTAGACTGTGACCTTTTTTTTTGACGGCGAGTGTATGATCGCAGTGTAGAATATAACAATAGAATTAAAACGCTATAACAACTTTAAGTCATCCAAACTATGAAGAAAAACATATGGAATTATTTAGTAAACAAAAAAGTGTTAAAACCAGAATATGGTTTATATTTTAGATTCTTCAAATTAGCACCTCTTGCTTAGATGACAGCTTTACATACATTGGCATTTTCTTAATGCCTATCAAAAATGTTATGATGAAACTGGCTCTCATCAGGACTTTAAACAATTTTGTCTATTAATATGGTTGTCGCTTACCCATCTTTATTTCCTCTAAACAGCTGCTTTTGTTTGAGATCATCAGTTTAGATCAATCTGCACATAATGTCACTGATCATATGTACCATGATCTTATATTTGATTAATCATGCACTAAGCTATACTCCTACTAAAAACCTGAAGGCTTTTATTTCTTCCAAAATGGCTTTGAATTATACTTTGTATAAATGTATATACCAAATTTAGACTGCTCTAATAAACCTGGTGTTGCCTCCTGTTGCTGACTTTGCCTGTCCACAGTTGTGTTTTTGCTTTGCCTCTTTAAATAAAGCCTCTTTTACGTATGCACACATGTCTGATCCCTGTCCGGCCATGACAGTGTGTGTGTGTGTGTGTGTGTGTGTGTGTGTGTGTGTGTGTGTGTGTGTGTGTGTGTGTGTGTGTGTGTGTGTTTGTGTGTGTGTGTGTTTGAGTGTTTTAGGCAGCAAGATTTAATCTCAGTCTGGATTAGATTCACCACTACATCACAGATTACTGCCCCAGCTGCTGAATGACTAAAACACACACACACACACACACACACACACCAACAGACTACTACAGGAATCCTGGAATATGTGTGTGTGTAGCTGCATAAGAGGCTTTACTGAACTAGTAAACAATAAACATTCAATCAAGTCCGGATCAAACTGTCTTTTAGATTATGAATCATTTTAGATTCACTGTTTCTGCAGTTTTCTCCAGTTTTCAGTGATCACACAAAAACAAATCACTAAATAAATAAATAAATGCAAATGTACCGTATTTACTGGACTATAAGGCGCACTTAAAATCCTTATATTTGGTATTAAGGAGCAGTAAAGCCACTCCGCTGAAGTACAGCATGATAAGAGAGAGTATTCAGAATCAAGTTTCTCCAGCAGCATTAAGGCTTATTTAAGAATTACAGTTTTGTTTACTAAGGCGCTTCCCTCCAGCTTCCCCTTTAGAAGGGAAACATGGTGACACCCTTGCTCACTTGTAAATGTAATGCAAGTGTAATGTAATAAATGTGTAGTGTAAATTTAAATGTTTTTGGTAGGAAAAAAAACTACACCACATTATTAGCTTATTATTGTTATTATTATTATTATTAGCTTACATATTTCTCTTTAGCTGTGCTTCTGTTTGCAGGAAGGCTGTTTAGAGGTCATCTGAAGAATCCCAGGAAAGGAGAGTGTTTTGTGTCACTTTTAATACAAAATCACGACTGACCTACATAGAGTGGATATTTTTAGTATTGACACTTTAGACAGGGAGAAATACACTGACTTACTGCAGCAGACACACTGTTGGCCAGTGTATATTCAGAAATACTGATATTAGTCTCATATAGCCCACTCTAATAGCTTTATCAGTCTCTATCAGACACTTCTGTTTACTATGAGTAACACTACCAAAGTGTGCCATGTTGAAAGTTGGATTACTGTGAGTGGGACATTAAAGTAGTAGTATTGAAAGTAGCCTAAAACACACCCTTGATTAACTAAGGGAATTAGTACATGCCATTTTTACATTTTGAACTGCGTGAGGCATGTTTTTTGCATCCTAATGATACCAAAGACACACCTTAAATCCAGCTGCATTATCAACCAATTGAGCTGTGCACTATAGATCACTAAAATAGGGCCCAAAATATCCTTCTTATTTTTTAGTTAAAATTTTCTTTAATTAATTTCATAATATATTAATTTCATATATATAGTGAATTTTTTGTAGTATAGAATTTAGGTAGGAACTTGCTCTGACAGTATTCTGGATATTTGAGGCAATGGATATAATATTGTGTCTTTATCATGATTTGTTTAGTCAGTGTGATGAATGTTTTTTTCTCAGCATTACAAATAATACCTACAGAACATCAGTATCAGAACATCATGCGTTTCTTATTACACAAAAAAAAGATAATTAGTGTATTTTCAACAAAACATCAGAAAACTAAAATGTCCTATAGATTATATTTTATACAAAATTCCAAATATTGTGATATTAAACTGTAGCCACATCGCCCAGCCCTATTCAGATCCTTCCCCACAGGAACACTTACCCACGGCTGGAGCGTCGTACTCTTCTCCTAGCAGGATCTCTGGAGCTGAATAAGCGAGTGATCCGCAGCTTGTCATCAGCATGGTCCCGGGCTGGAAGTGGTTACTGAAGCCGAAGTCAGTAAGCTTGACAGTCCCTTGCTGTCTGAAGAAGACCACGTTCTCCGGCTTCAGGTCTCTGTGGACCACATGGAGCCGGTGGCAGTACGCAATGGCTCGAACAATCTGGGCAAAGTGGACCTTGGCGGTTTCCTCAGCGACGCCACCTTCATGGCGCAGGATGTAGTCATACATGTCGCCGCCATCGCCCAGCTCCAGGATCAGGTAGAGTTTGGACTGCGTGTCGATCACCTCGTAGAGTCGCACCACATTGGGGTGCTGCACCAGCTTCATGCAGCGGACCTCCTGCAGCAGGTGTCCCATGGCCATCCCGTCCAGCTTTGTCTTGTCAATCACCTTCACGGCCACCAGCTGGCCGGTAAACACGTGCCGCGCCAGTTTGACCACGGCAAAGTGACCTTTGCCCAGAGTCCGGTCCAGATCGTACAGGCCGGCGATCTTCCCCTCATAGCCGCTCTTGGTGGCGGCCATATTGGTTTGATACAAAGGTGTATGCAGGGCTGGGGTGTGTGACGGCAGGATGCTGGAGACCTAGTGGGTCATCACCTGGACATAAAAGAGAGAAAAATCAACATTAACCCTTAGAAGTCTGTAAACATACAATCTGAAGTAAAATAAAATAACCTGAAATCAGTGGAAATTATAGGCCAAGGAAGCAAATGTCATGGCATGGCACTATGTTAAATAATTACAAAATGTTACCCCAGCAGACACCTTGGAAATGACCACACCTGTATAAGTTGTGAGGTGTTATCTTGTGAGTGAGTGAGTGTGGCCAGCATGCTCATGGCAAGGCAACAAGAATTACCAGGGTTTGAGAACTGTTATTAAAGCAACACATTTTTTATTTAAAATGCTTATATGAAAACACAGTTAATACTGAATAATTAATGCTATATCATAATTCCTGTACCAGTGCATCCCTAATAATATTCCAGTTATAGGGGTTAAACTGAGCTTCTGCAGTAAAAGCACAGCCTCTTCCTATTGACCTCAGTCAACAACTAGTCTTATGACAGTCCCTTCAGGCCTAGGTATGACTTTCTTATCTCTCATCTGTAAGGCTGCGTGTGTGCGTGTGTGTGTGTGTGTGTGTGTGAGAGAGAGAGGATGGGTGTGTGAAAGGGTGTGAACGTGGTTGTCTGCATGACTTGTATGAGATGTGAAGAAGATTTTGTTCTTGTTTTATGCAAATGTCTCTTCAATTCGATTGCTCAAACATGCTTGGGTGTGTTAGTGTGTTAGAAGTCATTCCATTTAGCATGCATGTGTGCATAGTAGTGCATGTGTTTGAGCACGTGTGTGTGTGCATGAATGTGTATTATGCATAAACTGGTTCTGGATCTGATTAGAGTGACTGTGACTCCTTGTGTTTAAAAGCCTCTAATTAATAGTTAAATATTTAAGATGTGTGTGAACCTCACTGCTAGAGAAGACATAGAACACACACACACCCTTCCACTTTCTGGAGAACTGTCATGCAGGTGGGATGGGTGTGTGTGTGGGTGTGTGAGGGAGAGAAATGTACATTGTGATCTGTATGGCTCTGTGTGGTGGAAAAAGAGGACTGGATTGTGACTGTAGGGTACAAATACGCAACTGTTGTACCACTAATATGACTGGATAAAAAAAATGATAAAACTTTTTTATTCAGAGTTTTTAAATATAATATTGTATTTTTATATAATGGCATGTTTTTTTTATTTGATTTAAACAATTGCAATATATAACATTGCCTACAAATATCTATCTATCTATCTTAGATATCTTAGGGCTGAGGGATATTGCTAAATAAATATATCAATATTTTCAAATATATGAGCAATTCTAGATTATGATTTAGATGTTTAACTTCAGTCTTATTTATAAACAGACATCTCCATTTAATGTGATGTGCAAACTACTGTTTCCTTTAAATTTAGTTTAATTCAGTTTATTTATTTATTTATTTTTTTAAAATAGTAAGCAGCCCCCTTTAACCTTACATGGTGCAAATATAACGTCCTTGTATTTCAGTTAAGGAAAAGTGTAGCACATGAAAATCGCTGCCACATAAAAGAGTACTTTATCTACTTTATCTATTCAGATATGTCTATCTGAAGTGCAGCTTCTATATGTAAAGATGTACAATCTTAATCATTCCATTTTAAAAATTGCATTAAAACAGTAATTTGATTAATCAAATTAATCTTGCTATTTAATTAAGTCCTGCTATTATTATGCAACTATTCAATATTGTATTTCACAAACAGGGAAAAAATACACACTTAGATCTAAAGATTTTAAAACACTTGGGAGCCTTTAAATGAATGTGCATTTAATTTTTTTTTAAGTTATTAATTTCCAAAGCTATTTGTGGCTGCATCTTTCTTTCTGGATGGGTAGAACATTTCTAGTCAACACAAGGGTCTGTTAGCTGATGTAGCAAAATTAGCAGTTAGCATTCTCCTTCAAGTGTGTTGAGCTCTGGAGATCCAGTGATAGTGCAGCGAAGGTCAAGAAAATGAGGAGAAGTTTCTTTATGTTTCTCGAAGGAAACAGATGCTAGACTTCTTTCTCCACAGCACTGTAAGCACTCACTGCATGAGAAGATTGGAAATAATTAAATAGAGAAAATAAATGCTCTCTTTCTCAAAGTGTATTCAAGATTAATCCTGAAATCCTGAGGCTATAGTTAGTTTTAGATTAGCCTTAAAGTCATAGAACAAAAGAGCAAAGTGGACTTCCCTCCCAGACAAAAGCGCTAGCGATCACTCACATAAGTACGGTTGCTATTTTGGAACAGCTTTTGTTTCTATTCACGCACTTCAGTGTTCTCTAAACATTTCCTCTGAATCTGTCTCCTAGAGTTACCTAACAAACCCGTTCACGTTACTGTAACCACCACACACAAAGGCATTTCTCCTCAGGCCTGTACAATGGCTGGCATTTCCGCTGCATGCCTGTACAAAGCTCTAATCATAAAAAGCAACAGCGCAACCCCAACATGGAACGACCGCAAGCCTTCAGGAATGTACTAGAGATGACATGAGAAACTAGCCGAGCTCCAGTACTGATACCACGGATCGCACAGAGCTGACCACAGACATGCTTAGAACAACAGTCCAGATTGAACTCAGATGGTGTTTTACACCCACTACTATCCAAACAGTCCATCTAGTACAAGAATTAAAATTTAGGGAGCAACCATTGCTGATACAGAGCATCATAGCTTGTATAATCACAAAAAATGTACAAGGAAAACTCTGAAGCAGTGATACATGTCCACAAGTCACCATAAAACCAGTCCAGCACTGCCCAGCAGACACAGGACGTAACATGGACACTAAAGTTGGACAGACAAAATGTTGGTATTTGACGTCAATTTGACATAAGAATGTGAGGTTTGTGTGATCTTCAGTGTAGGCGACATTTATATCCCGCTAGTGCTGTTGTTGTTAGCGGCTAATGCTAATGCTGCTGCACCCAGCCTTAGTGCTGGAGAAACTTCACTGAAAACTCTTGTTCTGAAAACTTTTTACAAAATATTGGAAATCTAAGCTTTCTGTAAATAAACAGAAGTGCTTTACTCACCCAAATAAACGGTTTTCAGGAGAGAAATGACTTTTTTTTATAATAATTACGGTTTTGTTTCCTCCAGCTTTCCCATTAGAAGGGAAACATGGCGACACCCTTGCTCACTTCGATACATTCATTGATAATGTGCCTTATAATCCGGTGCGCCTTATGAATGAAAATAGACCAGAAAAAAAAATGTAAATTGATAGTGTGCCCTATAATTCAGTGAGCCTCATAGTCCAAAAATACAGACTATAAATATATAAGAGTGAACAGTATTTTAGCCAGTCATGCGATGTATTTAATGGTCTTAAAATTTTACTATCGCAGTAATTTCTGAGACGATATATATTGTCCACAAAGAATTCTTATCATGACAGGCTTACTCAATGCTTTTAATGTTATGGCTGAATGTAATGGGTATATAAGACTGTTAATGTAGACCATAAAGGCTTTTGTGAACTACATCTGCGTTAAAAGGATACTCTCTGAATATCAGTCTTCTAAACTATCTGTTCTTCACGTCTTATCACAGGATTAACACTACTCTCTAAAGTGCAGTCACTGAGCCCAGTGGAACCTCAGTGCTATCAGAACCTGTTTTATAGTTTTACTTCTTTCTCCTGCTGCAGCACACGCAGAGATCTGAGGCAAACCAGCATGATTACACCCTCACATCTGAGGCAAAACACCACTGTTTCATCAGTTCACCACTGAGCTCATAGCAACGCTGACAGAATTCCTTATTTTACTCTGCCACACTGCCAAGACTGAGAGTCTTAAAGGAAATCCACAACAAAAAACGTGTTCTACACCAGTTCCCTCCTACTGTTATTTAGCTAGCTTTTCACTGGAGCTACGAAGCTAATGTGGCTAAGAGCTACTGGGAGCTTAAACCTTAGCAATTAGCAGCATACAAGCTAAAAAAAGTAATTTAGCATAGGTTATCTATTAAAATACACAAACTTCGATTTGCATGTACTTCACTTCATGTTCTAGATAACAGTGTCAGTGTCAGAAACCACATTAAGCAAGAGTATGTTTCTATGCTCCAAATCAGCCGCGTACTATAAGCACACTGTCTCCTCTGATTGGTCAGCGTTGTCTGGAATGGGAGCAAGAAAGTAAATATGACGAGAAGATTCTGTGTAGCTGAACGCTAAACGTAGCGCTTTCAAACACAGTGTTTTTAATAGGAAGTGCAGCACAGATGTACACAGGGCTGTGAGCAGTGAACACAGCACAGACCACGCCTGTAAACAGCATGGAACAGAGACAATGTTTGTTCATAGCTGCGATAATTAGCGTTATCTGGCTAACATATCAGATTAAACTGGGCCTTATTAGCAGTTTAGCTCAAATAAACAAATAAAAGGATATTTGATAGCTGGGTCAGGTTGAGACTGGATCACGTATCACCGCAAGCGAAGCGTATGTGCCTGTGTTGACAATTTACTGCCAAGATAGCAATGAACACCTGATGGTGACCCTTTTTTAGGTTGTATTTAATCAGTAGCACACCTCATTTTGAGTATGCCTCACTTCGAGACCACCACCCATTAGCGTAGGTGTATTCACAAGATTGTTAGTATTTAATGACACAATAAAACATGCAAAAATAACCTGTTTTACTGTGCTATATGATTTAGGACTGCAATTAGCACACACTAATTGGTGAAACTAGTTATATAACATTTGCACCACTTGAAGTGAAGTGGTTTTGATTCATGGAGTAATATACATTTGTACAAAACACAATTTTTATACTATTATTTTGTTGTACTGATGAGCACTAAAACACAGCCAAAGCTTGTTAGCTACTTGTTAGCTACACCAAAACCAAATTTCAGACATTGTCCCAAACTAACTGGCTAAACCTTAATGGCAGAAATGTTTACATTTAAGAGTTTAATGGTGGCAGCAGCAAATTGTCAACAATACAAACTGTCTTTATTAGATAAAACAATTTTAACGGACAAATGAGACCAACTGACCTCTAATAAATAACCTGCTTACATAAAGCAGGGCCACTGTTTTCCCGCTAATCACCCAATCAAATGTCTGGATAATGTCTGAAAATGATTAGCTAGCTAGCATACAATGATCCACACAGGTTGTTTTTAATAGTCCAGCTCAACAGGCAAGGCATGGCAGTATTCTGCCTGCATTGTGATTTCTGAAACAGGTTCCTCTTCATTCCTGGAGCATATTTAACCTTTCAAATGCACTCTCATCATTTCTGGAATTATATAAATTAAGGGTGTGTCATATGTACTGTCTACGATAATATCTTGATTGTCATGTTAACAGCGTGCGAGCTGACATTATCAAGTATATCAATAAAACAATAAAACAATAAAAATTCCTTGACTCCAGACATTCACAGGGTCAGCAAGTTAGAGAAAAGCATGTGAGCATTGAGAGCACTGCCCATGCAGTAAGCAGCTTATACAGGCTTAAGCTAGCATTTCTGCTTAAAATGCATGACTGAAGTTTAAAATGAGTGGACAAACAATGCCAGGAGACAAAATAAAGACACAACCAGCTAACTAACTAGTCATAAGTAAAATAAGAAAAGCAAAAGACGGCACAACATAGCTAACTAACACAGTCACCAAGGCCTGTCATTATAACTGTATTTGTTTGGTTGATATACTGTCCAAAACAAATTTGCGATAAACAATATTATTTTCGTTTTAATTTATTGACGATTTTATACCACTGATACTGTAATGGCATATTTACTTGAAAAATTAATTTGATTACTAATTACTGATTACCTCTTTAAAAGATTACTTTATGAATTACTTAATTTTAAAAGTAACTAAGTTAGATTAAAAGTTACTTTATTAGCTAAATTCAGCAGCTGCCGAGGTCTGTGAGAGTGTGTGATGTGAAGAGAAAGGGGGCTCATTGTGTGTGTGTGTGTGTGTGTGTGTGTGTGTGAGGTGGAGAGAAAGGGAGCTTGTGTGTGTGTTTGTGTGAGGAGCAAAATGCTTGCTGTGTGTGTGTGTGTGTGTATGTGTGTGTGAGCAGCAGAAGAAGGGGTGCGCGCTGTGTGTGTGTGTGAGATGGAGAGAGAGGTGGGGCTCGCTGTGTGAGTGTGTGGGTTTAGCCCAAGTGCTAGTTTTAGCCTGTTAGCTTGTTAGCCTGTTGTTATTTTGGCATAGTTACGACAACTGTAAGCATATTTCTTGTAAATGCTACAATGTATTTTTACCAAAGAAAATTACAAAAAGAAATGCACAGTGACTTGGATAAGTAACTTTAATCTGATTACTGGATTGAAAATAGTAACACATTACTAAAAAGGGGTCAGGTTGGAGTCACATCACTGTACTGATATAATATTAAAATATTAATATAATAATGCATAAGGACCATTTAAAAATACTGTTACTTACTGAAAAACTGGAATATAAATATAAAGATTATTCAATATTGTAATTATCGTGACAGGCCTACAATCAACAATTACATGGTACCTAGACAAGCAGTTTAGAAAAATGGTTTCAAACTGCTTTTACAGTGGTTACTTTAGACTACACAAAATGTATAAATGTTTGCCAATAGACTAGGACTCTCAGGAGCAGATAAACATGGACCTATTGGCACCAATATTGGCTTAGCGCCCAGAGTAAGCTAGAGAGATGGGCTGTAAACCATCATTTCACCCCACTTGAGCTGTGGTGCAGTGGAACTGTGTTCTCTGGAATGATGGTGCTCAAAATCAGCTCCTTTTTAATAGTCTGGCATGTTTCCTAATACTTTTGTTCATATAAAGCATAAACAGTCTAACTGCTCTGTGCTGCTGAAAGATTATCCAGATTCTAATGATCACAGTATGTATTTAGCTTATGAATATGGAGTTTATTGAGTTTATTGACCTTTTGACTTTTACAAACTCACAGAAAATGATTATATCAAGATTATCAAGAATATTTGTCAGCATCGCAATCCTCAAGGATAAATACATACCAACAGAGGAACACAGGTGAAAGGAAAGAACAGAAATGACAGAAAAGAAGATAAGAGGACAAAAGAGAAAGGGTAGGAGAGAACAAAAGAAATGAGGAGAGGACAGAAGGTGTGTGTAGCCTGATTGATGAGGAGATGACAGAAGAGGAAAAAAGAGAGGACAGGAGAAGAGTAGAGAAGAGGACAAAGGAAATGAGAGAACAGGAGAAGAGAAGAGGACAGAAGAGAGGATAGAGGAAAGGAGAGGACACATAAAGAAAAAATAGGACAGATGAGATAAAAGACAAGGAGAGGACAGGAGATAAAATTAGTTAAAAGGAGGTGCAGGTAGGAGAATGAGAAAGGAGGAGGACAAAAGAAGAGGACAAAAAAGGAAAGAAGAGGACCGAATAGAAGAGGAGAAGCAAGAAGAGACAAAGAGAGGACAGGAGAGGGGGATAGAGGTAAAGAAAGGATAGAATGATAGATTGTTTTGGCACTTAGCAGCTGAGGAGTCGGGTGACAGGAGCTCAGACCAAATTGTGTAGATCAATACTGGTAATGGAATATCATAATTAGTGTGAGTGCACATGCGTTTGTGTGTACGTGTGTGTGTGTGTGTGTGTGTGTGTGTTAATGGAGCAGCAGAATAGTTAATGAGTAGTAGAAAGAGTGTGAGGGGCAGAGGGGGACTAAGGCCTAGTTTTAGAGTGATGCACTTGGTCTCTAGTGGGAAACGCACACACATGAACACACACACATGAACACACACACACATACACACAAAGTAGTTCTTATCTGCAGAAATCAATGCCATTATTTACTGACTTGCTGCTTGACCCTACAGAGTGGGCATCTATGGCCCACTGACCACCACTGGGCTTCTATGCAGCACACACACACGCATTGTTCTGCAGACAAATTTCAATCATATACTTCTTTCCCACACACACACATACACACACACGCACACACACACACACACACACATACACACAAACAACAGACTTTTCATCTAATGAAAAACACACTGTTACTGTGCCACACTTTATTAAAAACACCTAACTTGTGCTTTCACTCACTGGCCACTTTATTACGAACACTTATACAATTATAGCTCAATCATTTAGAGAAAGGTTACAGACTGTACCTGCTACCAGGATGGTGAGAGAGAAATTGCATGTGTGCATGCATGTGTGTGTGCATGCATGTGTGTGTGTGTGTATGTGCATGCATGCATGTGTGTGTGTGAAGGAAGGATAAGGCTGTTCCTTCCACAGTGCTCTCAGAGTCTGAGTATTTCCTACAGTGAAAGAGTACACACTCTGCTTCCTATTGATAACACACACACACACACACTCCAGTTCATCCGCTTTAACTCTTATACAACACACACACACACACACACACACACACACACACACACACACACACATTAATAACATAATAACATCCATAAAATCGAAAAGACTAAACTTTCTAAGAACTAAGAATCTGTATCATTTAGAGAGTTTATGGACACACAACTGCACATGCAGATACACTGAAGCAAATCAACACACAAACACACACACACACACACAAATACACGCACATGTTCTCACACACTCACATTCACACTCACACTTGCCCTCCACCCTTTGTCACCCTGGTTAGCTAAATGCTGAGTGTGTGTTGAGGAAAGAGGATATAGCTGATGCAGCAGAACAGAACACCACCACACCCACACACACACAATACCACACACACACATGTGCATACTGTATGTATTGTTTATATAGGCCTCTTAAACACACACACACACACACACACACACACACACACATCAGTCCAGCAGAAACAATGTACTGTACTCCAGTGTTTCCATTAAAGTGACCAGTCAGTGAAAGTACAATGTAAGCATTTCTATCTAAGTGGCCAGTGACTGGAATTCCAAGGTAGGTGTTTCTAATAAAGTGGCCACAGAGAGGAAGCACAAGGCACAAGGTATTTCTAATAAAATGGCCACTGAATGGAGTAATAATACTGTGTGTGTTTCTAATAAAGTGACCAGTGAGTGAAAGCATAGAGTAAAAATGTTTCTAATAAAATGGCCACTGAATGGAGGCAGAAGATTTTGTGTGTTTCTAAAAAAGTGGCCAGTGAGTGGAATCGTAAAGTAGGTGTTTCTAATAAAGTGGCCAGTGAATGGAGTGAGTGGAATCGTAAAGTAGGTGTTTCTAATAAAGTGGCCAGTGATTGGAATTGCAAGGTAGATGTTTCTATTAAAGTGGCCAGTGAGTGGAAGCGCAGGGTAAAAGATGTTTCTAATAAAATGGCCAGTGAGTGGAAGCACAAGATTGTGTGTGTTTCTAATAAAGTGGCCGTTGAGTGGAAGCTCAAGATAGTAGGTGTTTCTAATAAAGTGGCCAGAGAGTGAAAGCACAGGGTAAAATATGTTTCTAATAAAGTGACCAGTGAGTGGAAGCATAAGATTGTGTGTTTCTAATAAAGTGGCCAGAGAGTGAAAGCACAGGGTAATAAAGTGGCTAATAAAGTAGCCAGTGAGTGGAAGCATAAGATTGTGTGTGTTTCTAATAATTTGGCCAGTGAATGGAAGCACAAGTTTATGGATGTTTCTAATAAAGTGGCCAAAGGGTGGAAACACAGGGTAAAGGTAAAGGGTGTTTCTAATAAAGTGTCCAGTGATTGTCAATAAGCAAAAAGAAAATATGTGTAAGGTTACACATACACTAGATTAACATGCATAAACAGACATGCAGATACACACACACACACAGACACAGGGGGCATCAGGAGACCTGCACTGTGACAGGAGGCATCAGGAGGGAGGATGAGTCAGACTGGGAAAAGAGAGATAGAGGAGTGTGTGAAAGAGAGCGAGTGAGGAAAGCTATAGAGAGATGGACAGATAGGATAGATAGAGAGAGATAGAAAACGTGAGAGAGAGCGAGCGAGAGGAGTGGGGTTTCCTACATAGAAATGATCTCATCCTCAATGTTCCCATCCCCATACAATATTCATGATGGTGAGGTCAGTGTTATAATAGGAAAGCAGCACACATATACACACACGGCAAACACACACACACCAAGCACATGCACACATACGCATCAGGCATGCACTAATATAAAATATTAATGTCACAGTAATTACCCAGCCCTAACATGATACAGTGTAAAAACACTATGGCTCGGTTTTGCTGGCATAGAATAAGCCTAGTTTATGCTAGACTGTAAAACTTGTGGTAATTTCCTAGACATTAAAATCACCAATTTACTAGAAACACCTACCTGTATTTCCACTCATTGGCCACATTATTAGAAACCCCTACATTGTGCTTCAGATTCAAAGATTCAAAGAGTTTATTGTCATATGTACAGTACAGAAACGGGTTTCAGTGTACAATGAAATTCTTTCTTTGCTCTTCGCCAAGAATGCCAAATAGAAGATAGAAAAAGTGCCAAAAAAATACAATAAGGTTATAAATATTAAACTAATTGTCAAAGACATAAAAAAAATAAAAATTACTTAAGCAAAGAAATGTATAAAAAAAGTGCAAGTGCGAAATAATGCAGTTATGGACATTAACTATATATATTAAAAAAAGATTAACAGTAAAGTGACGGCTGCAATGTAAACATGTTGAAGTAAAGTGCAGGGTTATTCCTGAGTTGTGTTCAAGAGTCTGATCGCAGGGTTATACCTGAGGTGTGTTTAGAGTCTGAAGGCAGGGTCATTCCTTAGGTGTGTTCAAGAGTCTGATGGCCGTGGGGAAGAAACTGTTCTTTAACCTGGTGGTCTTGCATTTTACACTTCCACTTTTACACTTCCACTAATTGGCCACTTTATTATACCAAACCAATTAAAAACTTTCACAAACTTTTAATTATGTGGCTAGTGTGTATGCATGTGTGTCTAGAGGAAGTATAAGACTGTTTCTTTAAAAGCATTTCATATAGAAATAAACTTTTAGAAATAAACAATTACAAAGACATGTAAAGCTTCTTTTAAAACATCTTCTTTTAAACTGCTGATAAATCAATACCAATTGAGCTCAACATGCTTGGAGGAGAGCATTAACTGCAAAGTATGATTTATCAGTTTACCGACACCTGCAGTGTCTATCATAACTCATGCTGTAATAAGGGAGAGGGAGGGTTGTCCTACCAACCCAGAAAAACCTCTAGGACTCTCAGCCACAAATCACTGTGGTATCACCCAGCATCAACCTATCAATCTGTGACCTCTCAATGATAGGGCCGAATCCAGATTTATTTGTTACAGCACTGTATTCAATTGATACAGTTAGTTTGTATTTAACATTGCAGTTTAGTGAGCAGCTTAAAGAACTTTGTTACGTCTATGTCATATCACCTACTGTATGAAGGCTGCATCTCCCTATACTTGACACGTCCTGATCCACATCTCTGAGTTTTTTCACCTCACTAGCTATTTGTCCACTGCCACGCACCATAATTACACTCTGGCCACGTGATTCCCCGGAGATCCACGTAAACACAACAGTGAGTGGAAATGGAGGAGCTACTGCACGTGATGTCACGTGACTGAAAAAGCCAAAAAAAATCACTGGTCCTCCTGTTTTTATTTGCAGTCTGGATGCAAGAGTTTTATCACTGAGTAGAAGTGTGAAACAATTTTCATAGCAGTCCCCCTGAGAAACTAATCCTGTCTGGACAGGGCTTAGGTGATGCCTGGCAGTAGGTATGATGTCAATAGGTTCATTAAGTTAATCTGTTCTAGAAAGTCTTATTATACTGGTATTCCTTCTCTACTAAACTAAACTAGACACAATCTGTATGTGTGTGCATTTGTCACACATCTAGTGCATGTCTTTAACTTTACGAAAACATTTCCGAAATGTTTTTTTAAGATGTGGATATGGATATGGATATGATGTTCACTACATTGACTGTATGATTTTTCTAGAGCTTCAGACAGTCTATGAAGTTGGGTAAATCTGTCTAGTCGGAAGCTTTTTGGAAGCAGAGGAGGGGTTTTATGTCTAAATGGTTCCATCCTGAAACACTTTGTGATCTTCAGTACAGTTTTCTGTCATCTCCAGTACCCTCGCTCAGCTCTTTCAGTCTCCTGACAGAGGGGAACTGCGGTAACAGCAGAACACACACACTCAAACACACACATATACAGTAGGCAGGAGGCCTTGGGCGTCTCTAGTGACGGAGAGGATGTGTGTCAGGGACACTGCCGAAAAGACACTGCGTCCTATACTAAACCGAATTACTCACACACACACACACACAAACAGAGTCTACAGCATAAAGCTGCAAACACACTGACACTGACACAAACAGATAGAGCAGCACACACACACACACACACACTGCTGAGTGTGGGGTTTGCTGGGATGCGGCAGCAGCACATAGAGTGCAGTTCGTCCTTTAACAGCGTTCACATCATCTGACTTTCTACTCATTTTCAGCAGCGATCTATCCCTCTCTCTCTCCATCCCTCTCCCTTTGGTGAGTCATCGTAATCTCAGACCACTGGCTGCCCCCTGGGAGCCAAAAAATCCCCTGGCCTCCTTAAAAGTGTGTGTGCGAGTGATTATCAGAGGGAAACCAAGAGACAAAGAAAGAAAGAAAGAAAGAAAGAAAGAGAGAGAAAGACAGAAAAAGAGACCAATGTAAGACATGCTTCTCACCTGCTTCTGTTTGCCACAATAACAACACACGCAAACTAACACACATAGAACATTACCAAGCTTTCAAAACTCTTGTCATCATCACTGTCATCATCACCGTTCATCATCATCATCATTCATCTATTAACGCCATGCTAACTACATCAAAACTGCATTATCATTACCATTATCAATACAATATTCACCATGACCTCTGTATACATCACTATTATCAACATCATCACCATCACATTATCACCACCACTCTTGCTAACACCATCGTCACAATCATCCCTGTCAACACCATTACTTTCACTACAACACCATCATTACCGTGCAACGATCAAACAATCAGCCATATCATCAATTACATCAATATCACAGCCATCACAATCATCACTATGATTATTAACACTATTACCACTATCACCACCATGAATGGCACCATGACAACTACACCAAACCTGCATTAACATCCACATAAGAATTACTATCAACCAATTAATCACAATGACTTCTTACCATTATCATCACTGTTAACATCATCCCTTTCTTTACTAACAGTTTCACCACATCAAGCATCACATGTATCATTATCTGTATTATCACTGCATCATGACCACTGCACATTTATCACCACTGTCACCAGCATCACAATTACCATCATCAATATTTCCATTATCATTATCATTCTCTCTATCGCCATCACTTCCACCACATCACCATTGTTACTGCACAGTCATAACCTTCACCTCACCATTTCCATCAATATAACCACTAACATCATCAGTATTACCACAACTTCTGCACAATGCTCACCATTATCACTATAAACATTCTCAATACTATTGCCACCATCAGCACTACCATAACCACAACCATTATACACTATTATATTATATACTTACTCACTTACTTTAATATCATCACCATAATAATCACTATTGCCATGATTACTACACAGTCACTGCCAATATCACTATTACCTTTATCCCACTTTTTACTGTCATCACCATCCTATCATCACCATTTCTTACATCACTATAAACATCGTCACCTTACTCCTCATCAACAAAACAGCTATAACCATCATAACATTTAACATCTTCATCACCACTCATAATATTACTCCTCATCACCAAAACAGCTATAACCATCATAACATTTAACATCTTCATCACCACTCATAATATTACTCCTCATCACCAAAACAGCTATAACCATCATAACATTAATAATCTTCATCACCACTCATAATATTACTCTTCATCACCAAAACAGCTATAACCATCATAACATTTAACATCTTTTTAATCTCCACTCATAATATTGCTCCTCATCACCAAAACAGCTATAACCATCATAACATTAAACATCTTCATCACCACTCATAATATTACTCCTCATCACCAAAACAACTATAACCATCATAACATTAAACATCATTACCTCTTCTAATATCAATCTTAATCACCAAAACAGCTATAACCATCATAACATTTAACATCTTCATCACCACTATCATTACAACCATCATCATAAAAACATCAACTTCATCACCATCCCAGCTATTACCATCGTCACTTCATCACATCCCAACTATTACCGTCACTTCTTCATCAGCACCATCGCACTCCTCCTGTACAGAGAGGCTGAACTAAAGCGCGTGAGTCGGTGTGAGGTGCTGCAGTCTTACCGGAGAGAGGAGGGCCGGGGGTCCGCGCGCTGCTCAGGCTCTGCCGTCCGCCTCGAGACTCCCTCCGCGAGGGAGATGCGAGTTTACTGACGCTCGCGGAAAACTGAGAAGCCGCTAGAGCGCGAGCTACTCTACAGCTCAGAGAGAGAGAGAGAGGGGGGGGGGGGGGGGGTTCACTCGCGCATACTCGTGCTGGTGAGTGCGCGCGCGTCCCTCTGCAGTTTCAGCTCGAGAGAGTCTGGCCCTCCTCTGACGTCAACACATTCCAGCTCAGCCGCGCGCTGAGAGAGAGAGAGAGAGAGAGAGAGAGAGAGAGAGAGAGAGAGAGAGAGAGAGAGAGAGAAACATATGAGAGAGAGAAACATATATAGAGAGGGAAATATTTGTGGAAAACTGAGATTATGCAGCCAGACTAAAGTTAAAGAGAGAGAGAGTGAGAATTGGAAATAAGATACAGAATAAAATAGTTAAAGAATGGTAGAGAGAGCAAAAGAAAGTGTGGGAGTGACTGAAACAGAGAGAGAGAGTGAGGGAAAGACAGAGGGACGTTGTTCCACACATATCTGTCACTGGATTAATCTATCTATCTATATATCTTTCTATCTATCTGTCTATTAGGGGTGGGCAATATTATATCGTATTCAATATATCGTGACACAGAAATATCATGATATTAAAAATCCATATCGTGATAATAGGGCTGTTCTGTCTTAAAACTAGTCTATTATTTACTGTGAAGCTTTAGGTGTATTTATTGTATAATTGTTTTAAATCTATCTATCTATCTATCTATCTATCTATCTATCTATCTATCTATCTATCTATCTATCTATCTATCTATCTATCTATCTATCTATCTATCTATCTATCTATCTATCTATTCAATTCTATTCTATTCTATTTGATATCTGTTCCCTGGAATGATGATGCTCCATTCAATACTTTCGGGGTTGGGAGTTGGAAGGTTGGGTCTAAAGTCTAAAATCTAGACTAAAAACTTACTTGTTTAGTCTAGCTTTTGGTACTTAATGTTTTCCCGTAGATAAAGGCTGCAGATCCAAGGGTTCATAAACATATGGAAATTGTGGGTAAACTGGTGCTGTTGTCCTGCCCACTGGTGGAAGGTGTAGGGAGTGGATTGGATGCCAGTGTTTCAGGGAGCCTCCATGTCTATGTTACCTTCTGGCTCTCTCCCTTTAGTTGGCTGTTTTATTCAGATCTGCTGGGGTCATTAGACACACTCTGGTAATATTGCATACTGCTGTTCTCCATCAATCCAGTCAAAACTAATTCCATCTTTCTGCTTTCCTCTGAGTTATTGACAGCTCACCTGTCCAGCCTGATATTGTTGGTTGTTCCACCCTCAGGTTCTTCTGTCACCTGTCTATCCAGACTGATGGAAGTCAGGCTTCCCTGTCACCCATCACAGATCATCTGCCAACAGACAAGTTTATGCCAACGGCAAACAAAGAATTTTTCTCATTTCTATTTCTTTCTTTACTGTTGTGGCTATATACCTGAATATATTACTGACTTTTTAACATTTATTTATAAGTTGTGGATGGGTCTCCTCTTATATATTAGCCTTGATAGAACATGTGAGCCTTGGTTCCTTCAAGGTTTATTCCTCTTCCAGTTCTGATGGAGCTTTTTCTTACCTCCGTTATTCAATGGGGGTTCTGTGTTGTATATTTTGGGTTTTGTGTGATTCTCTGTCCTGCTACCACATTTATGTAAAGCTACTTCGCAACAACATCAATGTTAAAAAATCCTATATGTATATTTGATCTGATTTAGTTCAATATAGGGTGCCTGTCATTGCTCTCCAATGAAAACCATGCATCTCAAAAACAGCAACTTTACAGCAAAGAGGGATAGAACCTTCTTAACTTTAACTTTCAATGAATGTCAATGTAAAAAGAGTTTGTTTCAGGTCATTTTGGATTTTTTTTTTATTAGTCCATTCATTAAGAAGAATACTTTCTGTTCAAATTATGTATCAAACTGAAAACAACAATGGAAAATGGAAATTGGACAGTCACCTAGACAGTTGACAAAGCATTTCATATTTTTGTTGCTGTGTATGGCTGTAATTATGACAAATATAGTTTATCTAATTTATCTTTTAGCTACATTTCAGAATGGATTGGCGACATCCCTGAAAACAACACCTTCTAACAATGTTTATATTTCAAATTAATTGGACTATAAACGGTTGTTTCACCTCAAATGAAGTCATCCTCATCAGTGGAGTCATTGTCAGAGCTGCACAATATGTGGGGTGAAAGTCTCGCGGCTCCAAACAGAACGTTCCTGACATTCCTGATCACGCAGTAGAGTTGATCAGGATTCAGGACACACACTCCTCTCCCCTGTGCTCTCTGTGAGCAGCGAAGGAGCTAAACACACTCACACACTCTCACACACACACTCACACACACACACACACTCTCAGTGACTGGCAGGCCGCGCTGGAACCAAGGAGAAAGAGATGACATCAGAATTTATCAGAACAGAGAAAAAGACTGTGTGCCCTTTCTTTTCTCTACTGTTTCTCACCCAGCATAGCTCTCTCTCTCTCTCTCTCTCTCTCTCTCTCTCTCTCTCTCTCTCTCTCTCTCTCTCTCTCTCACACACACACACACACACTTCACACAGTTCAGTGACACAATGCAAAAGAATAAAAGCATTTCATCAGTTTGCTGGTGTTCATCTCTGACTCTGACACAATGATTCATTTCAGTAATGATTCTTTAGGAAGTGATTTGATTTACCAGGGAATCTCAGATTTCACCACAATTTAGTTAAACCATTACATTACATGGGGTAGTGGGTGTTTATAATAAAGTGGCCAGTGAATGAGGGCAGACAATAGTGGGTGTTTCTAATCAAATGGCCAGTAAGTAGAAGCACAAGATAGTATGTTTCCAATAAAGTGACCAGTGTGTGGAAACACAACGTAAAAGGTGTTTATAACAACATGGCCATTAAGTGGAAGCACAAAGTCAGTTATTCTAATAAAGTGGCCTGTGAGTTTAAGCATGAGGCAATAGGTGTTTCTAATAAAGTGGATAGTGAGTGCAAGCCTAAAGTAGTAGGTGTTTCTAATATAGTGGCCAGTAAGTGGAACCCTATGGTAGTAGGTGTTTCTAATAAAGTGGCCAGTGATTGGAAGTGCAAAGTAGTAGGTGTTTCCAATAAAGTGGCCAGTGTGTGGAAGCAGAAGATTGTGTTTCTAATAAAGTGGCCAGTAAGTGGAACCCTATGGTATTAGGTGTTTCTAATAAAGTGGCAAGTAAGTGGAACTCTATGGTAGAAGGTGTTTCTAATAAAGTGGCCAGTGATTGTTAGCACAAGAAAGTATGTGTTTTTAATAAAGTAACCAGTGAGTGAAAGCACAAGATAGTAGGGGTTTCTGATAAAGTGGCCAGTGAGTGAAAGCACAAAGTAGTGAGTAGGTGTTTCTAATAAAGTGGTCATGAAAGTGAAGCACTAGACAGTAGGTGTTTCCGATAAAGTGGCCAGCAAGTGGAAGCACAAGATTGTTGGTGTTTCTAATAAAGTCACCAGTGAGAGGAAACACACAATTGTAGGTGTTTCTAATAAAGTGACCAGTGATTAGAAGCATGAGGTAGTAAGTGTTTCTAATAAAGTGGCCAGTAAGTGGAACCCTATTGTAGTAGGTGTTTCTAATAAAGTGGCCAGTGAGTGGAAGCACAGACACTATAGGTGTTTCTAATAAAGTGGCAAGTAGGTGGAAGCCTAAAGTAGTAGGTGTTTCTAATAAAGTGGCCAGTGAGTTGTAGTGGATTAACCAGAGGATTTCTTCATTGCTTGGACACAAACACACACTACCCCCACTTTACGGCCTATAAGGAAACTTCGAACCCAGAACACTCTAAAAAAACCTTGGAGTAATCTTTTTTCAAACAACCTTAAATTTCAAAATGACATTTACTGACTATTTCTTCACTCAGCCTCGCCCGAGAGCCCTAAATGCGAGTTTAGGGTAAAATTCTGTTTACATTCCTCCAAGTCATAAACCTCGGAGTTAATGTAAACAGTTGGAACATTTGCAACACATTTGCAACATTTGCATCACTAGGACGGGACTGCGGACTTAAGAGAGTGTCAAAACTTAATTAATGCCTTGGAAATTGTTAATTCACCAAATGTTGTACCAATTTAGGGGTTTGTGCCTAGTTATTTCTGCAAAGCACTAAGAAATAAGTTGACAGAAATGGTCTAAGCTTGGGATTCCATTTTCAACATTGCAGGCTCAAATTCTGTGGGGTGCAGGAAGAGCTCCTTCCCCCACCATCGTAAATTCCGATGCCAACCGCTTATCTAAGCATTCAGCAAAGGGAGAGGAATTTCTCACTGAGAAGATTTTGCTTAAAATACATATATATTGACTATATAAAAAAGGTGTTTTATAGAATGTTTACTAGATAATGGTATATGTGTCTGGTATATGGTATATGTGTTTGGATGTGTCCTGATTAAATTCTCCTACACATTCAAGTCTGAATCAACAAGGTTTAACTAGCATTTGATAATTTAGCTTTATTTGGTTATCAGTGGTTTAACCATGTATTATCTTTTAAGTGATTTAATTGGGTTTAAATAATAACATGACTCTTGATCTCTTTCTGACAGAGTACCATCCATCATCGTATTCCTAAGATTATCTTGAGTATTACAAAACTGTTTGTGGGCAAAATATATATATATATTACATTTATTGTGATTCAATTGTAAGATTGTTTGTTTCCTGAATTTATCCTCACAAACTGATATGCTGAAAAAGGTATTTTGATCCACTGTTTAATTGAGTTTTCTTTTGGTTTGATCTATTAGAAAAATGCTGAAGCATGTTGACCATGTGAGGAGGGGGGGGTTTATGGCCCTTTGTGAATCCCCACCAAAGTTTGAAATTGCTCCTAGACCAATCAAAACACAGACATTTGGGCCACAGGGCCAATCATAGCTCAGGGGCCAAACAGGCCACAGAGACTAATAGTAAACTGGGCAGACACAGTTTTAGTTCAGTTGCCAGTTGAGTTTTGGGAGTTCAGGTCAGAGCAGTTAGAGAAGGAGTTGGAGAAGATGAGTTGAGGAAAACGGTTAGAGGAGAGAGGTTAGGGAGCCAGAGATGGAGAAAGGATAGACTGTTAGTTTAGTCATCTTAAGTTAGTTTTCTTAGACTAGTGCATTTAATCTTCAAGTATATCAATATTAGCTATCCTAGTTGAAATATCTAAGGTTATTTTACAATCTACGAAGCCAAGCATTATTCCATCTAAGTTTAGCTAAAGTACAGCTGAAAAGGAGATCCGCCAGATCCAACCCAGAAACCTGCGGTCCGGAGGCCACCAGCAAGCCACCTGAGAGCGAAGGGATTTCCCTGTGGGTTCTATTGGGGCTCCGTGCTGACACAGGAAGTCCACCCACCCTGCAGACAGGCTCACGTGATCCTTTTTCGGGGTGAAGCAGCAGACGACCAACCCAGGCGGACGTCACCAAGGCTCACTTCAACAACTCAGAGTAAGGCAGAGCTGGGTTTAATCTTTCGGCAGATGGTGTCTGTTGGTCATGGTTTGGTCGGGTCTTTAATAGAGCGTCTTTAGTATAGATGACTCATTTTGAGTGGCTTGGTTGGAAATAAGAATTGGTTTCGTAGACTCAAAATGCCTTAGACCCTTATTTAGAAATATTCACTTAATAGTTCTATTAATCTTTATTCCTTTCATATCAGCATTATAACGTGTTTGTTCTTTTATTTCTCGTTTATTATTCTACACTATGATTTGATATATAATGGCTACATTTATGACTTGTTAATGAATTATTTACTCATATCTGTGTGATTTAATAAATACTTTTATTTTACAAAACCTGTCATTTCAGTGTGTTTTTCTGGATAACTTGGTTATGAAAATTTCTGTCACCTGTAGAAACCACACCCTGAGATGTCTTGTGTTATTAATTAATTTGATTAATTAATTAATTAATTAATCTAATTAAATTAATTTAATAACTGGCGCCCAATTAAAAAAATATTTCAACATCTCAATTAGCACCAGGTATTAAACCACTGAGCCGCTACATAATTGGCTCGCCAACGTGGGGCAGGATTATTATTGGCTCTCCGCCGCGAGACCAGAATATATACACATTTCATAACCAGTTCCAGAAAATAGCGCTGTAAGTTGCAGAATAAAGTGTATTTTGTTGTTATTATTAAATGCGTTAGCTGCTGGCTAGCTGGCCTAGTTGGAGTTAACTGCATAAACCCAGCGTGTTAGAAACACACGCACATGTTCTACACGTGTTTTTGTTTACAATTCAGGACTGGCCAGTCCCCTGTGTGTGTGTGTGGTATGCGAGCGCTCTTGAAAACATTACGCTTATTTGTAAAATAAGCTTGGTTGACACACCGCCGTGTGTGGGTAACCTTAAACCCGGGTGTATATACGTGTATATACGTGTGTACTTACATAAAGTTCGAACTGTTTCCGGTAAAATAGACATATTTTGCCAGTGTTGATCTGATAAGGCCTTCGCGCAGCTTTGAGTCGCGGATCTCCGGCTCATCGACTCCGCGCTCCAGTTAAAACTGCCGGTTTTTGCGCGAAATCCGTAAAATCCTGCAGTACTGGACACTTCCACGTGCGTAAAAGAGTAGCTAACTTTTACGTAACACCACCCTGAGTGGCAGGAAGTTTATTGTGTGCGTGATTAAACTAACCACGCCAGGATGTAAATCCTCTTTGCTCATCTTGTGAAGTCAGTGTGTTGCTGCTGTGTTAAACTTTAGGACAGCCGAGTCCTTCTCCTCTGCTATTCACAGTCGACTGAGTCAGTCAAATCTGCTGACCAGGTCCCAGACCCAAGGGGCGGTCCTTAACGTGGCATCATCAGTGGGCGTGACCACTCCCACCAGTCGGCCTCTGCCACCATCTGGTGGACAGCTTGACTATTTACACTCAAACTCAAAGGGTGTTTTACTACCCCTCACCACTAGGGGGGGTACACTGCCACATCGCCATCTGGTGTTTGATTTGGGTAACTGCATACAGTGCAGAAAGGTGCATTTCATTTGTTTGACCACCAGAGGGAGCCACTTAGCCACATAGCTGTGTCGCCACCTGGTGTTGTACTTGTGTAATTGCTATCATCCTGTAGAGTGCATTTAGAGTTTCTGTCGCCAGAGGGTGCAATTTCAAACAAACTTGTGTTAAGTTAATAAAGGGAATTTGCATTGTGGTTGGGTTAAATGGTTTGTAAATAAGTAAACAAATAACTGCATTCATTTAATCGGTTTAGAGTAAATAGTTAAATTTAAGTTTCAGGTCTGCTCTCTCAAACATTACTCTTTATGTTACATTGAACCAAGCTAAATAGCTATCTCCATTGAGTAACTAATCACAACATAAATAATTAACTGGTAATTTTAATCAATTTGATTAAGTAAAGTTAATTAAATTTTTGTTAATTAATTATTTTCAATTTAATTCAACCATCTTCAAATAAATTAAGATTAATTCTTGATCGATTAAGATCAATTATTAATAACTAATTGAAATTAATTAATTAATTAACCATTTAAAAAAAAAAAAAAAAAAAAAAAAAAAAAAAAAAAAAAAAAACTTATCCAGTTATCAGTTACTCAACCATATACCCAGCACACCTGTGCTTAATACATAGTTAAATTCTCCCATCCTGTACATAGTTAATAACTATACTCATATTTAGACATATTGTGTATAGTGCCCTACAGTTATTAAACTGTTCACTAGCACCACTGACAACAAATCTAACTATTCTTTTAAATTAATCTACTAATTGTAACCTTAGGTCACCCACTTTTAACAGATTTTCTTCTTAGCAAAGGCAAAATGCTAATTGACTCGAACATAAAATAAACTTGTTTGTCATCAAAATTGTTTGATTCCACGTGCTTTACGTAAATCACAATGTGTGCCACCGAAAAAGCTCTTTTAGAGCTTACTGCTGGTCTACCCCCAGGACTTACCATCCCAGTCCAACAAATGGACAGTGGGGGTCTCCATGCACTAATTGCCAAAAGCCTCAATGAGTGTGTATCTAAAATCCTTGAGGGCAAGCAACAAGTGGATCCGATTTCCCTAATACTGTGGAAACAACTGCTGTTGTCACAGGATCAACTTGCTGCTTCCTCCAAAACCATTCAAAATCTCCAAGCAGAGATTGTGACTTTAAATGATAGAGTTGCAGACCTAGAGAACAAAACTGTACAGTCTGAAATGAACCAAAGAGACCTCAAAACCGAAGTGCAGCTGCTTCAAAAGGAAGCCAACATAGCTACCCAACTTGCAGCTCAGTCACAGGAAAAACTAAAACATGCTATTGCAAAACAGGTTGAGCTACAAACTGAATTAGCACATGCTAACAATGCAGTCAAATTAACTCGAGACCAAACAGAGTTAACATTTGAGCTGATGATGGAGGGAGACTCCCCCATCAATCCAGCTGGTAAATCAGGAACCCCTGGGGTTCCGGATCCTAAGCAACAACCATCCACAAATACATTCCCTCTAGTCTCCCTTAAAGGTGCTGAAGCGCCAGTAGAACCAAGGTTCACTCAGCGTTCCCAGCCACATGGGACCTCTGTGCAACCTCAAGCACCCTCTGATAGAGATTTGGACAAAATTGCGCGTAACATCCCACGCTTTGAACCAGAACCGGACGGTTCTAATGATGTCCACCAGTATCTTCGCGACATTGACTTCTTCTTACGCCGTTTCCCCAAGGCCACGGTAGATGATAAAATCTACCTCATTAAGGTGTCCTCTAGTCGGGAAGTTGGACGTTTCATTGAGCGCCAACCACCCCAGGTTAAGAGAGATTATCCTGCTCTTTGCAAGGCTTTAAAGAATGAGTTCTCCAACCACCTTGTTCAAACCGGCCTTGCTGCAGCTCTTGCAATTAAGCAGAGCCGCCAGGAAACACCCCTACAGTACTATCACCGCCTCAGGCTAGCTTATTTCGGCTATAGAAATGAGCCTGGAATGGAGGAAGAGGAAGTTTTCAAAACATTGTTCGTGAGAAACCTCCATCCCTCCACCAGTCACTCTTTTGGAGTCGCAGCCTGCCCTCGTACGCTAACAAGCCGGCAGCTGCGTGATTTGGCTCTCAGAGGATTTGCTAAGTTCCAACAAAACATTAATAAAAAATCAGAGTCAAATGACGTCCTGATAATTAATGAGCAGTCCTCCCACGTCAAGCAAAAAGGGGCACACAAGGCTCCAATGCCACCTAAGACCCAGTTAAACCACAAAAACCAGAGAGTGTTCCACTCTTGGCGTCGCTCGTCCCTACATTGGGCCAAGCAAAGTGACCAAAAGCCCTCCTATCGAAGGAAAGGTAGGATAAAACGCAGTTGGAATGGCAAACATTCACAGCACCATGCTCGAGCACAGAGCTCCAGCAAACTTCAATCTCCGCTCAGGAGAAAGAGCCCAAAGCACCACAAACGTTGGTGTCCACCTAAAGGGCACAAGCATGAGACATATTCAACTAACCTGAGCACTAAAGACGGCAGTCTGCTCAGACAATTTCGTGACGAAATACGCAAGCAGGACAATGCTGAATCTGAATTCTTGCCAATTGTCCAAGCTCCAGATCAACCTGCTTGGGGGGGTGCGAAATCCATCCACCCCAATGCAGCCTTGGTTGTACAGCCAGACGCTGAAAACAACCACACTGAGGAAGCTTCTTCCCTCAGCCTGGAGGATCCACCACCTAAACAATTCTTGGGTTTCTTAACCAAGAAAGGTTCAACACCAAAATTCTACCTAGCCACCTGGCTGGAAGATGTGTTCGGGTATGAAGCTCTTTTGGACACGGGGTCAGACATTTCTTTAATGTCAAATTCACTTTTTGACCAGGTGAGGGCGACAGCCCGCCGAAACAACAAAGAGATACCTCTGAAAAAGTGTGCTCTTCACCTTCAACCATATTCGCACACTGGTATCACTCTGCATTCTGCAGCCCTGGTGCACGTTGACATCGGTCCAATGAGCCTCACCCATCCAATTCACATTTCTCCATTGGAGAACGTCCCATTGCTCTTTGGCAAAGACCTCCTTGACCGGTTCAAACCATTGATTGACTTTCAGCATCGTAGAATCTGGGCACAGGTTTGCGAACCCCTGCCCTGTCCTAAGGCACAGGATAGAGTTCAATGCTATCATGTTGCTAGCAACATTGAGCCACACAAGCTCATTGAGCCTTCAAATTCCACGGAAATCAATGAGAAGCTCACAGTCAGGATTCTGAAACCACCATCTTCAGAGTCCCCTACCATGATTCTAAAACAAAACACCTGTTCATGGGCATTGACTCCCTCTACGGCTGTAGATGAGTACAACCCAAAAGCTGGAAAGTCATCCACTCTTAACACAACGGTCAACGGTGAAATCTTTGTTCCATGGGCTGACAAGTCAGCTGTTCACAGAGCACCTGCAGGTTCCTTGCCGCGGACTAACTGTGATCCTCTGTTCGTGCACCAAAAGGATTGTTCTCTTCTTGTTCCTGCACCAGTGGTTCCAGACAAACACAGTCCCTTGGATTCTTATGAAGGTAAAAACATTCCCGCCATCTACACAGATGGATGTGCTTTTCGGAATGCTCAAATCAAATGGAAAGTTGACATGACAATTGGTGCATGTGACAACACTTCTTTCAGAACACTGGCATTTCACCTTGATCCACTTGCCACTTACTGTGCGTCTTTCAGGATGCTCAAGGGCCTGTTTGTTTATGCCCCAGATACACACGCTTCATCTTCATTCGTGGTGCCTCAGCGCCATGGGGGGGAGAGCCTAGCCCAGGCCCTCGATCACCCATGGGTGGACCACAAAATGATGGGGAAAACACACAGAGCATTCCCACAATTGACATATCTGCCACTTGTTGGAAAAAGGCTAGTGTGTTTTCAGCCCCAATCTTCAGAAGATCTGTGTGGTATATGGCCAATTCCACAAATGGATTGGGTCGAAAGACTCATGAAATTTGTTCGAAGGAACAAACATCTCATCACTGTGGCAGGTGCATTTGCCAGATGGAGGGGACGTCCCCCAGACCCTATTGAAATGGCTCAGGCCACAACTTTTTCGCTGAACCACACTTTCTCAGGTGTTGGTATATCTCACCGTTCTAGCGGAGAACTGCGGAAACACCCAAAACTGGGAAAAAGCACGCTTGGATACCAACCATTGTGCTACACTGCTGACAAGCTACTGGTGAGGTCCCAGCACAGCACTGGCAAAACAATTCGCGAGCTCAGGTCTCATTGGTTTGGTCCTCATGCAGGGGCAGACAAACTGCCTCGCATCTGGAACCAAATCCCGCATCGTCAGTGTTTTATTAAACCGATTCTCAAACAAGTTCACTGTAACCCAATTAAACTATGCAAAAGCCCCATGGGACAAGTCGGGACCAATAATGCCCTAGGTTAAATCATAATACGGGGCTAAATACCTAGACACACTGAGTGTTCATTGTCCACCATATTCTGACCTGACGCAATTGTTAAATTGAGAACGTACCACACATTCACTGTCTGGAACTCACCTATCCAAGTAGCATAACTCACAACAAATTGGATATTTTGTTAAACCTAGTGTTTGAATCACCATTTCAAACCATTAGCATAGCAGTATAATAAATACATGGAGAAGGGGGGGTGCCAATTTTTTTTCCTCTTCTCTTCAGGTGCCCAAAACATATTTTGTTTCCCTTCTGACTACGTTTGCTCCGCTATATTGTTCTCAATTGTTGACTAAGTAGTGGCTAATTATTGAAGCATACCTTATGGGTAGGTTGTCTTGATAAAGTTATAAAGGAACAAATAGCTAGCAAACTATTTGTGACCCTTTCATATGCTTGTTGCCACACTATCACATTAAATTAACTATTCTATTCAGAACCAAAAGCCAATAGCTACAACAACAAAAAAAAAACTGATCATCAGAGAAATTGTATATCCATTAGACCAAAAACTCTGTCAGCGACCTTGTAGTAGATTGTCTTAAGAAAGCATGACCAACAGGACACCAATTGCATGAAAGATGTACCCTAACATGCTCTGTCTACAGAAATCCACGTTGACATCGACCGATGACCCAACGTCCAGTGGCCCATCGATCGATGGGGGGGGAATGTAGTGGATTAACCAGAGGATTTCTTCATTGCTTGGACACAAACACACACTACCCCCACTTTACGGCCTATAAGGAAACTTCGAACCCAGAACACTCTAAAAAAACCTTGGAGTAATCTTTTTTCAAACAACCTTAAATTTCAAAATGACATTTACTGACTATTTCTTCACTCAGCCTCGCCCGAGAGCCCTAAATGCGAGTTTAGGGTAAAATTCTGTTTACATTCCTCCAAGTCATAAACCTCGGAGTTAATGTAAACAGTTGGAACATTTGCAACACATTTGCAACATTTGCATCACTAGGACGGGACTGCGGACTTAAGAGAGTGTCAAAACTTAATTAATGCCTTGGAAATTGTTAATTCACCAAATGTTGTACCAATTTAGGGGTTTGTGCCTAGTTATTTCTGCAAAGCACTAAGAAATAAGTTGACAGAAATGGTCTAAGCTTGGGATTCCATTTTCAACATTGCAGGCTCAAATTCTGTGGGGTGCAGGAAGAGCTCCTTCCCCCACCATCGTAAATTCCGATGCCAACCGCTTATCTAAGCATTCAGCAAAGGGAGAGGAATTTCTCACTGAGAAGATTTTGCTTAAAATACATATATATTGACTATATAAAAAAGGTGTTTTATAGAATGTTTACTAGATAATGGTATATGTGTCTGGTATATGGTATATGTGTTTGGATGTGTCCTGATTAAATTCTCCTACACATTCAAGTCTGAATCAACAAGGTTTAACTAGCATTTGATAATTTAGCTTTATTTGGTTATCAGTGGTTTAACCATGTATTATCTTTTAAGTGATTTAATTGGGTTTAAATAATAACATGACTCTTGATCTCTTTCTGACAGAGTACCATCCATCATCGTATTCCTAAGATTATCTTGAGTATTACAAAACTGTTTGTGGGCAAAATATATATATATATTACATTTATTGTGATTCAATTGTAAGATTGTTTGTTTCCTGAATTTATCCTCACAAACTGATATGCTGAAAAAGGTATTTTGATCCACTGTTTAATTGAGTTTTCTTTTGGTTTGATCTATTAGAAAAATGCTGAAGCATGTTGACCATGTGAGGAGGGGGGGGTTTATGGCCCTTTGTGAATCCCCACCAAAGTTTGAAATTGCTCCTAGACCAATCAAAACACAGACATTTGGGCCACAGGGCCAATCATAGCTCAGGGGCCAAACAGGCCACAGAGACTAATAGTAAACTGGGCAGACACAGTTTTAGTTCAGTTGCCAGTTGAGTTTTGGGAGTTCAGGTCAGAGCAGTTAGAGAAGGAGTTGGAGAAGATGAGTTGAGGAAAACGGTTAGAGGAGAGAGGTTAGGGAGCCAGAGATGGAGAAAGGATAGACTGTTAGTTTAGTCATCTTAAGTTAGTTTTCTTAGACTAGTGCATTTAATCTTCAAGTATATCAATATTAGCTATCCTAGTTGAAATATCTAAGGTTATTTTACAATCTACGAAGCCAAGCATTATTCCATCTAAGTTTAGCTAAAGTACAGCTGAAAAGGAGATCCGCCAGATCCAACCCAGAAACCTGCGGTCCGGAGGCCACCAGCAAGCCACCTGAGAGCGAAGGGATTTCCCTGTGGGTTCTATTGGGGCTCCGTGCTGACACAGGAAGTCCACCCACCCTGCAGACAGGCTCACGTGATCCTTTTTCGGGGTGAAGCAGCAGACGACCAACCCAGGCGGACGTCACCAAGGCTCACTTCAACAACTCAGAGTAAGGCAGAGCTGGGTTTAATCTTTCGGCAGATGGTGTCTGTTGGTCATGGTTTGGTCGGGTCTTTAATAGAGCGTCTTTAGTATAGATGACTCATTTTGAGTGGCTTGGTTGGAAATAAGAATTGGTTTCGTAGACTCAAAATGCCTTAGACCCTTATTTAGAAATATTCACTTAATAGTTCTATTAATCTTTATTCCTTTCATATCAGCATTATAACGTGTTTGTTCTTTTATTTCTCGTTTATTATTCTACACTATGATTTGATATATAATGGCTACATTTATGACTTGTTAATGAATTATTTACTCATATCTGTGTGATTTAATAAATACTTTTATTTTACAAAACCTGTCATTTCAGTGTGTTTTTCTGGATAACTTGGTTATGAAAATTTCTGTCACCTGTAGAAACCACACCCTGAGATGTCTTGTGTTATTAATTAATTTGATTAATTAATTAATTAATTAATCTAATTAAATTAATTTAATAACTGGCGCCCAATTAAAAAAATATTTCAACATCTCAATTAGCACCAGGTATTAAACCACTGAGCCGCTACAGAGTGGAAGCACAGACACTATAGGTGTTTCTAATAAAGTGGCCAGTAAGTGGAAGAACATAGTAGTAGGTGTTTCTAATAAAGTGGCCAGTGAGTTGAAGTGCAAGACAGTAAGTGTTTCTAATAAAGTGGCCAGTGAGTGGAAGCACAGACACTATAGGTGTTTCTAATAAAGTGGCCAGTAAGTGGAAGCCTAAAGTAGTAGGTGTTTCTAATAAAGTGGCCAGTGAGTGGAAGCACAGACACTATAGGTGTTTCTAATAAAGTGGCCAGTAAGTGGAAGTACATAGTAGTAGGTGTTTCTAATAAAGTGGCCAGTGATTGGAAGCCTAAAGTAGTAGGTGTTTCTATTAAAGTGTCCAGTAAGCGGAACGCTAAGGTAATAGCTGTTTCTAATAAAGTGGCCAGTGAGTGGAAGTGCAAGGCAGAAGGTGTTTCTTATAAAGTGGCCAGTTAGTGGAAGCACAAGACAGTAGGTGTTTCTTAAAAAGTGGCCAGTGAACGAGGGCACAAGGTAATAGGTGTTTCTAATAAAGAGGCCAGTGAGTAAAAGCACAAAATATAAGGTGTTTCTAATAAAATGGCCACTGAGTGTAGCACAAGACAGAAGCGTTTTCTAATAAAAAGAGTGTTTTGAACTTTTATGTTTAAATTAACTATGTTTTTCAAATAGATTCTGTTTCATTACTTTTATTTACCACTCTCTCTAACTGCAGTTCACTTCAGTGAAGCATGTCATATTAACAAGCTTATTTATAGATAAAATATATTATTATTAATATTATAATTAGGCACTTTGAAAAGGTGCTGTGGCAGATTTTAGGTTTGTTGTGTAACTTTGTTCTGTACGCCAGACCACATCAACACAGCCTTTCTTCTTCAATTACAGAGACAGAGGGAAAGGTTCTCTCCCCGAGGGAAACCAGTGACGTTGGTGGCCGAGAATACAGGAGTTACTATGGGAACCACTTCCGTAACCAGCTGAGTCAGAGTGCGCAGGTTAGAGCTCATCATCACAGAGTCATCAGGAGAAATCAAGCAGAGTTCATAAGCATTTAATACACACTTCCATCCACACTGATACACTACTGACCATACACACCAGTTCAGAGATCTCATCTAGAATAGAATAGAATAGAATAGAACGTGCACATTGGAGCTCAGATGTGCACCAACATAGAACAGAATTGAATAAAACATTATAGAATAGATCATGTGCACATGCATTTAAAAAGAATATGCAGCCACCTAGAATATAATAAAATAGAATAGGGAAGAGTACAGGAAAGTAGAGTAGAGTGGAATAGAACATGTGCACATGCATTTAAAATCCCAGCTGACCTCAGATATCCATCCACCAAGAATAGAATGAGCTAGAGTAACACAGAGTAAAGTAGAGTAGAGCAGAGTAGAGGAGTAGAGGAGAGGAGAGGAAATTAGAGTAGAGGAGTATAATAGAGTAGAGTAGAGTTAAGTAAAGTAGAACAGAACATGTACACATGTACACTAAAATAGAGTAGGACCTTATATAATCCACATAGAATAGAATATAATAGATTAGAAGAAGTACAGGAGTAGAGAAGAATAGAGTATTAGAGTAGAGGAGTAGAGTTGTGTAGATGAGTAAAGCAGAATAGAGTAGAAGAGAGGAATAGAAGAGTAGAGTAGAGGAGTAAAGTAGAGAAATAAAGAAGAGTAGTGTAGAGGAGTAAAGTCATTTTGAGTAGAGTAGATGAGTAGAGTAGAATAGAGTAGAAGAGTATAGTAAATGAGTAAAGTACAGAAATAAAGTAGAGTAGAGTAGATTAGAGTATAGGAGTACATGAGAGTAGAGTAGAATATAGTAGAGAATAGTATTAGAATATAATAGAACAGAGGACTAGAGTAAAGTAAAAAGTAGAGTAAAGTACAACTAGGGATGTATATTAAATTAAATACAACATGCACACATATTAGAATGGACTATATGGCTAGATATGATATATATGATTTATAAATGTGCACCCAGGCATTGGAATGTATTAGAATAGAATAGAATATAAAATAAAAGAAGCTAGTGAATGAAATAAGTGAAAATGCATTTGGTGTATAACATAATAGAATAGAATAGAATAGAATAAAACACGTGATATGCATAAATTGTGAGCATGCATATGCATATACTTGATATAGAAAAGAATAGAATAGAATAGAATAGGATAGAATAGAATAGAATATATAAACTTGGTAAATAATAGAACAGAATAAAATAAAAGGGAGAAGTAGGTAGAACACAGACAAACACAGACAGAATGAAATAGACTGCCATGCACATCTGAATAGAAATTAATGGATATTTACCCAACAAAACAGAATATAAGCAGAATAGACACACACTGGTTAAAAGCGATTAAATATAATATATTATGGAATATATGGACATTATACACGCCCAGCGAGATATCATTTGTAATTATGTCTGGGAATGAACCAAAGCATACAGCCCAATCACAGTATTATAAGATGCATGGAAAATTAAACCAGAATATTTGCAGCACTACTCATGATTTCTGGTCCAGAGCCCAAAACACCCGGGGCCATCAGCACATGTGCTCCTGCAGTGGCCTTTTTACCATCTGCTTTGGTTTGTATGTAAATTCCAGGCTTCTTTCTCCGTCAGTGAGTGTTAGAATTATCCTGTAGCTCTGTACAGTACTGCAGGTTTACTGAAACAAACAAACCATCGGTCAGATTTGTGTTTTAGAGTCATAGTCAGAGTCATAGTTCTAAAAGGCAGAGGGCAGATTACTGAAGGAAACACTGATGCGATGCTTTTTCTGATAGAAAGTGTAAACAGGGAAAGGCCTCAGTTATGACTGATTCTTCTAAAATTGAATGATTTTTGATAACTGATTTTATTTTTTTATTATTTTGAATTATTAATAGTGAATGAGAAGGGAAATGTGAGGACAGATTGCAGGTCTAAGGTCCTGCAGGCCATAGCACAGCCATGCTGATGATCTAAAGAGAAGTGCAACAGCTCCACCATGTGAACTATCTGGATACTGTTACTCACATGTCACGTGATGTATTGAGAGTCAGAGCTGACTCTACTTTTGTGAATTAACCAACAGAATAAAGAACTGTTCAATAATAATCAGATTTTTTTCTTGTTAAATAGTTTCCTTTATATTCCAAATAGTTTTCTATTCTATTTTATTCTATTCTATTCTATTCATGATCTTTTCTGGTATTTTTTGGTTCCGAATTAATTTATATTATATTCCTCGAAACCTAAAACCTACAAATTCTATCCAGATTATTTTATATTTTTCTAAATGTTTCCGTTATGTTTTTAATTATGTCACGTCTGGTGCTGTTAGCTCCTCTGTCCCTTCCACACCCAGCTCTAACGGAGGTTCTCAGGTCAACAACTACATTACCCAGAATGCACCACCCGCTGACATCACGCACTCACCTGATCACGTGACACCTCACCTGCTTCCTCCAGGAAGTCCTGAATACTGATTACTGGCACTATAAAAGAGCACTCCACACAAACACCCACGCCGTGTATTGTAGGTTCTCCTCTTTACAAAGCGTTCTATATCTCTTGTATCAGTTTATCTTGTGTATGACCTTGCCTTTGTTTTCTCAACGCCGATTATTGCCTTTGCCTCTGATATTGAATTGCTTGTGTATTACCTGGACTGTGTTTTCACTACTGCCTCTTGGATTACCTTGGATATTTTTATCAGTATCTGCACGTGTCTGCAATTCTGTGCTCACCATGACAAATTACATTCTTAGCTTTTTTTAGTTACTTGTTCCATCCTAAAGGGTTCTAAATAAAAAAAATCTAAATTGTATTTGGTTTTTATTCTATTATTTCAAGTTCTGTTTTGTTCTAAATACTTTTCTATTGTGCTCTTAATTCTTTTCTATTCGTATCCCATGTTTTTTGTTATATCCTAAATGGTCTATTATATATTATATATTATAGATCAATTATATGCAGAGTATTCTATATTATTCTAAATGATTCCAAATTATTCTATTCTATTCTATTCGTTTCCCATGTTTTTTTTTGTTATATCCTAAATGGTCTATTATATATTATACATTATAGATCAATTCTATGCAGAGTATTCTATATTATTCTAAATTATTCCAAATAATTCTATTCTATTCTATTCTACTGGATTCTGCTCGGTTCCTTCTTTTCGTTTGAGACTCAGTCTTAAATTGCCTTTATACAGTCAAAGTGGAAAAAATAATTGAATAAATAAATAGTGCACAGAACTGTAAGTCAGCTAAAGACCCGTTTGGGACGCGTCCCGCTGCACAGAGGGCGGGGCTTACAGAGAAAAGGGGCGTTGGGCTCTGGCTCTGCGGCTCTGATTGGTCGTCACGCTGCTCCCGGAAGAACATCAGTACAGTGTGTGAGTGTGTGTGTGATTGTGAGTGTGTATGTGTTTAGTGTATGTGTGTGTAGTGTGAGGACGGTGAAGGTGTGCAGGTGTGGGAGTCATGGCCGGAGCTCTGCTCAGATCAGCGCTGCGCCTGAAGCCTCGGCTGCGGCCCGCAGGAGCAGAGAGGAGGCGCTACAGCCAGAGGGTGAGGCTTCGTGCTGGGGTTCAGGGGGTAAACATTCAGAAACAGCAGCAGCACCTTTAACTCAGCTAGATTAATTTACTAAACTCAGAGCTTAGAGTAGTTCTCTTTTCCTAACCAGCCTGTAGTCCTGCAGTACTCTACTCTTACTCTACAATTCTGTGTTCCACCTTAAGTATTTATAATATAGAAGAAGTAGGGTGCGCCTCTACTCATCACCATCTTCATCACTGATCATTCAGAGCTTTTTTTTTTTTTCATTATTTTAAAAATGTTCTGCATTGTTGATTAATACGAATACTAGTAAGTCCTTCAAACTATAACAACATACATTTGCATCGCAAAGAAATTGAATCTCATTAGAATATCATTGAAAAGTTACTTTATTTCAGTAATTCAGTCCAAAAAGTGTAACTCATGTATTATATAGATGCATTACACACAGATTGATCTATTTTAATCGTTTATTTATTTTATTGTATGATTATGGCTTACAGCCAATGAGATGTGGGCCGCGTGCCAAATCCTGCTGGAAAATGAAATCTGCATCTCCATAAAAGTTATCAGCAGAATGAAGCAAGAAGTGGTCAAGGAAAACGCTGCACTGTTTTCCACAGATTGTGGAAACTTCACACTAGACCTCAAGCAGTTTGGACTGTGTGTCTCTCCACTCTTCCTCCAGACTCTGGTCACTTGGTTTCCAAATGAAATGTAAAATTTACTGATGGTCACAAACCAGAATATGTTTTATATTTTAGATTATACCTCTTGATTAGATGGCAGCTTTAAACATCTTTGCGTTTTCACAGTAAGCTTTATGAGGTAGAGTCTAGAATGGTTTTCAATTAACAGCTGTGCTGAACTTATCCTGTGCCGAAAGTATTCTCAAGTGCAGTCACAATCAAAAATCAAAAATAGTCAGTGCCTCTGAACATGCTCCCTACACTGCTCATAAAGTTACATTGTACACCCAACTGTTATCAAACACACAGTGAAATGTGGCTTACAGAGTATGAGGCTACTTTTCTGCTTTTTAAATCAAATCAAAGAATGTTTTATCACATCCATAGTCATCATGTGGTATAACTTGCAGTAACTGCTTTGATGACAGTTGCATGGTACAGTTATGTAAGTAACTGATAGAATGTATATATTATGCACAAATGTGTATTTATAAACAAACAAGAATGTGTAAATCTACACAAATATACAATATTGAATATAGAAGTAAAGTGTGAAGTGTAAATAAATGTTATCATGTTCTGTATGTTCTCTGCAGAGTGAAGGGCTTGAGCGAGCAGTAGCAGCGTTCCGCTCCGTCAGTGGGGATGAAGGTGTGAGTCTGGGTGAAGCAGTCAGGGAACAGCATGGGAGGGATGAGTCAGTGCACAGGTGAGACAGCAGAGACCTCCCCTTCCAGTAATTTACTGTTTACTGTTCACAACCAAGACTCACCTGTGAGCTTAAGAAAAGTATGTTACTGTAACACCACTCCTGTAGTAGTATTGTGCGATATAGTTTATTCTAAGTACCTTATTTTTCACAGAAATCATCAGTTTGCCTTAAAATCCAGTGTGCCCGATGTATGATGTATGTATTATTGTATTATGTATGAATTTTACCAGTCAAGCATTTAACTCCCCCAAATAAACAGTTTTCAGAAGAGAAATCTGTGTAGAGCTGGTTTGACTTTAAAATATATATATATATATTTTTAAGAAATACAGTTTTGTTTACTTAACTTATCTTAGCTTTACAGCCACAGAGTACGAAACCTGCTGAATTAGGAGGAAATCATGGTGACACACCTGTGCCTTACTAGCGTAACATAATGCACCTTATAATCCAGTGCAATTTATAGTACAAAAATATGATATTAGTAGATTTTAGTAGAATTTAGATATTTGACAATAATTTGATCAAAAGTTTACTTAGTGACATCTAAATATATAAAATATATATATATATAAAATATATAAAATAAAATGCATTTCCAGTATTGTTTGTTGGTATATATCTTTTTTTTAATGAATGCTTTCCAGCCTGAGGACTCACTGATATGTAATCTGTGAGTAGTGATATGTAATCACTAGTCAGTGGCACTCTGATATGATAAGTATATTATCTGTATAGTTTTATAGTCTTTACTCAAGTCCTGAATTATTAAGCTCAGAACTCCAGCATAGTTAGCTGCATTGCTGGCTAACAGCCAGATTCAGCCGGATTTAGCCAGATTTGTGCTGTTATTAAAACATTCACAGCAGCTGGCCTCAACAGTGTTGGAGCTGTTTTAGCTGTGATGCTACCAGCCAGTCTCAGCAGGCTTGGAGCGCATTAGACCCGATACTGACTAATTAATGTGGGCTTTGGGCAGGTTTTTGAGTGATATTGAAAAAACTCTGTTGTCAGATGTCGTCCCCCGGATGTCGTGGTGTTCCCCCGCTGTGTGGAGGAGGTCAGCGCTCTGGCCAAAATCTGCCATGAACACCAGTTACCCATCATCCCCTTTGGCACAGGAACGGGTCTGGAGGGTGGAGTTGGGGCTCTAAAAGTGAGTGTTGTGACAACTTATAGTTCTCTGACAGAATCCGACTCCCCTTCGTGTACATGTTTTTGCCCCAAACAGAATGATTGTAAAATATTATTTTCAGATTCCTTTTATTTCTGTTTATAAATAAGGGTTAATATACTGTTACAGTAAATAAATAAATTCGAAGTCTAATTTGTGTTGGCATTTGTGTGACACGGCTGCACGTAGTGCTGGGCAGTATGACCAAAAATGCATATCACGGTATTTTGGAAGATTCATTTCTGACAGTTTCACTGTATTTTTATTATTATTTACTTATACTTTTTTTGTATGACTGGGCTTTTATATACATTTATGACTTACTGTGCTCTTAGGAGTACATATAATATCAAACAATAAAGCTTTAAATTAAGGCTTTATTTACTATTGGGTTTACTTTGTCCCACAAAATTACACAATATATAAAGAAATCAGACTTAATTATCAGAAAAACAACTGAACAACATTAAAAAGAGATATAGACCTTAAAAAGAGATACGCCAGCAACTTTAACTTTTAATAGTTTAATAGTTCACTGCTAAACACTAAAAAAAAAAAGTATGGCACAATTTAGACACAAGTTAGATATTTTTTTTAATATGTTATTATTGAAGCCATTAGAGGCATTAAAGTATATAAATAGTATATAAATTGTTCTGAAAGTCTACACTATCTAGAAGTGTTTTTACACTGCGTAAGAACCAGACCATCAGTAGATCTGAAACAAGAACATCTCTTCAGGTTGAACCTAATTCTGTTCCTATTGTCCGAATCGTAGTTCACACCCCCTTTCACACCTGTTACAATGATTCAGACCCAAACTGAAAAGTCTGGACCAAACAAGGCAGGTGAGATAGCCCCCTTTAATTCCCATTTGAGACAATGTTTAAAAAACTAACAATTAAAATATTTAAATTATTCGTAGATGAAACGAAATATAGTTCGCGTAAAATCTGCACCATCACCTGAAATAAAATAATAATTTCTTGTTTTTAGCCTTATTATGGGACTGTACTTTAAAAAAATACAAATCTTGACTGCTTGACTTGAAAGATCTCAGTCGACTGCTGGGTATCTGACTTTTAGAAGGAAGACCTAACTGTTAATGTTATTATAATATGTAACACTCACTGTATTAATTTATCACTAACTTTGTTTATTTACTACACTGGATACAAAGTTGGTCTGTTCTGATATAAAACTAAAACAGGGATGTTGTCTGAGCATTAGCTTTAGCTGAAGTGAATCTGTGTGTTTTTCTGTGAGGGTGGAGTCTGTTTCAGTCTGAGGAACATGGACCAGGTGCTGGCCCTTCACCAGGAGGACTTTGATGTGACGGTGGAGCCGGGTGTCACCAGAAAAGCTCTGAACTCTTACCTGCGGGACACGGGGCTATGGTTTCCTGTGGGTGAGTTGTTGTACAGTATATGAAAGCCTTGTTTAGAAAATCGAGAAATACTCAAACCAGCCCTTCTGACACCAACAGTGTGCATCAGGCACTGGTGTAAGTGAGCAGTACAACTGTGTGTGTCGTTTATTAATTTAGCTTGTGTTTATCTAGAGTTTATCTAGTGAACAATCAAACAACATTGTAAAAGAAATAAGTGCAGAAATCTTGGTTCTTCCAAAGGGTTCACTTACTTTTTCTAGCCTGCACTGTGGATGTTTACTCAGTGTTCTGAATTGAATGAAAAACCCACAAACAGTACTATTATGCAGTTGTTGGTATATATACTTGTGCCTTCGATGACAATTACACCATAATTTATTAATAATCACACTCATTACTTTTCATGGATATAGACAATTGTTATTATGCCAATTAACTGGATCTCTATTAACACACAGACTATTAAATTCATATATAAAGAGGGTAAACAACTACTTTAAGTGTAGTCCATGTTAATTTACACAGTACCAGTCAAAAGTTTGGACACCACCTTATTCAATGTTTTTATTTCTTCATTTATTTTATTATTCTACATTGTAGATTAATATTAAAGACATCAAAATAATTAAGGCCCACATATGAAATTACGTAGTAAATAAAAAAGTCATCCACAATCTCCTGATCTAATCCTGATGAACTGAGATGTTGATTTGAGGTGATTTAATTGGGATGAGCTGGAGCTTCACAGCGTGAAGGAAAAGCAGCAACTATTGTTCAGCACCTTAAGGAACTCCTTCAAGATGCTGAGAAAACTATTCCAGGTGACTCTCCCTCATAAAGACACTGAGATAAAAATACCAAGAGTGTGCAGATCTGTCCTCAAAGATAAATCTAAAGTATAAAACATATTCTGGTTTGTTTAACACTTTTTGTTAAGTAAGTAATTCTGCATGTGTTCCTGTATAGCTTTAATATAGTCTTCAATATTAAATTTAAAAATGTATGTAAAAAAATATATAAAAATAAAAAAAAAATACACTTAATAAGAAGAGCTGTGTCCAAACATTTGACTGGTACTGTATATTATCAGAAATTACATAATTACATTACTCCTACACACAATTTAGTAGAGTGTGTGATTTAAAATGAAAGAAGTATACATGTTGTTGATTGGTTCTGCCAGTCACAGCAGTTAGAGGATGGATGTTTGTACAGCTGAGAGTATAGTGTGTGTCTGTTATTTTTGTGTGTGTGTGTGTGTTCAGACCCAGGTGCCGACGCCTCTCTCTGTGGAATGGCGTCCACCAGCGCGTCCGGCACTAACGCAGTTCGCTACGGCACCATGCGGGAGAACGTCCTGAACCTGGAGGTGGTTCTGGCGGACGGCACTATCATCCACACGGCGGGCAGGGGGCGCCGACCAAGGTACGTCACCATGGTAACACAGTGAACCTTAACCTTTCAAGACGTGTGTCTTACACAGAAATCTTCAGACTGGAGGAGATACAGTAGTAACGTTGTGCTGAGATTGGAGCTCAGAGGTGTGGCAGAAGAATGATGGACACTGGATTTTTTATTGTCTTTTAAAAGCAAGTTAAAGTACAGACCCTCTGGCTGATAACCCCCTTATTCCTTTCTCTCCCTGCAGGAAGACTTCAGCAGGGTATAACCTCACCAATCTGTTTGTGGGTTCAGAGGGAACTCTGGGTATTCTGACGAAAGCGACGTTACGGCTGTATGGTATTCCGGAGAGCATGGTGTCCGCTGTCTGCTCGTTCCCCTCCGTCCAGGCTGCAGTGGACAGTACAGTTCAGGTGCTGCAGGCCGGAGTGCCCATCGCTCGCATTGGTGAGCACCAGCGGACACACATTCACACAGCATGATCACACACAGCTCTGCAAAAAATAAGAGACCACCTAAAAATAATGAGTTTCTTTGATTTTACCAAATTGAAAACCTCTGGAATATAATCAAGAGGAAGATGGATGATCACAAGCCATCAAACCAAGCTGAACTGCTTGAATTTTTGCACCAGGAGTAAAGGCATAAAGTTATCCAAAAGCAGTGTGTAAGACTGGTAGAGGAGAACATGATGCCAAGATGCATAAAAACTGTGATTAAAAAAACACCAAACATTGATTTCTGAACTCTTAAAACTTTATGAAAATGAACTTGTTTTTTGCATAATTTGAGGTCTAAAAGCTCTTCATCTTTTATTGTTATTTCAGCCATTTCTCATTTTCTGCGAATAAATGCTCTAAATGACTCCAAATTGTATTTGGAATTTGGGAGAAAGGTCTGTAGTTTATAGAATAAAACATATACCTATAAAGAGCAAAATCAATTATTAATTAATTAATCAATTATCTGCTAGGAAATTATGCAAATACATTAATTCATATACAGTACCAGTCAAAAGTTTGTGTTGAGTGTTAAACAAACCAAAATACTGGTACTCTGTGAAGCATTTAGGTTCCTGTTGAGCTGTTAACTTGTGGTTTCTGAAGCTGGAAACTCTGATGAACTTCTGATGAATCCTGTCTAACAGAGGTAACTCTTGCTTTTCCTTTCCTGGGGCGGTCCTCATGAGAGCCAGTTTCATCATTTTATCAACATTTTTAATGTTTTTTTTTTTTGCCACTACACTTGAGGATACTCTTAAACATCTTGAAATCTTTTGGATTGATTGACCTTAATTTTTTTGTTTTGTAATTTGTTTTGTTTGTTTAGTTGAATAGTTCTTAAGTTTTTAAGTCATTAATATTAATATACAATGCTGAAATCAATAATAAAAAAAGAACAAATATTAATGAGAATCTGTATCCAAACTTTTGAGTAGTTTTGATAAACTTGCTGTTAATAACAGATACTGTGTATTACCAATTTACACAGTTTACACTGTTGTTTACACAGTTACTTGACACATTTAATTAAACAGAGTATTATCATTTTAGTGTGATTATGAATAAATTATAGTGAAGAAAATTATTTTTTTTAAATAGTGCAACTACCTACTATAATAATATTAGTGTTACTACTACTACAACTGCCACTAATAATAATAATATTAGTAATAATAATAGTTCTACTACTAGTTCTACTACAACTACCAACAACAACACTTGTGTTTTAGTTTTTTTTTTGTTGTTGTTTTCTTTCACAAAAATTGCATTGACCTTATATGACACACACACACACACTTTTTACATTTATATTTTATGCAGAGTGATTCATGCTAGCTCGCTGCAGAGTCCCTGGAGGAACACAGGGATTAGTGTCTTTCTCAGGGGGCCAGTGGCAGTAGTTTTAAGCTGGGATTAAATCCATGATCTCTTCAGCCAGAGTCAGCTTCTGTTTCCACCTTCTTCATCTCCACAGAGACTTTTAGCAGTGATCAGATGTTTAAAACTCAGCCCAGAACATTTGAAAAACGTGATTTTTGTGTTCAGACTGCAGACAAATCAGATTTGTTCCTTAAATCCAGTCTGCTGAGATGACCCTCTTTGCTGGTCACAAAGTAAACACAAATTACCTTGCTGGAGGTGTGACTTTCATAGCGAGATGGAGGAACATCGTTTGGCCGTCCAATCAGTCGCCTTATCAAAATGGAATAAGATGGGGATCTGAGTGATCCAGCGGGCCGAGAGATTGCTGGTTCCAATCCCGTTCGTGTACTGTAGCTTGCCGTTTATTAGCTGCTGGAGCCCTGAGAGAGCACAATTGGTCTTGCTCTCTCTGGGTGGGTAGATGGCACTCTTTCCCCTCACTACTTTAAAGGGTGATGTTGATCAGCACAAGGCTGCATCTGTGAGCTGATGTATCAGAACCGAGTCACTGTGCTTTTCTCCGCAGCAGTTTGAAAAGAGGCGGTGGCTGACTTCTCATGTATCGAAGGAGGCATGTGCTAGTCTTCACCCTCCTGGTGTTGGGGCATATCTAGTGATTGGGGGAGTCCTAATAAGTGGGTTGGGTAATTGCCTTGTAAATTAGGGAGAAAATGGGATAAAAATAGAAATATAAATAATAAAAAAATAGAATAAGATGTATAGTGTTTTCGGATCATGAGGAGGAGAAAGTGTGGTGTTGTAAGGTGGAGCTGTGGGCTAATCGATCCGCCAGCAGGTTAGACTAATGTACTGCAGGTGTGTGTCTTATCTTGAAGCAGTGCAAGGTCTAACAGAGTCAGCAGAATAGAGAAAAATGCAAGTTTGCAGTTCCATGTTAATGTATAGAAACACAGCCGTGGTCCAGAGTTTAAGGAATGTATACCTCTCTCTGTATCAGCATTTCATAACCGACCTCAAACTTAAACAGACCTATAGTTTCTGTTTCATGTTGTAGTTAGAAACAAAACATTTCTTTATATAATCTCACTTAGACTCGTCTACTGATGTACAGTGGCTTGCAAACGTATTCATACCCTTTAAACATTTTCACATTTTGTCACCTTACAACCAGAAACTTGTATTCGTATTTTATTGAGATTTTAAGTTATTTCCGTGGAACGAAAATGATACATGGTTTTTTAAAACTTTTAACAACTAAAAATATAAAAAAGTGTGACATGCAAAGTATTCATATATCAGTACTTAGTGGAGCCATCATTCGCTGCAGTTACAACTGTAAGTTCTTTGGAATTCTTCTCTACCAGCTCTGCGTTCATTGGAACTTAACTAAAAGAAAGTAAGTAATACAAGTTCTGTTTTGTGTTTTTTTTTTTTTGTCTTTTTAGAGTTTCTGGACGATGTGATGATCGGAGCCTGTAACAGTTTTAACTCTTTATCCTACCCTGTGACCCCCACCCTCTTTCTGGAGTTCCACGGAAGCTCCAAGAGCTTAGAGGAGCAAGTGTCCATCACAGGTGTGTGTCTGAGAATGCATACCCCTGTATATTTAACCACTTGACCAGAGTTTAGTCAGGATATTACACTGTTTGTACAGCTCAAAAGTTTGGACACACCTTCTTTTTTTCAATGCGTTTTCTTTATTTTTATGACTCTTTACATTGTAGATTCTCACTGAAGGCATCAAAACTGTGAATGAACACATGTGGAGTTTTATGTACTTAACAAAAAAAGGTGAATTAACTAAAAAAAAAAAAAATGATATTCTAGTTTCTTCAAAATAGCCACCCTTTGCTCTGATTGCTGCTTTGCACACTATTGGCATCATTCTGTCAATGAGCTTTAAGAGGTGGCCACCTGAAATGGTTTTCCAACAGTCTTGAAGGAAGGAGTTCCCAGAGGTGTTTAGCACTTGTTGCCCCTTTGTCTTCACTCTGTGCATATTTTGTTAAGTACATAAAACTCCACATGTGTTCATTCATAGTTTTGATGCCTTCAGTGAGGATCTACAATGTAAATTGTCATGAAAATAAAGAAAACGCATTGAATGAGAAGGTGTGTCCAAACTATTGGCCTGTACTGTACCTATATTCTTGGTAATAGAAATACGTTATTTCTTATATTGTGAAAGTCAAACAAAAACATTGTTTTTTCAAAATCTCAAATTTAATAAAATTAACCTTAATTTAAGAGAAAAAATAACAACGAATGCAGTGAATCAGGTGTCCCAGTATTTTTATTCCAATTGTTTTGAATTGTATTTAATTATTTATTTAATTAAATGTGTGTGTGCGTGTGTCCAGAGGAGATCACGCGGGATAATGGAGGTTCTGACTTTGCCTGGGCTGAGGATGAGGAGACGAGGGCGAAGCTGTGGAAAGCTCGTCATGATGCCTGGTACGCTTCACTGGCTCTGAGGCCGGGCTGCAAGGTGAGAACAGCAGCACTACTGCATTTACTGCAAATAATAACAATATCTCAATTCATTACCTTTAACCTTCTTAACTATTAACATTTAGTAATCTTTAGTCTTTAATGTCTTAACTAGTGTCCTTTAATACAATTGCAAAAGTGTTCATATATCTTTTTCAAATTTTGTCTCCTAACAACCATAAACTTAAATTAATTTTATTGAGATTTTAAGTGATGGACCAACCAGCTTTCTACCAGCTTTGAGCATCCAGAGACTGAGACTTTTGAACATTCATCTCAAGCTCAAGCTCAGCCAGGTTTGATATAGAGCGTCTGTGAACAGCAATTTTCATGTCTTGCCACAGAATCTCAATTGGATTTAGGTGAGGACTTTGATTGGGCCATTCTAACACATAGCCCTGGCTGTATGTTTTGGGTCATTGTCTTGTTGGAAGGTGAATCTCCTTCCCAGTCTCAAGTCTTTTGCAGCCTCCAACAGGTTTTCTTCCAGGATTGTCCTGTATTTAAATCCATCCATCCAGCTCTGACCAGCTTCCCTGCACCTGCTGAAAAAAGCATCCCCACAGCATGATGCTGCCACCACCATGTTTCACAGTGGGGATAGTGTGTTCAGGGTGATGAGCAGTGTTACTTATCCTCCTCTCATAGCGCTTTGCATGAAGGCCAAAAAGTTCAACTTTGGTCTCATCTGACCACAGAACCTTAGTCCACACGCTTAATGTGTCCTCTACATAAATTTGGCTAATTGCAAATGTCACTTGTTATATATTTATTTTATGTGAAAATGTGAAAAAGGGTTATAAAAACTTTTGCAGTGTTATTTTTATTTGACTTTGCATTTAGCAGTGTTTATTACTGTTAATTAATTCATGTACCCTTATTATAAAGTGTACCAAGATGTTATATAGTTACAGCACATAATGGTATCATCATTACTTCTAAAACACTGACAGCAGCAGGTTTCATTAAAACACGGTTTAAAAGAAGCTCCCAAGAGGTGTCTAACATTTCGCCCTGAGGATTCTGGGAGTCCAAGCAAGCGATTAATGTGTTTAAATGCTGGATCTGTACGAGCTGTTCTCTCTCTTTCTCTGCAGGCGTACTCCACTGATGTGTGTGTGCCGCTGTCTCGTCTGCCTCAGATCATTGTGGAAACCAAGGAGGACCTAATAAGAAACAACCTTACAGGTATACATACATCTATTATCCAAGCTGTGTCTTACACACGCTAATACACTCCTACAGAGAATATGTATAACATATTATAGATTATTCTCTTTTTTCTGAGACATTTTTAGGGAGGATTTTAGGGGTTTTCATTAGCTGTCAGCCATAATCATCAACAATAAAATACATAAATGCTTAAAATAGATCACTCTGTGTGTAATACATCTATATAATATATGACTTTCACATTGTATATAAATCATCATATTTATGGGTGTATTTTTTTGTTGATGTGGTTTGTGATGTTGTTTTTTGTTTTGCTGGGTGAGGTCCCATTGCGGGTCACGTGGGAGATGGAAACTTCCACTGTATCATGGTGCTGGACCCAAATGACCCGGATGAAGTGCAGAGAGTTCATGAGTTCACTGAAAGGCTGGCCAGGTGTGTACATCGCTCCATATTTCTTATTTTTAATAGAAAAAAAATATTAATTCAAATTTTTGTTAGAAATTATATGTATATTATATTCAATATTATTTACAGATATTTTCATCATTTTGTAGTATTTTTGTTGGCTGCTAATTTAGCTCATCATCAAACTTTATGAAATGTGATTGTGTGATCCCAAATTGTTCTAATTTTGTGTGTGTGTTTTGTGTATGTATGTAGGAGAGCTCTAGCCATGGATGGTACCTGCACAGGTGAGCATGGTGTGGGTCTGGGGAAGCGGGCTCTGCTGAGGGAGGAGCTGGGCCCAATGGCGATGGAGGTCATGCAAGGTCTGAAGGCCACACTGGACCCCAAAAACCTAATGAACCCTGGAAAAGTTCTGTAGAAATTCAGAATACACCAGCAGGACGTCCAGTGTTACCATATCCCACTCCAACATTTTGAAAGAATTCCTGAAGATCATTTAAAGAGAAACGTTAAGTCTAAGGTGGATTTCTCTATGACAGAAATGAATGTGATTTTGGAAAACTGCCACAGTTGCACTCCTTAAAAAAACTGCAAAGATTGCAAATCTAACAATATTTCAGATATTATTGGCTTCATTTCTATAGAACAGAATGAAACTTTAACGTCCAGATTTACTATGTTAATTTAACAGGACTAATTATCCTATATTTACAGCCTTTACCTAGAAACATGCAGTTGTTCAGTGTTCTTTAAGGACTAACATAATATTATACCAGAGTTAGGTCCGACCCGGCAATGTGATTGGCTGAGAGGTGTTCTGTTATGTCTTCATTAAGTTCTTGTTTCTTTTACTGGGTAACTCACATGAACTAACACATTGCTAATGCCACCTACAGGATGACTGATGTAACAACAGCTATAAGTTTAACAACTACATAATATGTTCTATGAGTGCCATTATCAGCCGGTAATGCATCATAACTGAAGCTCTCCATGTATTACTCCTCCACATACAGGTTACCTAGCAATGATGCAGAGCTTACAAGCCAAACAGAGAATGTGATAAATAAATAAATGGTGATTTGTGAAAATCACATTAAATTCTGTCATAAAAAACAGCTTAGATCAAAGGTTCCTAATATAGTCATTAGGCCTGTCATGATAACTACTACATTTTCTTTAATGAATGTCATTTTAAGACCATATTGCGCCACTGATTTACAGTACCAGTCAAAAGTTTGGATACAACTTGAATTCAGTGTTTTTTCACTATTCAAAAAAAATCTGCATTGTAGATTAATACTAAAGTCATCCAAACTATAAAGATAAACATATAAAATCATTTAGTAAAAAAAATGTTAAACAAACCAAAATATGTTTTATATTTTAGATATAGTAGCATCCCTGGACAGTTGGACAGTTGGATGTGCAAAAATTGGACAGTTTTGCACATCTTGGCTGGATTTTCTCAGTCAGCTTGGAATGGTTTCAGCCTACAGTTAACAGCTGTGCTGAACTCGTAAAGAGTTAATTACTTGAATTTCTTGTCTCTTAATGTGTTTGAGAGCATCAGTTGTAAAGTTGTGAAGAGGTAGAGTTGGTATACAGGTCCTTCTCAAAAAAATTAGCATATTGTGATAAAGTTCATTATTTTCTGTAATGTACTGATAAACATTAGATTTTCATATATTTTAGATTCATTACACACAACTGAAGTAGTTCAAGCCTTTTATTGTTTTAATATTGATGATTTTGGCAAAAAAGTAAAGAAAAAACAAAAATCTCAAAAAATTAGCATATTTCATCCGACCAATAAAAGAAAAGTGTTTTTAATACAAAACAGTCAACCTTCAAATAATTATGTTCAGTTATGCATTTAATACTTGTTCGGGAATCCTTTTGCAGAAATGACTGCTTCAATGTGGCGTAGCATGGAGGCAATCAGCCTGTGGCACTGCTGAGGTGTTATGGAGGCCCAGGATGCTTTGATAGCGGCCTTAAGCTCAAAGTTTAATTTTTATCTTTTCACTATGGAAAAGAATGAACTTTTTTTTTTTAGAAGGACCTGTACAGTGAATAACTCTATTTAAGTAATGTTCTAATCCACATTATAAAGAACTACTCAACTAAGTAAAAAAATATACAGTTGTGGTCAAAAGTTTACATACACTTGTAAAAAAACATAATGTTATGGCTGTCTTGAGTTTTCAATAAGTTCTACAACTCTTATTTTTCTGTGATAGAGTGATCGGAACACATACATGTTTGTCACAAAAAACAGTCATAAAATTTGGTTCTTTCATAAATTTATTATGGGTCTGCTGAAAATGTCACCAAATCTGCTGGGTCAAAAATATACATACAGCAACAAAATTTGTCAATTTTGGTGATGTAGCGAGTTGTGTCAATCAAATTAGCTTCATGTCATGGCCTCTTCACTTCTTGTAAGTGATTCTGATTGACTACAGCTGTTGACTTCTCATGAGCCCATTTAAATAGGGCTCATTTGACCCAGTGATTAGACTCAGCTACAAAAGCTACAATGGGAAAGTCAAAGGAACTCAGTGTGGATCTGAAAAAGCGAATTATTGACTTGAACAAGTCAGGGAAGTCACTTGGAGCCATTTCAAAGCAGCTACAGGTCCCAAGAGCAACTGTGCAGACAATTATACGCAAGTATAAAGTGCATGGAACAGTTGTGTCACTGCCACGATCAGGAAGAAAACGCAAGCTATCACATGCTGCCGAGAGGAGATTGGTCAGGATGGTCAAGAGTCAACCAAGAATCACCAAGAAGCAGGTCTGCAAGGATTTGGAAGCTGATGGAACACAGGTGTCAGTCTCCACAGTCAAGCGTGTTTTACATCGCCATGGACTGAGAGGCTGCCGTGCAAGAAAGAAGCCCTTGCTCCAGAAAAGGCACCTTAAGACTCGGCTGAAGTTTGCTGCTGATCACATGGACAAAGATAAAACCTTCTGGAGGAAAGTTCTCTGGTCAGACGAAACAAAAATTGAGCTGTTTGGCCACAACACCCAGCAATATGTTTGGAGGAGAAAAGGTGAGGCCTTTAATCCCAGGAACACCATGCCTACTGTCAAGCATGGTGGTGGTAGTATTATGCTCTGGGGATGTTTTGCTGCCAGTGGAACTGGTTCTTTGCAGAAAGTAAATGGGATAATGAAGAAGGAGGATTACCTCCAAATTCTGCAGGAAAACTTAAAACCATCAGCCCGAAGGTTGGGTCTTGGGCGCAGTTGGGTGTTCCAACAAGACAATGACCCAAAACACACATCAAAAGTGGTAAAGGAATGGCTAAACCAGGCTAGAATTAAGGTTTTAGAATGGCCTTCCCAAAGTCCTGACTTAAACCCCATTGAGAACATGTGGACAGTGCTAAAGAAACGGGTTCATGCAAGAAAACCATCACATTTAGCTGAACTGCACCAATTCTGTCAAGAAGAGTGGTCAAACATTCGACCTGAAGCTTGCCAGGAGCTTGTGGATGGCTACCAAAAGCGCCTAGTTGCCGTGAAAATGGCCAAGGGACATGTAACCAAATACTAATGTTGCTGTATGTATATTTTTGACCCAGCAGATTTGGTGACATTTTCAGCAGACCCATAATAAATTTATGAAAGAACCTAATTTTATGACTGTTTTTTGTGACAAACATGTATGTGTTCCGATCACTCTATCACAGAAAAATAAGAGTTGTAGAACTTATTGAAAACTCAAGACAGCCATAACATTATGTTTTTTTACAAGTGTATGTAAACTTTTGACCACAACTGTATATACTTTTAAGAAATGAAAAAAAAAGTTACTCAGTTTTAAACTTTTAAGTTACTACATGATTTCCATAATGGGCTCACCTCACTAAACAATATCTAGGACAGCAAAAAGGATTAAGGTCATGTCCATATATTGTATGATAACTTAATAATGTAATTATTGTGACAGGCCTAATGAGTGTAATGTTGACCACTGAAAGATAAATGCCTAGAATTTGGTGAATATTTAAAGAAAACAGATCATCTACTTTGTTAAAAAGAAGTGAAGTAGATACAGTGAAGGAGCATAGTTATGGAAGGTGCCCAAATTTATTGTAGTTGTACTGCTATTGTAATGCTGCTGTATGCTTTGGTTGAACTGTGGTATTTCTCCGTATTGCTCTGCTCTACTGCAGATTGCAGGGTTTTCAGTTGACAGCTGTTAAATTGAGGCACAGCAGAAGGTCTGTAGTGTCTGCTGTCAGTGTGAAGGATATGAGTGATATGAAGTTCTCACAAATGCATGTCTTGCCTTTTGCGTGTGTGTAGAATCTGCTGTGACATGGCGTCTACTCAGGTTTTCTCTCAGTCAGATTTTAAAACAGTTCCTCTAGGAGATCAGACACTCTAATCTGAGAAGCAGAAACATACAGTACCAGTCAAAGTAGTGAATACATCTTCTCATTCAATGTTTTTCTTTATTACTCTATTTTAATTTATTTTCTACATTATAGATTAATATTAAAGAGATGGGTCACATGGAATTATGCAGTAAACAGTAAAAAAAAACAAAATTTGTCTTCCACAATCCCCTAAACTAAGTCTTTGCATTATTTGAGGTACGAATGCTCTGCATCATTTTTTTTTTATTTCAGCCATTTCTCATTTTCTGCAAATAAATGCTCTACATGACAATATTTTTATTTGAAAGAATCTGGGACAAATGTTGTCTGTAGTTCATAGAATAAAACATCAATCTTAATTTTACTCAAACATATACCTATAAATAGCAAAATCAGAGACACTGATTCAGAACTGAAGTGGTCTCTTATTTTTGTCCAGAGCTGTATATGTAGTGGCATTAACGACTACTTAAAGTGCACTTTAGTGTATTTTTTTTTTGTACACTCTGTGCATCAATACACAAAGTAGTACATTTAAAATACTTCAAGTGTATTAAAAATCATGTTAAAAAACACATACTTGAATCTGCTTAAGTTGGCAGAAGCTATATAAAAAACACTTAAAAGCACAACCTAATGCTTTTATGTTGTATTTAAATATAGCTTAATTACATTTGAAATATACGTAAGCTGCCATAAGTTGTCCAAAATAGGTATGCATTTAAGTACATATGTATTTTAATGCTAAAAGAATGTACTTTTATACGTAAGTATACTTTTAATAGTCTAAAAATATCTAAAAATATATATATTTAAATGCACTTTTCTGTGCAAGGACCTCATGAAGACACTGAGGTTAAAAAACCTCAGTGAGTGTGCAGAGTGTGCAGATCTGTCCTCAAAGATAAATTAGCTTTCAGAGAAGAACCTAAAGTATAAAACATATTCTTAATAATTAGGCATGTGATCCTGAATAGCTTTAATATAGTGGTAAATGTTACATTTATAATGGAAAAAAATATATATAAAAAGAAAGAAAACACGTTGAATGAAAAGGTGTGTCCAAAGGTTTGAATGGTACTGTATATAAGCACAAACACATACACACACACACACACACACACACACACACACACACACGCACACACTGTTGACAAAGCACAGCCAACTTCAGCCGAGTCATAGTTAGGACTTTTAGAGCTGTGAATGAACACATCCGTATATTCAATATAAGAAGGTGAATGATCTTTAGAGCCAAACTGTGACTTCGTGTCCAGTGCTGTTCTTCAAAAAATACTTTAAAGCTGTGAATATACTACTCCTTACACAGCCTTCAGCAATTGATGTAAAGACTTTATAACCTGCAGGGAAATGTTATCTGAGACACAAATGGAGCAGTGAAGGAGCTGTGGTGAAGCTTCTAAAGCCCAGTTAAATTTCACTACTGAAGAATTATTTGGGCTATTCTCACAAAACAACCTTTTTACCAGCCTCCAATATGAGAACTTAATATCTTTATAATAACAGGCCCCAATAAACAGGAGCTAAACTGATATTGTGTTACTGACAGTTTTGCTGATTTTATAAAAAAAAAAAAAAAAAAAAAAAAAAAAAAGTTTGCCATCTGTTGCCGGAGCCCTGAGAGAGCACAACTGGCCTTGCTCTCTCTGGGAGGGTAGATGGCGCTCTTTCCCCTGTTTATCACTCCAATAGGTGATGTCGCTCAGTGCGAGGCGTCTGTGAGCTGATGTATCGGAACCAAGTCACTGCACTTTCCTCCGAGCACACTGTGATGCTACTTGGTAATGCTGCAGTAGCAGCAGTTCAAAATGAGGCGGAGTCTGACTTCACGTGTATCGGAGGAGGCATGTGATAGTTTTTACCCTCCTTTTTATTAAGCTTTTTATTAGGGCCTGCCAAACTGTCAGACCTCATAACTTAGCCATTAATATTAAATATTTAACATTTATACACTTTTTTTCTCATTACCACAGGCATTAACTGCCTTTAAAAACACTGAGATTAAGTAACACCAAAGAAACCTTATGTTTTTAATGGAAAAATGATCAATAGCAGTAATGAGAAACATTGATATTTTGTGGTAATGAGAATTTGGATAGTTTGAATCTTATAAAAACCTAAAGTATAACATTTTAATGTGTCATTAGAGCTCTTATTAATCTATTAAATTACAGGAATGTTGTTTATATTAGATTAATATGAATTCATACATTATTGATAGACATAGTTCAAGGCTGTTTTGTGAAAATTACCCATTCAAGGAAAGCACTTAATGAATACAGAAATTTAAAGCTATAGTCTCATCATAAACCAGCCCTTTAGTAGCACATGTGTAAGTTATTCTTCAGAGTTCCAAAGATGCATTAATTTCCATCTGTTTCTGTTTATTAAATATTGTGTAGTGTAGCATTAGCCATATGTTCACTGCCACAGGTCTCCAGATTGAACTGTGTATTGAATGAGTTTCATGAGAATTTGTGTGTTTCTGATTAATAATTCAGTTTAAAATATGAATGTATTTTTAAACAATTTTACCTCAGAATTGTAACTTTGTGATTACCTCATGTTTGTAATGACCTCATAATTTACTGAAAATTAAAACAATTCATGCACGAAGCCTGCAGTAAACTCTCTGTACTGTAAATGGGGTTTACAGTGGAATAAAAACAATATTTAACATACAGCTCTGGAAACAAATGAGACCACTATTAAAAACCTCTGGAATATAATAAAGAGGAAGATGGATGACCACAAGCCATCAAACCAAACTGAAATGCTTGATTTTTTGCATAAAGTTATTCAAAAGCAGTATGTAAGACTGGTGGTGGAGAACATGCCAAGATGCATAAAAACTGTGATTAAAAACCAGGGTTATTCCACCAAATATTGATTTCTGAACTCTTAAAACTTCATGAATCTTTTTTGTTATTTCAGCCATTTCTCATTTTCTGCAAATAAATGCTCTAAATGACTATTTTCATTTGGAATTTGAGAGAAATGTTGTCTGTAGTTTATAGAGTAAAACAATAATGTTCATTTTATTTAAACATAAACCTATACATTGCAATATCAGAGAAAATTATTTAGAACCTGAAGCAGTGTCTTATTTTTTCAGAGCTGTATGTTAATAGTAAGATACCAGTTGCAGACGTCTAAGTGAACAGCTAAATGTGTGTGTGTGTGTGTGTGTGTGTGTGTGTATCTGGGATGTATGAGTGAGCATCAGTATTAAAAATGAAAGGTGCACTAAAGGATTTTTTGAGTAATACCATAGAAGGGATGTACTGAATATTTGGCAACCAAAAAAAAAGGTATTCTGTTGTAAGCACTGTTAATTAATGTACCCTTATTAACTAAACTAACTAAGGTAAGTAAAGCTAAAGTAAGTAAACAAAACTGTAAAAAAACTAAAAACAAACAAACAAAAAAATTCTTCAAGAGCTGGATGTTAATCTTCATACATTTCTCTCCTAAACACTGTTTATTTGGGTGAGTAAAGCACTTCCATTGATTTACAGTAAGCTTAGATTTCCACTAGGGCTGGGTGCATCAGCCTTAGCATTAGCAGCTAACTGCTAGCGCTAGCCACGGTTAGTGCTAATAAATGCTGCTTGACAGCGCTACACTAAGGAAGCCTGAGTGTTCCAGTAAGCCAGGGTGAAGTTAGCTAGCGCTTCGTCCCATTTACCTTGTTTTAACACGGTAAAAACGCAGACTACAGGCTGATAATACTCATCTTTGAGTGGCGAAGGAGCTAGCGTTTAGCACATTTAGCAGCTAATGCTAATACTGCTCCAGCAGTGCTAACCAGGGTTAGCAGCAGGCTACAGGCTGATAATACTTACCTCTGAACGGTGAAAGACCTAGTGCTTCATAATTCATATATAAGGTTCACTGACGTTTTTTTTTTATGAAAATTAAAGGATTTTAAGTGCACCTTATAGTGCTAAAAAATATGGTATATATATTTTTTATATCTCTATCACATTTCTTAATCTGATTTTGAGACCCCATTCTTAAGTAGGTAATTACTAAATGCTGTTTTCATGCCTACATGAATAATCAGATAAATAATCAGTTAAATGCAGTAATACAGTTATGAATGGATTTGTAACTTAATGCAAATGCCCTCTGTGGTGGTTTTAATGTTATGGCTGTTTTTTTTTTGGTTACTACATCATGTTCAGTGCATGTTCAGTGTCGTATTCAAATATGAAGCTGTCATGTTTTATCTTTTTTAATTATATATATCATTATCATTATTACTCAGCCCACAGACTGCACATCAAATTCATCAGACAATTAAGTTTGTACATCCTAAAAACAGGCATCCATTCACATCCTTGGAAAAGGAAAAATAAGAAATTAAACAAAAAAAAAAAAAAAAAAAAACCCAAATGAACCAGAGGAAAGCAGAAAGTGAGGGGTGTGGAGTCCAGCTCAGCATTTCTGCTTCTCTGCGCCGTTTTCTTCCGGGCAGAATCTGCTGTCCGTGGTTTTTTGATGGATGGCGTTTGTTTGCCCTCGTTTTCAGACGTGAATCAGAGACAACCCTTGGAAAAAAAGCTCTATTTCTATCTAACAAAAGAGAATCATTCATCAGATTAATTTTCCCACTCCTGGTTATTTTTTCTGTTTTACATTTTCTCACAACATGACTTTGTTTCTAACAGTGGATGTTCTTTATACAGCAGAGGCATCCAGGAGATTAAATAGAAGGTTTGTGTTTGTATGTTGTGAGCTTTCTCACAGGTTCAGAAAGAAAACAGTAAAGGAAGATCATATCTCGCACTAGTTTCACACCAGTCTGTCTGTCTGTCCGTCCATCCGTCTGTCGGGGGTGAGTACATCCAGCCGAGAAGCATCGGCAACTTTGCAGGAGCGGACTGGCCATTCTCGAAACTGAAAACAAGATTGTTGGGGATGTAGGCCAAAGCTCTGGCTACACACACTCACACCCTAACACACACTCACACATACACACACACACACAGTAAACACACTCAAGGCCTTTACAGGGAGACTGTTTTGAATAATATGGTCAGCACTTTGTAATGACCAACAGAAAAGCAGAAACAGCCTATGAGTGATTTAGACTTTTTTTTTGACTTGAGGAGGTAAAAGACATCTACTGTAAACTGTAAACATTTGAAAAACACACACCCACACCCACACACACAACCTCCTCGTTCCAATTCCCAATCTCCCACACACACACACACACAATGCACGTTTCCCCACTCCAAATCATTTGACCTTTTTCACATAGGAAAAAGTGTAAACTCTTACATTCATCCCAACAGTAAACTTAACTTACCGCTCAACACACAAATACACACACACACACACACAGTTCAGCGCTCTATCTGCTTTTACACTGAATAAACACACACACACACACTAAACCCCTACCCCAGGTATGTTTCTACACTTAGCTCCGCCTCCACCTCCTGCATTCCTAAATAAGGACAACATGAAGCACAAAGCCACGCCCATCTAATTAGCATTTTCAGGCTAATGAAGCCCATAGCCATCAGGCTGGTCGGTGAGGAGCGCGGCCCTGTCTCTGTGATCGGCAGCCGCGAGCCCTTCATCCTTTTTAGCATAAACTCCTCTTCATCCTCATCTTCCTCTCCGACAGAAAGATAACGAGATGAGCGGCGAACAGCGGGGGAGGGGGTGCGTGTGTCTGGCTGAGCCGAACTCCAGGGGGCGCCGAAGGAACAAACAGCAGCTAGTGGCTAAAAATCCAGAGCTGGCCATTAAATTGAGCGGGAATAGGGTAGTTAGCCATTTGCTAGCTAGTGAGGCAGGCAGGGGGAGGGGCTTTGAGAAATGACGGGGTCGTGGGGTTGTGGTGTTGGTTGTCTCGACAGCGTAGTTTTTCTTTATTTGGTTCCGCTCTGCGATCTCCACAGGTTTGATCAAATCGATAAATAGGTTGATTGTTTTATTTGGTTAATTCAGTGTCCAGATAGCCAGGTTTAGGTCCATAAAGTGCCCTGAGAAAAAGAGGAAAAGAACAGGGAGAGATTAGTAGATTAGGTTTTTCGTACAACGTCTAACAATAAAATATTTAAATTCTTAATTTAAAGAAAATAAATACGTACTGTACTGTATGTACTTAACATTTTCTCAGTAGTGTATTGTATTTAAAAAAGTGTTGGCATTACATTGAGTTTTTGAGTTCATATTTTACATAAGTGAGATTTGTTTTACATTTATTACATTTTAGGTGTCACACAACATGAAATTTTGACACTTTGATAACAGACATTTAATTGGCAATTAAGTAATGTTTTATCAAAAGTTAAAGTGAGAGCATTTATTGGAAAAGTACTACATAACTATGACATTGTTTTATACATTTAAACCCTTTTTGGAACTGAAAATAATGCAATCAGACAGGGAATTGAGCGGTCATGTCACTGATCTATTTACATATCTGCAAATATTTTCATACACACTGCTTGTAGCATTTTGTTAAAATAAGCGATTTGTCCAACCATTTTGATAAACTACATATTTGCTGTAGCAGAGCTGGCTAGTGCTCCTCCTAGTGGATAAAAATTCAGTTTGCTTCACCTGAAACTTAATTAAAGATTAAAAACAGAGGATTCCCTCTTAATAAATATATTTTTTATATAGAGGTGGGAGGTGACCATATGAATTAAAGCTCTTGCATTTCAATAACTAATAATAGAATAACACATTTAATGTAGGAATTTCTTCAGGTTCCAAAACTTTTAATATAAATGGTGTAGCACTGAGGGCTACAGAATTGTATGGTACCCAACAGAGAGAGAGTGTGTGTGTGTGTGTTTGTCTTACCTTTCTCAGCAGTAGTAAGAGTGAATGGAGGTCAGTCTGAAGGATGCTCTGGGCAGGAGCGGTTGATCTCAAACCACGAGTCTATACAGCTACAAACACACACACAAGACATTTAACAGTTTACAAAACGTTAATTTACCAATTCTGACAATAGACTACATTATCATAAATATAATAATAAATATGAGATGAAGAGCAAAACTTAACATTGCCATTATCATTTTATCATTTACAGGATATTCTTGATATGAATTTTATTAGAGCTTCATTCTGGATATTATTTTTATTACATGTTCATTCTGGAGCACCCACAGCACTTTATATGTTCATGTGAAACTAAATGAATTGAAATCATGCTCCTGAAAACAGCAGGGTTAAACTGATAAAACTGCCCTGGTGTAGTATATGATTTGCTTATGTGAAAATGATGATATTTCATTAAATGTAAGTCATGTGCTGTATGTAAGTGTGATAAGTGAATGTGGTCGGTGAGTGTGAATGGTGATCAGTAAGTGTGATTGGTGAGTGTGGTCGGTGAGTGTGATGAGTCAGTGTGATCAGTGAGAGTAATTGGTGAGTGTGATCAGTGAGAGTGATCGGTGGGTGTGATCAGTGAGAGTGATCAGTGAGTGTGATCAGTGAGTGTGATCAGTGAGTGTGATCAGTGAGAGTGATCAGTGAGAGTAATCAGTGAGTGTGATCAGTGAGTGTGATCAGTGAGTGTGATCAGTGAGAGTGATCAGTGAGAGTGATCATTAAGTGTGATCGGTGGGTGTGATCAGTGAGTGTGATCAGTGAGTGTGATCAGTGAGTGTGATCAGTGAGTGTGATCAGTGAGAGTGATCATTAAGTGTGATCAGTGAGTGTGATCAGTGAGAGTAATCAGTGAGTGTGATCAGTGAGTGTGATCAGTGAGAGTGATCATTAAGTGTGATCAGTGAGTGTGATCAGTGAGAGTGATCATTAAGTGTGATCAGTGAGTGTGATCAGTGAGAGTGATCAGTGAGAGTGATCATTAAGTGTGATCAGTGAGTGTGATCAGTGAGTGTGATCAGTGAGAGTGATCAGTGAGAGTGATCATTAAGTGTGATCAGTGAGTGTGATCAGTGAGTGTGATCAGTGAGAGTGATCAGTGAGAGTGATCATTAAGTGTGATCAGTGAGTGTGATCAGTGAGTGTGATCAGTGAGAGTGATCAGTGAGAGTGATCAGTGAGTGTGATCAGTGAGAGTGATCAGTGAGTGTGATCAGTGAGTGTGATCAGTGAGAGTGATCATTAAGTGTGATCAGTGAGTGTGATCAGTGAGTGTGATCAGTGAGTGTGATCAGTGAGAGTGATCAGTGAGAGTGATCATTAAGTGTGATCAGTGGGTGTGATCAGTGAGTGTGATCAGTGAGAGTGATCATTAAGTGTGATCAGTGAGTGTGATCGGTGAGTGTGATCGGTGGGTGTGATCAGTGAGTGTGATCAGTGAGAGTGATCAGTGAGAGTGATTAGTGAGAGTGATCATTAAGTGTGATCAGTGAGTGTGATCAGTGAGAGTGATCATTGAGTGTGATCAGTGAGTGTGATCAGTGAGTGTGATCATTAAGTGTGATCAGTGAGTGTGATCAGTGAGTGTGATCAGTGAGTGTGATCAGTGGTGTCTGAGCTGAGGGTGGGTCACAGCGCTTGTTTCTCTGGCTCAGTGTGTCTCTGTGTTTATGTCTGACGTCTACAGGAACAGTAATGCTGAGTCACTGACGTCCACTTGGGTTTGATTTGGAATGAAAGCCCAGAGGCAGCTCAGAGCGAAGAACGAAAAACAGCTTTCAGAGACAAAGTAATCCTAAAATAGACGTGAGAGAGGAGCCATTGTACCGGGTCCATTTATCCCCCTGAAACAGGCTGTACTGGGGTAGGACTGCAGCTCCTTCACTCTGCCTCTGGTGTGAGCAGAACAAAGATCCCGGCCTGGTTTTGGCAGGTGAAGCCAGGCCTTCACTACAGGACAGCAGATCTCAGAAATCTCGGCCTTTCACTGCCTTTATTACCTTCCTACCATACATGTTTTTACACATGACACTGAGGATATAACACATTCAACCGTAACACCTCATTTTTGCTTTGGAAAAGCACTAATCTGGAAATCTGTTATCATCAGACACAAAACGAGCTAAATTGGACTGAACAAGAAGTGCGGCTTGAGGTCTAAAGAATATGAATATTTTTTTAAATACATGTATCAGGAGAAATGACTGGGAAAGAAGCCAACAGCAAAACATTCTATTTAAAAAAAAAAGTTATTTTATAAGAAGTCAGGCAAAAATGACATACTCTTAAAATAACATTATAAGGTGACCTTTGATGTAGTAAAACCTTTTTTATGTATATGTGAAGAACCTTATTTTATTAAAAGGCTTAAAAAGTCAGTGTTTCATTATTTGGCTGACAAATCTAAAACTCACACCTCTTTTAAAAAATGTGTATTTATGGAACCAAAAAGGCTTTTCTATGTTACTCAAAGTAGCACCTTTTTTTTAGAGTGTAGTGAAGTTTCTCAGGTCTGGTGGTCATGGATATTAACTAATGATCCCATTAGTTTTCTCACTTCATTTCTTAATGGTGTGACTAGCACTTGTTTGTGTTTGATTGATAATTGGACCAATAGGATCGCCTGTTCAGTGCAGGTTGACTTAAATAAAAGGGGAGTTCACCTCATTTCACATTGTGCTCCCTCTAATCAGTGACTGGAGAGTTCTGGGCACCTGTAGTGAGTTTATTTTTTACAGTGTGACAGTAATAACTGTTGAATATTTTCTGATCCAGTATGAATTTGTAGTGTGCAGAGTGTATTTTGTACAGTGTGACAGTAATATGTATTAAATATTTTGATCCAGTATGAATCTGCAGTGAGTGTATTTTTTACAGTCTGATAGTAATACTTCTGCAGTAATTCTAATCCTGATGAATCTGAAATGTGTAGTTTTACAATCCGACAGTAATAATTATTGAGTAATTTTAATCCAGTATGAATGTGCAGTGTTTAGTTTGTACAGTGTGACAATAATAACTGTTAAATATTTTTGATCCAGTATGAATCAGTAGTGTGTCCTTTTTAAATATGACAGTAATAGTTGTTAAATATTTTTGATCCAGTATGAATCTGTAGTGAGTGTAATTTTTTTCAGTCTGACAGTAACAACTGTTAAATGTTTCTAAACCAGTATGAATCTGTTGTATGTCATTTTTTTACAGTCTTACATGAATTATGATATATGATAAATGCTTTTAATTCAGTATTTAATTCATTGGAGTTTTCACAGTCTGGCAATAACCATTTGGTTTAATTCCAAACCAGTATGAATTTGAATTGTGTATTTATTACAGTCTGACCGTAATAATTCAGGAGCAATTTTATTCCAGTATGAATCTGCAGTGAAAGTATTTTTTTATAATTTTGATCCAATGTGAAACTGCAGTGTCATGTTTGCAGTCTGACAGTAATAATGGTTGAATGTTTTTGAACCAGTATGAATCTGGAGTGAGTGTAGTTAAATAATGAATAATGAATAATTAATTAAATACCTGTGGATTGGTTTTACAGTCAGTAAAGTAATGCAGTAGTAGGATATGCGGGTATGGCAGTACCGGTAATTTGAGAGCAGTGATATGTGCTGTTTACCTTTTGTGATAGATACAGAGGCACGGCAGTCTGGCGATGGTGTCTCCCTGCTGCAGCTCTTCCAGACAAATCACACACTCTCCCGCATCTCTCGCCAGCACGTCGTCTACACACACACACACACACAAAACACACACACAGAACACACTGCATTAGTTACAGTAACAGTGAGCATGTCTGCACTGAACACTATACACTATATATACAGCTGCAGGTCTGATAAGAGGAGCAGCTGATCTGTGTAGTCGTGGCTTTATTGCTCAGTGTGTGCACTTTACTGCACAGAAACAACCCACAATCAATGCTTTGATTTCGGCATCAATATCCATGTGCCCGGCTAAGATACAGGATTAATCTTTCTTCATCCCTTGGCAGGACTTGCAGACCAGACTAGAGCACAAACTGACTCCAGCATAAATTTCTGCAGTTTAAAGATGCAATTTGTGATAAAGGGCAGCAGCAGACACGGCTTATTGCTGTCCTGGCCGCCAGCTGCGCGAGGCCAGATCAAATCCATCTCTCGCGGTCATAACCTTACAGGAAACCTGCGTGTTGTGTCCACAGGCGAGATTAAAATGATCAAAGCGATGGCAAAAACGAAACTATATGATTGAACTTGTACCTTTGTTTTTTTATGAATTAGGGCAATATGACCCTGAAATAATATCACAATATTTCAGATTTCTTTTAAGTTAACAATATGTTTGCCAATATGAAAAACACTTCAAGTTATTTTTTTATTCACTTTAACAATATATTATTGCAACAAAATACATTAATACTGTATTGTATATTTTTGATCCAGTAGGAATCTGTAGGCATGTTTTTTTGGAAGTTTTTTTGAATGTTTCTAATCCAGTATGAATCAGAAATATTCAAAAAAACTTCCAAAAAAACATGCCTACAGATTCCTACTGGATCAAAAATTCAGTATGAATCTGCAGTGAGTGTATTTTTTACAATCTGGGAGTAATAATTGTTGAATAGTTTCTGATCCAGTATGAATCCATAATGAGTTTATTTTTTATAGTCTGACAGTAATAACTGTTGAATATTTTTTGATCCAGTATGAATCTTTAGTTAGTGTATTTTTTACAGTCTGGGAGTAATAATTGTTGAATATTTTTTGACCCAGTATGAATCTGTAATGAGTGTAGTTTTTTTGGTCTGACAGTAATATTGTTGAATATTTTTTGATCCAGTATGAATCTGTAGTAAGTGTATTTTTTTTTACTCTGACAGTAATATTGTTAAATATTTTTTGATCCAGTATGAATCTTTAGTTAGCGTATTTTTTACAGTCTGGGAGTAATAATTGTTCAATATTTTTTGACCCAGTATGAATCTGTAATGAGTGTAGTTTTTTTAGTCTGACAGTAATATTGTTGAATATGTTTTGATCCAGTATGAATCTGTAGTAAGTGTATTTTTACAGTCTGACAGTAATATTGTTGAATATTTTTTGATCCAGTATGAATCTGTAGTAAGTGTATTTTTACAGTCTGACAGTAATATTGTTGAATATTTTTTGATCCAGTATGAATCTGTAATGAGTGTATTTTTTACAGTGTGACAATAACAATTGTTGAATATTTTTGACCAGTATGAATCTGTAGTGAGTGTATTTTTTACAGTCTGGGAGTAATAATTGTTAAATATTTTCGGATCCAGTATGAATCTGTAATGAGTGTATTTTTTACAGTCTGACAGTAATATTGTTGAATATTGTCTGATCCAGTATGAATCTGCAGTGTGTGTAGTTCTTTTTACAGTCTGACAGTAATAACGGTTGAATATTTCTAATCCAGTATGAACCTGTAGTGAGTGTAGTTTTTTTAGTCTGACAGTAATAACTGTTGAATGTTTCTAATCCAGTATGAATCTGTAATGAGTGTATTTTTTACAGTCTGGGAGTAATAATTGTTGAATATTTTTTGACCCAGTATGAATCTGCGGTGAGTGTATTTTTAGAGTGTGACAGTAAGAACTGCTCATGCGATGTGACTATTACGTATTTGTACATTGTGATATCGATGCTGATATGATATATTGTGCAGTCCTATGGCAGACAGTGGGTTATTGGTTTTGTGCTGTGAGAAATATTTAACTATAACCATGCGATATATTTTCATCATAACCCATTCCTCCCAGTACAAAGCCCGATTGACTAGTGACACAGTTTAGATGCATAGGCCTGCTGAGCAAGGTGAATGAAAATGGCACTGGTTCCTGTGTTTCTCGTTGGGTTTTGAGAAATGAGGCAGATCAGGAGTGGATTTCCCACCTGCAGGTCGTTCCTGGGTAAAGATAAATCAGTGCAAAACTACATTTACCAGAAAACTCAGCGTACAGAGCACAGCGGCCTCATTAACTCACTGTAAACCCACCAGTACAGGTTAATTAAAACACGCAGTGCATTTCACACTGCACTGAAATGAGGCTGCAGTGACAGCAGGGGGCGGCGTTGAGTGGCTTTACGGGAAGTATAGTCTCCTGTGTGTGTGTGTGTGTGTGTGTGTTTGATTTAAACATGAGCTTAGAGTGAAAGTGCTTTAGGATTTTACTTGCAAGCTCATACCTGTCAACAAGTCTCTCTTTCTTTCTCTCTCTCTCTCTCTCACACACACACACACACACACAAACACACTCCCTTCTGGTGGTCACTAAAGCCAAATGCTTTGTCATATAGTGTGTGTGTGTGTGCTTGATAGTGATCTTCATGCATGAAAAACATGAAAACACACACCACACAGGTGTTTCCAGGGGAAGTGGTGCTCTCTGCTCTGATGTTCTGACACTGTGGTGTTTCCTGTCTTTACAGAAGTAAATGTTTACTGGAAACTAAGCCAGTAAAGCATCGTCCAAAAGTCTTAGCACCTGGAGAAATGATCTTTAAATCTATGTGGGTGAGGCAGTGAGTTTCTTTTTTTTTTTAAATAGAAAAACACAACATTAAACATTATTATAATGATTATAATAGATGATAAACAACTAATTTTTTCAAGTTTCATGGCTATATACAGTTGACACACATGTACACTGTATATATACAGTATATTTATACCATGCAGCTCAAATATTCATGGACTTCCTGCAGATTTTGTGCTACAAGTGAAGTGTTGCACAGTGAAGCACATCCAATAGCATCCCACACATTTTCAATCAGGGATAGGTCTGGTGATGCAACTGGTCATGGCATAGTATCTGTGTCACAAGGCTAGCTCTTGAGATGGCGGCAGTATGTGGATGAGCATTGTCCTTCTGGAATAGCTGGAATAGGAGTGTGCATCAAGGTTATAATAGTTTTGAGTTTTTAACTATAAATTAATTTTCCTCCTTCAATCCAGTTAGTTTTAATTAGTGCTTAGAGCAGGTTTGCTAGTTTTTTATTAGTTTTTATTTTTGATTGATGCTTAGTTTTAGTTTGGTTTTCATTAGTTTTAGTATTAATTTTAGTTTTTTTTTCATACTTTGGGTTATTTCTGAGGTGCAGGATTCAAAAAGATATTGTGTAATTGAAAAAAATCAACAAAATAAACCATTTAAATATATTCAGGTACTGTTAAACCACCAACTGTCCACAAAAAAAATGAATGTAATACTGCTACTTAAAATAGCCAATAGACTAGAACTCACATTAACATGAAAATTAAAACCTATACATGACACATACACCATACCAGGGAGAAGAACATAAACAAACTCAGAAACTCTATAAACTCTACATGTTTTACTTATTTTTTTTTTCAGAATTTCCAACTCAAAAATGCATATGAATGAATTAACGAAGACGAACCATATTCTAACTGTAATTTCAGTTAGTTTTACTTTGTTTTATAAACTCTCAATACAGTTCCAGTTAGTTATCGTTTTTTTTATACAATTTTTTATTAACTAGTTACAGATACAAACCTGTTTTTTTCAGTACATTGTGTGCATTCAGAAAAGACAGGTCCACTGATTAAAGGACCATGTTAACATGACATGTTAACAATTTGAAAGGTCAAAGTGTTTTAATTAAGGTACACATATGGAATTACGAAGTAAACAAAAAATGAATGTCCTCCAAAATCTGATCTACCTGATTTAAACCTGATTAACTGAGATGGTGATTTGAGGTGATTTAATTGGGATGAGCCGGAGCTTCTTTCACAGCGTGAAGGAAAAGCAGCAACTATTGTTCAGCACCTCCAGGAACTCCTTCCTTCAAGATGCTGAGAAAACTATTCCAGGTGACTCTCCCTCATGAAAACACTGAGATTAAAATCTCACCAAGAGTGTGCAGATCTGTCTTCAAAGAATAAATGTGATACTTAGAAGAATCTAAATACAAAACATATTCTGGATAACATGTTTAGTTTACAGAATAATTCCATGTGTTCCTGTATAGCTTTAATATTGTCTTCAATATTGAATTTATAATGTAAAAAAATCAAAAAGAGGAAGAAAACACACGCTAAATGAGATTTAATAAGGTGTGTCCAAACATTTGACTGTATATAACGTATTGACGGTATATATGCATAAATGTACAAATTGTTGGCATCTTCTCTTTAGCATCTGTCCTTTAACAGATGATTTGATATTTATCCAGAATTAGCATTTTTTTAATGAATTCGTTCTTCTTCTCACACATGGAAGCCAATGGTAGGAACACACATCCAAAGTGTTAAACTTCCACCCCCATGCTTCACAGTTTTGTGATAAGATCACATGTTAAGTTTCCAATGAGTATTATTGCTTGTGCAAGCAAAGCAATGCTGCACAGCAGAAAGGTGCATTATCACTATTGCTCAGCCGCCCTGCAGGATCTTGGTAGTTAGATCAATGCTTGAGTTACCTGTCTTACCAGCATATGAGCAGTTCTCACTAAGAGTTTTCTTGGTCTTTTAGATATCATCTTGACCTTCTTAATAACCACACTCTCCACACTCTAAAAACCACAAGCTAAAAACACTTAGCTGTCTACTTAAAGCCATTTCCTTTCCTGTGAGCATCAAGTACTCTTGTTTTCAGATCTTTAGACAGTTGCTTAGAATAACTTGTGGTTTCTGAGAATCAGCACACTATCAGCAACGTCTGAACACTTATCAGCAGAGCCTCCTGCAACGTTTCTAACAGAGGATTATTTCTTATTACACAAGAAAGAAAAACAGATACAGAATATCATCTGTTTAGCTTTTATCTCTGACATTGTTATTTCCTACAGGCGCTGAGAGAGCCGCGGTGCTGCAGCGTTCTGTTATTAGATGATACTTCATGATATTTGAGGTTGCGAACAAAAAAGCAAGCGATAAAGAGAAAGAGAGAGAAATGAGTGACATCTAATGTTAAAGGAGATGGAGACAGAAGACAGAGATGGGTGGGTTTAGGTAATATGATGATATAATTTGATTATCCTTTAAATAAAATGGTAAACACGCAACACAATATGCAGTAAGTGCACTGTAAGGGCTTTTTGCTTTGTCATGCCCACTAAATCACTGCGATGTGAGTGTGACATTGCTGAAACCCACAGCAGCCGCATTTTGCAAGCCCAACCAGTTTGTAGGAGAGAGAGATAATATCTGTGATCATTTCAGCAACAAAAAGATAACTCTTTAAATAAATCTGAAATAGAATCACTTTATTTCACCAAGTATTTTCCAGATAAAACCTGTATACCATAGACATACAAGCACACCAGCCTATGGATGCACAATATATCGTTTAAGCTTCGGCATCGCGATGCGCACATGCGCAATAGTCACATCGCAGGACGTGCGATGTCACTTAAGGCAATTAATAATAATAATAATCAAACATGTCATGTTGCAATGTTTTGATTCTTGACACAAGAAGTAGATACACAGTGCTGTCTCTGTGTCTGTGTGAGTGATAGGCTGCTGCTGCCTGCGTGAGAGGCACAAGGGGGAGGGGCAGGAGTAAACACGAGGTAACCACATGGCCTCCATCCACATGGTTGGTTGGGCACGTGCTTGTACACATAGTTTAGAGGCCGTTATTTCTGCAAAAGGAGGATCTACTAAATATTGATGTATTTTTGTTCTGTTAGGGTGCTTAAATGTATTCACCTCAATTTTGTTTACAGAATTATTGCACACTTTCTGTAAATCCTATAAACTTCTTAAATATCACTGTGTTCTTCTGCTATATGATAAATTTATGATAAATATATGATAACAATTTAAATTGCTGATTGCAGGGGTGCCCAAACTTTATCATACCACTGTATTAGGCAGTGAACAGTCAGTGATAAGTCAGTTCTTGAAGTTAACATGTTGATGGAATAAATGGCATAAATTGATAAGTATGAGAAATTGATGTCAGAATTCCAATAATCTCCAAAACATCAGGCAGGTCCTGCGGGCTGTTCTTTGTATGCAGTTCTGTAGGTCAGTTCTAATTAAAAGTGGACACCCAAGACTAATTGATTGACGTTCATAGAGGCCACACCTCCTTCTCAGTCTATAGAACTTAATGGATCTGCTACTAATGTTTGTAAGACACCACAGCGCATCTATAGAGGTCTTAATACGTCAGATCTTATTGTTATGGCTGATTTGTGTTTAGTTTATTACATTATTATCACTGATCACATTAAAATTTAAAGCAAAAATGCTGGATCACGATGGGCGATTAAGGTAGATGGCTGGAAGAAAGCAGCGAACGAGGGAAAGACATGAGGAGACCAGCTTGAAGAGTAAGACAGACAGACAGACAGAGAGAGAGGGAAAGATGGAGTGAAGAAAAGAGGGAGGGGAGGATGAATAGAGGGCTGTCAGATGGGAGGCATATGCTCCGAATGCAAATCAGATTAGTTAAGCATCGACGTCCTGCGGCCCTTCTTTATCCCCATCCTTCCAAAGTCGGCGGCCCTCGTCCCCGGCCCCCCCGCCAGCGCACAACTCATAAAGGCTCACACCTGCCCCTTACACACACACATGTCTGAAACAATGAAACACACACACACACACATTTCCACTCAAAAATACACTCACATAAGGCCGCACTTGAGCTGGTTATCCTCTTAGGGCCTGTGAATTTAACAACTTAGCTGTGCGTACTGGCCTAGGGGAGGAGACAGGTGTGTGTGTGTGTGTGTGTGTGTTTGTGTTTGTGTGTTCACTGCCTAGTTATCCCCTTCTGACTCAGTTACTGTTTGTGCTTCTTCTCCTGGATACGAGTGTGTGTCCATGGCCCTTGTTACGCTCCAGTCCTGCTGACTGCTGATTAAGTTCTACACAGTAATAAGCAGCAGTGCTGAATTAGCCACACACACACACACACACACACACACACACTACAGTACAGTACAGCCACACTACATAAATGAACCCCATCATAGACAGTTTGTCCACAACAGTGGTCTTATACGGCACAAAATGTATAATTATATATGATACATTACTTCGATACATTGTTGAAACAGCAAAAACAAGAAGTGCCTGCAATACTTTCTGCTAAAATATACTCTAATTATATTAAATATTTTATTGGGAACAGAACTTCATGCATCTTGGCGTGTTCTCCTCCACCAGTCTTACACACTGCTTTTGGATAATTTTATGCTGCTTTACTCCTGGTGCAGAAATTCAAGCAGTTCAGCCTGGTGGTTTGATGGCTTGTGATCATCCATCTTCCTCTTGATTATATTTCAGAGGTTTTCAATTTGGTAAAATCAAAGAAACATATCATTTTTAAGTGGTCTCTCTTTTTTTCCAGAGCTGTATGTTGCTAGCACAGCATCACTACCACATACCAGCATAAGTACCATGGCGTTAGCATCGCATTAGCATCATCGCTGTGCTAATCACTCACCCAGCATCAATAACATGTCAATACCATTGCTGACGCTCTGTCAGCATCACTGCTGCTCCATTAGAATCTCTACTGCACCACCTGCCCAGCATCACTACCCTGGCACTAGACACAAATCAGCTAATAATCTAATAATATTGCCATTATAATAGATTCAGACTAATGTTACCAGATTTTCCACAGATTTACCACAGATTTTCTATACCTCTGCAAGGATTAATGCCTTAACCTTGCATGACACAGAAAAATGACTACATGCATTCATTCATATTCATTCATCAAGGCTAGAGTACTGTAATGAACTACAGGCAGAATGTTCTAGCAGTAACTTCTACGAGTTCAAAGTTTTTGTGAGACCTCATATCCTGTTATGAACCGTCACGATTATTAAGATCACATTAAGATGCTGAATTCCATTGTTCTGCTTTCCATTGATTTATTGACTGCCCACCTCTGTGGCCTGATCCCTGTCATCCATCACAGATCTGCAGCCCACCATTTAGTTTATACCACGTGCTTCAGACTAGTTGCTTACCCTTCACTACTGAGTACATTGATTTTTTTTGTAATTGATTCCATTGCTATAGTGGTTATTCACCTGAATATAAGACCTATGTAGCTGTATAGTGAGTTATTATTATTTGAAAGAGCAGTCTGACCAGAGGAGGATGGGTCCCCCCTTTTATGTGAGCCTTGGTTCCTCCCAAGGTTTCTTCCTCCAACTGTGAGGAAGTTTTTCCTTGACACTGTTGCTCACTAGGGGTTCTATGTTCTGTGTTTTTTTTGTTTTGTCTTACTCTCTGTCTGTTGCATAGACCACCAAACATTTTATGATGGAACTGGCTCTCATCAGGATTCCCCTAGGAAATGAAGAGCAAGAGTTCCCTCTGTTGTACAGAATAAATGTCTCAGAGTTACCAACCTCAGAAACCACAAGTTAACAGTACTGCAGATAAGAGCACCTATATGCTTCACACACATGCTTTAAAGTTACGACATGATTCCTTATGTGTTCCTTCATAGTCTGGGTGACCAAAACTTGAATGAGAAAGTGTGCATTTGCACATCTGTGTCAGCAACTACCTCAACACTGTAAGCCCAGATAAGTTGAATTTACTTTAAAAATTTAAGGAAACCGATTGCCTTAAAAAAAAAAAAAAGTAATGGGTAATGAAAACTTAAGTTAGCATAACTTAGAACATCAAGTTATTACAACTAAAGGGGAAGTTGATTTAACTTTTTTATTTTTGTTATACTGTAAGACCGGATAAGTTGAGTTTACTTAACTTTTTAAGGCAGCTGGTTTGCTCAATTTTTTGAAGTAATGTGGAATGAAAACTTGAGTGAGCATAGATTAAAACATCAAGTTATTACAACTAAAGGAAGTTGATTTATGTCTAAGGTAGCCCAGGGGGGATCACTACACACTGATGGTGAGTGTTAGTCAGAAACTGTTGGACACGCCCAGTATGCAAATAGATTGCGACAGAAGCCAATGGAAAAGAAGCTGCCGATGGCAACAGACTAAACTCAGTTATTATAAGTTGGTTTAACTCAAAGATGTCAGATTGAATAGTACAGTTTATGTGCCCACAAATATTCAACTAACTCAAAATAGTTTAGTATTGTTTAGAAATATCCAATTTTATGTAAAACAGACTTAAATTATTTAAGTTCAAACAGCGTATGAGTTTAAAGTGCACTTAAACACCTAAATACTAAAACAAACACAATCAGGCTGATTTTATGATCAGTTATGACAGACTTTGAGCAGCATCAGTTAAACTGAGCTGAAAGTCATTGATTCACGACCATTTAAACGGAAGCAACTTGTTCAATAAAGAAAACAGTTGCTAGGTTACTGAATATAGAAATAAACATAATATCAGTTCTCTACTGAAGCACATAACGCTCAGCTGGAGTCACTGTACACATGCTGTGGAAAGCCAGCGCGGGTTGACCGGTGTGCCGTGTCTTTTTTTAAACATGACTTTGCATGATATTTTAATACCTGCAGTTAAATTTAGCCGCTGGTCAGGGAGAAGAGAGGATAGAGGGGGGAGGTGGAGGGGGGAGGTGGTGGCAGGGTACATTTATTTAGCGATTAATTTCCGTTTGGCAGCGTAGAAATCCTGGAGATGCTGAACTGAATCAGACCTCATGATTAATAATCATATAAACATAATTATAATCTACTCTTGCTAAGTCATGTGAGGATGTAAATATAAATGTTAGATGAGTGTAGAACTATCTGCTGTAGTTTTCTTAATGACTAATAATAATAATAATAATAATTATTATAATAATAATATTAATAACTAGAAAAATGCATTACTTGAAGGGAAACACACTCACTCATGCCGATCGCTAAGATTTCCCAATTGGTTGTGAAGGTGATTGCCTGGTTTTCCTGGTTGTTAGGGAAAGCTAACGTGTCCAAGGTGGTTGCTATGGTGTTGCTAAGTGGATACTAACTATGGTATCTGTGGTGGTCGCTCTAAGGTGTTGCTATATGGTTGTTAAGATGTTCATTTTTGATTGCTACATTATCCGTGATGGTTGATATGATGTTGCTAAGTGGTTGCTAGGTGGTTGCTAAGGTGTTGCTATGGTATCTGTGGTGGTCGCTACAGTGTTGCTAGGTGGTTCTAAGCTATATGTTTGCTAAGTTGTTGATGTGTGGTTGCTAAGGTTGCTACGGTGCTGCTACGTGGATACTAAGGGGTTAATATGGTATCTGTGGTGTTCACTATAGTGTTGCTAGGTGGTTACTAAGGTGTTACTATATGGTTGTTAAGGTGTTGACATATGATTGCTACGTTATCCGCGATGGTTGATATGATGTTGCTAAGTGGCTGCTATGCTATTATTAGTAGCTGCAATGATGTTGCTAAGTGGTTGCTAAGTGCTTTCTAAGGCGAGGCTATGGTATATGTGGTGGTCACTATGGTGTTGCTAGGTGGTTGCTAAGGTGTTGCTAGGTGGTTACTAAGATGATGCTAGTGGTGTTGCTAAATGGTTACTAGGTGGTTCTAAGCTATATGTTTACTAAGTAGTTGATGTATGGTTGCTAAGGTTGCTACGGTGCTGCTAAGTAGATACTAAGATGTTGCTATGATATCTGTGGTGTTCGCTTTAGAGTTGCTAGGTGGTTACTAAGGTGTCACTATATGGTTGTTAAGGTGTTAACATATGATTGATACGTTATCCGTGACGGTTGATATGATGTTGCTAAGTGGCTGCTATGCTATTATTAGTAGCTGCAAGGATGTTGCTAAGTGGTTGCTAGGTGCTTGCTAAGGTGTTGCTATGGTATCTGTGGTGGTCGCTATGAAGTTGCTAGGTGGTTGCTAAGGTGTTGCTATATGGTTGTTTAGGTGTTGCTAGGTGGTTCTAAGCTATATGTTTGCTAAGTTGTTGATGTATGGTTGCTAAGGTTGCTACGGCGCTGCTAAGTGGATACTAAGGTGTTGCTATGGTATATGTGGTGTTTGCTTTAGTGTTGCTAGGTGGTTACTAAGGTGTTGCTATATGGTTGTTAAGGTGTTGACATATGATTGCTACATTAACCATGGTGGTTGATATGATGATAAGTGGTTGCTATGGTATTCTTGGTAGCTGCAATGATGTTGCTAAGTTAACAACATTACTATCAGAGTACTATCAATATTAATATACAGAATACCATGAATATCATGAATAAAGTTATTTTAACATTAAAAATGAGAATGAAATTCATGTTTTCCCTCACAAAATTCTTTTGAGACGATTTTTAAGTGACTATTAAGAGTGTGTGTGTGTGTGTGTGTGTTTGTGTTTGGGTGTGGATTTAGGTGTGTGTATGTGTGTGTTAACTTTCCTCTTGTCTTGGGTTGATGATGATCTCTGAGGACAGCTCTGTTTCTGCCCGTTCTAAAATACAGCGCATGTTTAGACCTGCTTCATTTTCTCTACATGATCAATACAGCCTGCGGTGTTCACACCCTCCCATACACACAAACACACACACACACCCACACACACACACAAACACACACATGCGCACACACACGTAATCCAAGCTTTAGAGAGGTTTTCCATTGACCTGTGTATTACTGTAGCTAAATACGTCTGTGCTTCAGTAACCAGAGTCCTTTGGCTCTTTCAGTTTTTAAGGTCAAGGCTGCTCTTTAGATAAACAACTAATAAACAAACACATAAAAATATAGAAACACAATAAAACATGGGCTTGTTTTCATAAAATATATCCTGCATTTGCTATTTACATTGTGTCCAAAATGTATGAAAAGCAGACCAATAGAAATTACAATTTAAAATTACTTAGAACAATATAGTTTTACTCTTTCTTTCATTAAAGGATAAAAAGGGTTTTTGTTCTTCTCCTGTAAAGCTCTCATTCTGCAGATACCTTGTATTTTTGACTACTCACTTTTTTAAAAACATCTCCTTGTTTTTAGGCTCAACGTCTGGTTTATCAGCTCCACAAAGAATATAGGTCTCCTTTTAGCCTGTTTTTCAATGGTGAGGACCCCTGAGGACCACCACAGAGCAGCACACTATTATTTGGGGTTGTATAAGGTGTTAGTGTGTGGTGTGCAGGTATGAGTGGATCAGATACAGCAGTGCTGCTGGAGTTTTTAAACACCTCAGAACCTGAAATACCCAACTTGAGACCACTGACCCCAGAAAGTCTACTATACTATTGACAATACATCTCCATACACAGAGAGAAAGAAAGTTGTGTGTGTGGATTTGCACCCCTGTGTCAGCAATAGGTGCAACTTAAAGTATGTCTCTCTCTCTCTCTGCTTGTCCATCTATCCTTCCTATATCTGTCTCTCTACCTCTTTCCTCTATCTACCTAGCTTTTCCCTTCTCTCAACCTGTCTCTCTTTCTTTACCTCTCTCTCTCCCTCTCCTCACCTGTCTCTACTTTTCTCTCCATCTCGCTCTCCTCCTCTCTCCAAATGTCTCTCTCTTTCTACAACTCTCTCTCGATCTCTGCACCTGTCTCCCTCTCCTTCTCTCATTTGTCTCTTTCTCATATTTTCTCTTCCTCTCCTTACATGTCTCTTGCTTTCCTTACCACTATTTCTCCCTCTCCTCACATGTCTCACTTTCCTCACCTCTCCTTGATTCACCTGTCTCTTCCCTTCTCTCTCCCCCTCTCCCCACCTGTCTCTCTCTTTCCACAAATTTTAGAATTCGTATTAAAGGCGCATCGGCATGGCCTTATAGTTAGAAAAATACGGTATTTCCTTTATTCTAAACCTCTCTTTATATCACCCTTGCTTTCTTTCTGCCTCTTTTCTCTCAATGATGTCTACACTTTCTCTCTCTCTCTCTCTCCATCTTCCCACTACTTATCTCTTTCTTTTCGTACTGGTTGCCTATCCCACTGTCTCTCTTTCTATATGTTTCCTCTTTTATTCATTTTCTCATTATGCCTGTGTCTGTATGTCTGTCTCTCTTTTTTTGTCTCTGTCTCTTTCATGAAAAAAACAGGGCCTGAAATCAGATTGGTCATGTGTATGTGTGACCCACACACACACACACACACACACCTCAGCAGGTCACCTTTAGCTCTCTCTTGCAGCTGTCAATCAATCAAGTAGCTGTCAATCAAGCGTTTGCTCAGACTGAGCCTGCTGGTCAAACCCAGCTGCTCTGAACTCCGGCTGTGTTCTACTGTAGAACCCTGTCCACCAGACACTTACAGCAACATATCAGATATCAACATCACCCACAACATCACAGCATCTCCACCTGCTGCTGCGCTACACACTACAGCGCTACACACTACAGCGCTACACACTGCCCTACATCTGTTTACACTCAAACAGTTCCTTTACTCCACATCTTCTTACACACTCCTCCAACTCACAGCGAATCTCAGCACCTCTCACTGACACTGTTCAGTATCACATCTCCACCACACTGGTGTTGGGCTGAATGATTACAGCTTGTATAATTCAGCAGCGTGAAGGCTGATGGTGCAGGTACTGAGCAGTAAGTTGTCTGCATCATTTCTTTCTGGAAGGTAGAGCTGGGTGATTTTTTTTCCTCTACTAAAATCTCCTAAAAGTCGCTAGAAGTCGCTAAATGACGTCATCGCCTAATTTGCATAATTCATTTTTTTGAAGCTGTAAAGGATTGACATTGTGAGAGAGAAAAAAGTGAGCAAAAAACACTCTAAATATGTTAAATATGTAAGTCATGTCCCAAAATAACTTTATATTTACGTAAATTACATTTTTTTGCCGTGTTAAATGTTATTATAAGAGCAGTTTTTTATTTGATTTTTTTTTTTTAGCTTTTTTAGCTTTTTTAGCGTTTTTTTTATTTTTAAACCTATTATAGACAAATTGTTGAATAGCTTTTTTACAAAGAAGGAGACACTGGAGGAGTTGAGTGACTGGCTACGTGGTGAATGAGGTGAGTGACTGACTGAGACTGTGTGAGTTAAATTCAGTGAGTTTTTTTTTCGTGTCACACTAAAGACACTTTTATATTTATATTTCTGGGGAGCGCACGGGAGGGAGGGAGAGAGGGGCGGGGCTGCGCATGGGAGAGAGGGGCGGGGTTAAGCTCAGGGGAGCGTCGGTGGTGAAAATTAAAACTCAGAGAAAATCGATTTTCATAAAAACACATCGTCCTTAACTGTAAATTCGAATTAATCGATAAAACGAAAAGCTCTACTGGAAGGCTTTACACTAGATACACTAGCCGTGAAGGTAACAGCCAGGCTTAGCCTGGTGGAAGCTGTGATGCTAACAGACACAGCAGTGTTGGAGCAGTTTAGCCACAATGCTAAGAGTTATGTGTGGTTCTTTCTCCACGACTGGTTAGGCTGTAATCATTATATTAGTTGTTGTGGCTTTCAAAGTACATGACTGATTGGTGATACAGGGTCACAAATTTTTATCTTGGGAAATTGTTGACTCATCCGGTTACCCTCCAAAGACATATTTTATTACTAGAACATGCAAAAAATAAATGCACGTGGGAACTAACGATGCCATGCAGTGGTTGGACTGGTGGTTCTCTCTCTACATGAGTAATGAGTACATGAGAACAGTCATTGACAGGAAAACCAGGCCAGAACTCAGCATTAGCTGTAGTTTAAAATCTTTTTCTGAGCTTGATTACTCAATGATAGTTGCTGACAGTCGATGAGACCCATGTTAACTTAGAGGGCATCCCTTAGAGTAATCTCTTTTCTACTAATACCAGTAACAAGCATCCCTCACTGTATAATAACCATGCATTTTTTATAGCATTGTCTACTGGCAAGTCAGTTACTACTGAAACCCAACCTTAAGACTCATATCAAAGAAAGAGATGTGGCTTACCGTTGTAGGAGAGGCGGGGCTTACTCAGACACATGATAAAGTGAACCTCCATTTCATTGGATGCCACCGACTTGGAGCAAACAGGACACTTGAAGCCTGAATGAGGGACAGAGAGAAAGAGAGACAGACAAAAAGAGGCATTTTAGAACCCAGGGAACATCATAGAGGACAATCATGCGAAAAGTCATGAGACAACACCTCAGGGGACAGCTTGGAAATAGGGCTGCATTGATTGGTCAATATAATCGACAATGTCGATTGTTTAAATTTGTCGACTACAAATTTTATAGTCGACTAATCGTTAATTTGTAACAATACCGCATAACACAAACTGCTGGGGACGGAAGTGCAATGGGAGATGGGTAAAAAGATCACCCACAGAGTAATTCAGTTCAAAATGTGAAACTTATGTATTATATAGATGTATTACACATACAGTGATCTATTTTAGGTGTTTATTTCCTTTATTGTTGATGATTATGGCTTACAGTCAATAAAAAATAAATAAAAAATAGAACATTATAGAAGACTAACTGGTACTTTTGGCAGTGTGGGCAGCGTGCCAAGTCCTGCTGGAAAATGAAATCCTTGATATAACACAGTGGACCAACACCAGCAGAAATATATCTGAAGTCACGGGCCACAGACTCTGTAATAAACAAATAATGAAATATACCACTTTAAATAATACTTTTTTCCTGATTATTTCATTTACACACAATTTTACTTGACTTACTATCTTTATCTTTGACAGTGTTGTGTAAACTAAGATTTTTCAAATTGATGTTTAATTTCATGATGTCTCTTAATATTAAACTCCTTAATTACGGCAACTTTTAGACTCTTGCCCGTTTAACTGCGCTAGAAATGCGCACTCTCTATGCTTTTAGACTCTATGGCCCGTTTTACTGCGCTTGAAATGCGCACTCTCTCCGCTTATGGACTCTTTGGCCCGTTTTTCTGCGCTAGAAATGCGCACTCTCTCCGCTTTTAGACTCTTTGGCCCGTTTCTGACACCTAGTGTTCAAACTTTGAATCTCACATTATAAAAACCTGCTTAACAGCGGGCCAACTTTCATTCTATTTCTAAAATACCTTGCGGACCGCCCCAAAAAAAGAAACAGGCCGCAAATGGCCCACGGGCCGTAGTTTAGACACCCCTGTACTAGTAGGTTCTCTGGTGGGTTTGGATAGTAAATCAAATCATTCTATGCAACTCCACATTCTATTACTCGACAGATTTCACAAATTTCACTAGTGAATTATGCAGAGAATTCCAGTGAGTCGACATCCTCTTTAATCAGTACAGTAGACAGCACAAATCCAGATCATTTCCATCAGCACATAGAGATGCAGTGTCATGCTCCATAACACCAGGGCCTGTCCTCACAGCTTGGACTGAACACACACTTGCTGCGAGAGCTTTTGGCTTATTGACTCAAATAAAAGCTTTTTAATTCAGCCTCAGTGCATCTGCCTCATACTCACACGCCAGCATGAGCATTCAGCTCTGAGCTCAGAGCGCCACGCCGCTCATTTCAGCATACGCACTGACCATAACCACCAACGACAGGAGCAGACAGGATAAAAACAGCCACAAACACAATGCCTGCAGCCTCCAGAGGAGCTGATAGTGGTGTCGGAGGTGCTTGAGATGCTTGAGATGAAGGGGAGAGGTGAAAACGCCTTTTAATTTCATGCTTTTAATTACAGGCCTAACTTTACTCACAGGCCTTTTACAGGTATTAGCCTTGCATCACAGGCATCTGATCAATGAGAAAATGCACATTATTCAACAAATAATGTATGTAAATTCATGTTTACGCTTGGTATTGCATTTAGGAATTTAGTATTGCAGTGGGATTATAATGGAATTGAATATCATTAAAATATACATACAGAATACACGTTTATTCCAAGGTTACCAGAACCAGTAAATGGTTACATTTAGACGTATATGGAAAACTCATATACTTCAAACACAAACAATGTGTAAAGCATGTGTAACGCAGCATATCAGATCTACATCTCAGCCCAGAGCTCAATGCATGTGGGAGATAAACATACATTTATGCTCCTGAGAGTCCTATTCTACTGGCAATACTTCTCTACAGGGCGCAGTTGTTTGAGTGTACACTGTAAAAAACAAAACTTAAAATTGTTCTGCTTAATGTGATTTTTAAGTCAGCTGAATGAGAAATATTGAATTGCACCCTAAAATATAGCAAACTAATCTTAGTTTATGAAGTTTCTTGTTAAAAGTTGGTCCAAATAAATAATCTGTGTTGACAAAATTGACTAATTGTAGTTGAACCCTAGTCGAGGCCATGCCAACTACTCTGCACATGCTCAGTTTGACCCTTTATTTGATTGGGGTCTATAGAGCAATGTTAATCACACTATTTGCACATTGGGCGTGTCCTTCCACCTCTCACTCACCATCAGTGTGTAAGCATTCTCCACAAGCTTCTCTTGGAATTTGCACATTTGTTAAATAATAGTAACTGCCTGGCCTCAGTGTTGAAGCTCGTAAGAGCAGGTTGCTATATCCTGTGTTGCCAAGTCATTACATTTGCATTAATTGCAATAGTTTTACATAACTAACAATAAGGTGGATATGTGATAGTCATAAATTCCAATTACCCAGTTGCTATGTTCAATTAACAAAAGTATAGCATTGCACCCACTTAATGATTTTAATTCATGTAAAACATTTTATTGGCGCAACTTATTTTTTTAGTTGGTCCTAAAGGATGGTCAGCAAAACTTGCAATACACATTTTGTAGAATTTAAATCAGGCCCACAAAAGACACAAATTACATTTTTAAGTTGGTGAGATTTAATATTTAAAGTTTTAATACATATGATCTGGGCTAAAGATTTCTGGTTGGCACAACTGCATGTTTTTTTTTTTTTTTTTCAAAACTTAAAAGACTGAGTTGGTCTCAAAACTCCAAAATGTAGTGCATATCTTAATAAATCCAGGATTAAAGCAAATTAATGATAAATTAACAGATATAATCTGTTAATAGTCTCTAGTAGATATATAAAACGAAATGAGAACAGTGTGAATTTTTACTTTTACTTAAAAACAGAAAAAAGTAGCACCCTGATGTGATAATGAGGGTTGGGTGATGTGGCTCCATATTTCAGGGTATAATATCATTCACAATTGAGTGTGTATTGAGTACAATACGATATGACACACTGCACTATCCTATACTGCACTAAATTATAACTTGCAATATTACCAGCACTGCATTTTAACCTAGAACCAGGCCTAGTCTATACGCACACAACCAGCTGTATGTCGTTTCTGAAAACAGGTTTATTTATAACTTCAGTGTTTGACATTTGGCATGAGGAAGCCAGGCAGCCAGATGGTGCTGGGTTCTTTTCCCTATTCAGGATATGGGCGGCATCATCGCTAATCTATATCCACACACACTCACAAAAGCTCTGCTTACTTAACGCTCATGGTGTTAGCTCCAACCTGCCCCATTTACACTGCATCCTGTGTATCCTGAATAAACCACTGAGATATATAGACCACAAACACACACACACACACACACACACACTTTTACTCTGCTATAGTATAACTAATAGGTCCAGATTTTTTTGTTAAATGTGTTTGTTGTCCAGATATGTGTGAATTACAAATTACAGAGTTACAGGTGCATCTAAAAAATATAATTGAAAAGTTCAAAATGTGAAACTTTTATAGTATATAGATATTATATTTATGTATTAAACACAGAGTGATGTATTTTAAGCGTTAATTTTTTTTTTAAATTGTTGATGATTATTGCTTACAACCAATTAAAAACCCACAAATCAGTATCTCAGAAAATGAGTATATTATATAAGACCAATTGGAATTTTTGGCAGTGTGAGCAGTGTGCTAATTCCTGCTAGAAAATGAAATCTGCATTTTCATAAAAGTTGTCAGCAATATAGACCATATCCTATTCTAACTAGGGTAAGAGATATGATATGTCCCCTTTAAATTGCAGTTTTATGGTCCAGCGGATTAAAAAATAAGACTAAATATAAAAATAAACTATATATATATATGCTATTTAATTATATATATATATATATATATATATATATATATATATATATAGATATATATAGATATAGATATATAGACATAGATATGATATGTCCCCTTTAAATTGCAGTTTTGTGTTTCAGAGTAGTCCAGCGGATTAAAAAATAAGACTAAATATAAAAATAAACTATATATATATGCTATTTAATTCATGCCAAACTAAATGTTTAATTTTGTTCGTTTTTTGGCAAACAACATATTTATTTTTGGTACATTAGAATAAAAAAAAACTCCTTATATAGTCTGTAAGTGTTTGTTTATTTAGTAAGTCACAACATATATATATATATATATATATATATATATATATATATATATATATATATATATGTATATAGATATTATATGTCCCCTATATATATTAATGGATTTATGTCACTGTGTTCATTAAAACATCTTCAAATATACTAATATAAATATAGTAAAATTTATGGTTATCACCCAAAACCTGGTTTAGTGAATCAGTGCTTAATGATGTTGAATCAGATAAGCTGCTGATGGAATTGAACACATCCAGGAAAAATCTGGAACCAAGCTCTTGGTTTTCAGACTAGCTTACAAGATCTCAACTACATCTTCACTTACTTATCCAAGATTAATTATGAAAATAATGTGATTAAAACTGTGCACAGAACTGTTCTTAGGTTGTTCTTGAGTTGTTTTGATTGTATTATTCTTGTAAAACTAGAAAACCCTGGAGAGTGATCTAGACCAACACAACACACACACACACACACACACACACACACACACACACAAACAGTGTCCAGATGAGCAGCAGAGGGCACCAGCATGGCGACAGTGCCGGGGCAGGAGGGGAAGTGTTGCAGAGAGAGCCATTCACACATTTAATCCCCTCTGTTCCAGGCTGGGCCCACTGTGCCCTTCACACACACACACACGCACACACACACACACACACACACACCCTGCAGGCTACGTCACCCGCAGACAGACGTCCAGACGCGCCCAGCTCCAGCCTTACTGTCCACTGACCCACTGCAGCAACACTCCAGCCCTCTGACACACACCCGCCGGGCTTAGCCAGCAGGTCAGTCTGCACATGCTCAGAGGGAGGGATGAGCTTTTACACAGCGCTGAAAGACAGGGCCTAGCGGAGCGGGCCTGCCGCGACAGCTGCTTCAGCAGGAAATAACAGCCAGTCTGAACACATTAAAACTCACTGCACTCGAATCACTGCTGCACCCACTTTACTGCACCCAGCTCCACATCTATCAACTATAAATACAAAGAAACGCAATAACAATGTTAGATCAAAAGCAAACAAATGAAAACAAATAGTTGAATATTAAATTTACATTGAATATAAAGGAACAATCAGTAATAAATGCGAGCATGTGTGTGAAATGACTACAAGACTCCCAATTTCCAAACACCGGACAGAGACACTCCCCAGATGTGAAGCTCATGCAGATTGCCAGACTGAAACACAGTGGCAAGCAACGCTAGCAGTGGTGGTAAATTACCTAGCTATGGTTAGCAACCTTACTGAAGCTCAGTGATTACCTGTTGAGCAGAAAAATAGCCAGATCGCCCATTTCCACAACTGCAGCACACTTTTGTGCTCCACCCCTGGCAACCGAGGGTGTGGAAATGGGACTGGGAAATGGCAGTGGGTAGATTCGGAGGCCACAACCCACACAGATTACCGTGTAATACCACACAGTTCAAATTCAAAAAGAAAATACTGGCTGAAGCTCTGCTAACACCAGTTGTCGGTGCTTGGTCCTTAATATCTGAAGATACATCCTAATCATATTATGAGTTACTACAGCAAATATATAATCTATAATGGTCCTTTAAATTCACCACTTTTTGACCACATATAATTCAATTGTCTGTATAAATTAATGTCTTGCTTTTAAAACAGAAAGCAATTACAAAATTACAATTTTAAAATATTTATTAATCATGTACCAACAAAGAGTAATACTCAAAAATTTAGCAGTGCTACTCTGATCATGAATTTAGTTTTGCAGTGCCGTCAAACAGCCAATCTCATTATTAATGCACCTAAGTAGTGCAATTTTTGTCATACATTTTTTTCACTGATTTATTTTAATCATAAATGTGCCACACGTGTTATTTTCATCATAAACTAACATACACAGAGAAATGTAATCAGTCTTTTGGTCAAAAGCTACTCAGCTTATGTTGCTATCTTAGCTAGCAGAGGAAGGAAGGTCTAACTCTGCAATATTATTTAAAATAAATTAGTCACTGTTCTAAGTAAATTATTCTGTTTTTTTTCACATGTTTGGCAAACATTGAATTTGTTTTGTTTTGCCATTTTTGTCAAATATTCAATGTATCTATATAAATATCTAGAAATATTTAACTTATTAACTAATTTAATAGTTGAGTCTGTAATTTTTTTTTAAGTTTTCTGTCATAGCCTTTTCTGTCTCTGATGTTGCATAAAAGTGTTTGAGGATCAAGCCAAGTGTTTATTTACATTACATTACATTACTGCTGTTGTGTAATTAAATAAATATAATAATTAATGTAAAAAATATTATATATACAATATATATATATTGTAACTGTCGGGTTAATTCTTTATATAAACTCTAGTATGTTTAGTAATGGTAGGTTGTGGGTTACTTATACAATTACAACATAGTAGAAAGACAGTTTGGTTTATTAAATCAAATGAGGGAAATCAAATGTAGCTTTTTCCCCCTTGTTATCCTTGTAATTTATCATCAATCATAATCTAAAATAAATGAATAAATAAATAAATAATCAATTATCAAAAGAAAATTGATAGCTTCAGCCATGTTATGGTCAAACTATCAAACTATCAGCTGCTCTTGTTTCTTGTTTTTAGTGCTTTTAGTTTAGGAAGTTTTTTTTTTTTTACTACATTTACTTAAACAGAAGGATTCATTTGTACCTTATAGGCTGTGTTCGTAGTGTTTGTATCTTGCTGAACAAAAATATATGTATTTAAATATCACTAAACTCAATCTTTATCTGAAAAATACTAAGATAATACAAATCTGATGTTTAAATAAAACAGGCTCCTCCAAAACGCATGTGCTGCACCTGATTTTATTATTAGATAAAATCACAAGAACTTTAATTTCTATTATAATTACATTTTACAAATTATATTTAAAAAACATTTCTTCAGGTAATTGTTTTAATATTTTACCTCTATACCTTAATACTGTTTAAAGGAAGATCAAATATCCAGATGATTAAATATTAAATATATTTTACAAATGTTCAAAAATGATCAGAGATACCATCTTTTTTTCTGTATATCAGTCAGCCCAGGAAAATGCTGCTGCTGCTGCTCCTGCGCTTCAGCCATGTCACCCCTGCATCCAAGTGATTCGGTAAGCATGACGAAGCAGTTCTGGGGAAATCTCGGCGGAGGCTTGGAGGCTCAGAGGCTGGGGTCCATATGGGAGAATGAGTGGACTGATTTTGTAATACCCTGAAAGACTGTCAGTGCTCGTGGTTTCGAGTATGTGCAGTCTGTGTGTGTGTGTGAGAGAGAGAGAGAATGTGTGTGTGCGTGTGAGAGAGAGACAGACAGACCGTAGGAACACTAGAAGCGCAGGGAGACACTGCTAGGGGAATCTCTACAAAGAAAAACATAAAAACACTTAATCAGTGATGAAGGCTGGGTTTAATGCTAAAAACAGTGTTGAGTTAAAAGAGCTGATGAAGAAGCTCCAGGAGATAAACCCCACCGTGCTTTACTCCTTTACCCCGCCCCCCCCCCAAAACCAGCCTCCACTACTACCCCCCAAATCTGTTCTAACTGCCCCCCATTCCCCTACTCTACCACCCCCCCACACCACCCCATGACGACTGACCCACTTTTCCCCTGGCTGCTATTTTCAGCGGATCCTTAGGGACACGATGCGCAAGAGAAAGACAGACAGAGAGAGAGAGAGAGAGAGCGAGAGATGACAGAAGAAGAGATAGAGTGACCAAAGGAAAGAAGGAATGAGAAAGAAAGAGAGAGAGAGAGAGAGAGAGAGAGAGAGAGAGAGATGGAGAGCGAGAAGGTGAGGGAAGACTCTGACAGGGATGTCCTGTTTAATAAGCTGAAGTGTGATTGGCTCAGGTCGAGTTTCAGGAGCTTTCCCATCTGCCACGGCCTCGAGCTCTAAAGGCCAAACCGTCTGACGCTCAACACACTAAAAATACACAACAACAAATAACAATATTTCAACACCTAATACACAATAACTAACAATACTCTAACCTCAGACTTTAACACTTATCACTCAGTATCCACTATGACTTATTTCCAGAGTTGGAAAGTAATGAATTACATTTACTACATTTAAGTTACTGTAATTCAGTAGATTTTATGAGTAGTTTGTAATATTTGAAGTAGTTTTTAAAATAGGTAATTTTACTTTTACTCAAGTACATTTTGACACAAGTAATTTACTTTGCTACATTGGAAAACTCCCGATTACTGAGTAAAAAAAAAATGCTGGGGAAAAAAAAACAATTGTCTGAATAAAAAAAAAAAATTGGCACGGATGCTCACGAGTGGAATAACGAGGCAATAACGTCCTCATGCAATGCAAAATGTGCCCCGTCGGACAGAGCTGTCAGCTTTAAACCCCCCCCCCCCCCCAAAAAAAAACTTCCCCATCAAACCTGTAAAAGCATGTGGTGTTAGTACTTTTATCATTAAACAATCTGCTTAAATGTAAAAAAAACATGTAAATAGCAGTTAAAGCAAAGCAATGGCAAGTTAAAAAATAATAATGAACTGTAAAACTATATAATCATAGTTTATAGTCACCTATATGACTATAACCTTTTAACAGTAAAGAAAAAAATGGATCATATGACACTTGTTCTTGACCATGTTTTATGGGGTGGTCTGAACAAACACTGCCTGAAAGGTCCAAATTATTATGTGGAATAATAGTTCATTAAAAACAATTTATTTTTTGATTTGTTTTTTCCTTTTTTACATCAAATAATTAAAAGTAACTATGTAACTTTTACTCAAAGTACATTTTAAATTGAGTACTTTTTACTTTTACTCCAGTAGATTTTAGATGGGTATTTTTACTTTTACTTGAGTAGAATTTTAGTAGTAAAGTAAAGGTACTTTTACTTAATTACAATTTTTCAGTACTTTTTCCACCTCTGCTTATTTCATATATCAGGGTTCATACAAATTTTACCCAATACAATACATACCAATACATACTATGCCTTCAAGGCAAATTTTCATGACCATACAATTTTTAAAACACCAGTGCAGACCTAGATAATAAAACCAAAAAATCAACTTAAACAATAATTCATATTGATTATAGTAGGCCTAAATTGAATCAGATAAAATGTTGACACACAATCTTTAATAATAAAATGTGTGTCAGATCCTAAAAGCTGCATTGTGTAGGGCTAAATTACTGAATTAGCTCTGAGCTGACATATATTTGTTAGCTCAAAATAGTTTTTCCATCGATAAACTGAAACCCAAATATTTGTAGAGCAAATTTCCATGACTTTTCCAAAACTATGAGAGTATTTTTATTTTTCCAAAACTTATCCAGGCCTGGAAATTGCTATTTTCAAATTTCAAATCAGGTTTTTCATGACCGTACGAACCCCAAGGTATATAATATGAGTTATTCTGTATCCAATTATAAATATTCAATATTACGTAGCTAACGTTTAATTATTCAGAATCTACTATACATTATACAGTATCTACTAAATATTATTCACTATCCACAAGTTACCAGTATCCAGTATAAATAAATTAGTATGCAAATTATCTAGTATCTACTATGAACTATTCAGCAAAGAGTATAAATAATTTAGTATGCATTCCAAATTATCTAGTATCTACTATGAACTATTCAGCATAGAGTATAAATTATTTAGTATCCAGTGTGAACAACTCAGTACATATTATAAGTTTTTAATATGTAGTATGAATTATTCAGTATCTACTAAGAATTATAGAACTAGTCAGTATCTAGTATGAATTATTTAAGATCCAGTTTAAACAATATAGTATCTATCATGAGTTATTTAGTATTTAGTATGAATGATTAAGTATCTAAAATTAATTATTCAGTAATTGTACACTGTACACTAGATAGATACTTTAGATAGATAGATAGATAGATAGATAGATAGATAGATAGATAGATAGATAGATAGATAGATAGATAGATAGATACTCTTTGTGTGGGCTGTAAGGCTGCTAAATAATTCATCTGACCATCTTCATCTCATGTATGTATGTAACCACAATATGCACATGGCATAATCAAGTGCAATATTATATCACTTAAGGCAAATTTTAGTCAAATTATCAGGCTTTTGCTATTTGATACAATTTTTTTTACTTTATTTTTGGATCCACAGAGTGCATTATTTAATGTCACGGCATGTTGGACCACTGACTTCTGCTAAAATCCATTGAAATCATATGTATTTTTAATATTGTAATATACTATATTGAAGCAAATAAACATTGCAATGTCAATGTTTCCCAGTATTGAGCAGCTCTAGTGTGATGTGTATTGCGTGGTAACTCAGAACAGACATCATACACAGAAGACTTTCTTTGCTTATTTTGTTCCCAAAAACATCACTATGAATATTTCATACTGTACACAGCACGGTCTGTACTCACCTAAACAGAGCCGCTTTAGTACAAGATCTGGTTAGTGCAATCTGTGACTCACTCGACCTCTTTGTTTTTTTGTTTTTTGGCAAATTTACAGAATAAAGAATAAAGTGTTTAATGCTGCTGATAAAAATGCTGATGCTTTAAAATAATATATATTTATTAGACAGCAATGCTTTTAGTTAATATAAGGTTTAGTGGTTTGCAGATCAATATTTACTTATGTTCAATACACATTAGGGGTGGGCAATATTATGTCGTGTACAATATATCGTGACAGAAATATCATGATATTAAAAATCCATATAGTGATAATAGGGCTGTTCTGTCTCAAAAGTAGTCTATTATTTACTGTGAAGCTTTAAGTGTATTTATTGTATAATTATTTTAGTTTGCAGTTTATATGCATGCACTAAATATTCTGCAATATTATTTGCCGCATTATATTATTTTATGCTATATTATTTATTTTGCCACATTATGATTATACTGTTATACTATTATACTATATTCCTGAAATGAATGAATTATTTTAGTTTTCCAGTATCGCCAAGTATATCATTATCGCAAAATTACCCTGAAATATTGTGATATTATTTTAGAGCCATATCGCCCACCCCTAATACACACTAGTGCATGAACAGCATATCACTGGTAGGTTTTAATTAAATTGATGAAAACTTTTAAGAATATTAAAGTTTTTTAACATATGGGGCCCTATCGTACATGCACACTCAGCTTGTTTATACCCCTGTTTCTTAACACACACACACACACACTAAAATAACATTGCTGTTTGCACTGTTAAGATATCAATGCGCCAAAATCAGAGCACATCTGGTTCTTAAAGGGAATGACAACTGATAACGAGCGCAGGGCGGTAAGTGCGCTAGGCGTACCTACAGGAATGGACTCCAATCATAAACTGTTGTCTAGGTTTATTTCAGTCAGTGGTGATAGGTAAACAGGCTTTTCAACGGTATAAGATTTAAGATTGGTTTTATAGAAGCATTGTTACTACAAATAAATAATTTACCAAACACAAGATACCCCTATCAAGAGTGCATCTTTCAGCCTATACAGTGAGTAGCTAGATAACACGGAAACACAGTAGAGGCTCAAATATATACCAATATATAAATATATAAGTAATTGGGGACATTTTTCTATTGTGTGTAAATGTACAGAAATTCACAGGCGCTTTCAGCTGGCACTCAGAGTTCAATTGTGTTTTTAACGTGATTAATTTAAAAAATAATAATTTAAAACATTTAATATTGGATAAACCCTTAATGAATTTATGCATTAGCTCACAGGGTTGCCAGGGAGGGTTAATACTGCATCTTGCCCAACCCTCTGGTGGTATTGGCGATAAAAGCTGATTGACCTGAGAGACAATCAGTACTTGGCCGCAAAGTCACTAATCGGTCCATCTTTAATGAGATCCCATTCATTTTGTACTTGAAGCTTCTACACAAGCCTTAAGACATCATCCATTAGTTGATCTACTCTCTGCTAATGTTCTAGTAAACCTGTGGATTTGAATAAGCTCCGGGTCTAGGTAATTCACAACGTAGGGGCAGAGTTTACAGGCTTAAAGGAGAAATCTGGTGTAAAATGGACTTTTGGTGTAGTAAAACATGATGAAGAGTACTTACTTTTGTTAAAAAAGCATTCCTCCGTCCTCACGCAGCTTTCCAAGATCCAGTAATTTTATATTTTTGGCTCAGCACTCTTTGAAACAGCCGTATCAGGGCATATTTTGCCCCAATAATTAGATTTTTACACTGTTATCCAGGTTCAAAATAGCTCTACACCTCATTGGTAGAATCCAGAGAGCTCTGACATTTAAAGCGAGGCATTTAGAACTTTAAAAGTGCACAAGAATCTTATATTAAACCAAGCTTATTTAACAATCCATAGTGCAGGTAAATCTCCATGGCGCCGCCATCATTGTACTGATAATGCCTTTGATAAATAAAAAAAAAAAAACATAGTACTTCAGGATGAAAGCATTTATTTGTAATGTGTGACAGCGTCCTGTATCATTACTACATCTCTGCTGTTTGTAACAAACTAAACTGTGTGAAACCCAGCCCTTTTACAATAACCACACCTTTTTTGAATAGAGCTGAATAACTTTTTAAAAACAAGTTCTGTGGGGATATAAACATTTTACAACATAAGCAGAGGTTACACTAGCTGTTGCATTTAAATAAAGGAGGTAGAATTACAGTATATTAGAAAAAAACGTGATTGAAAGTTGCCTGTTTTGCCATTGAAACCTATGGGAATGGGTGGGGTTACACAGCTTTCTGAAACCGAACAGCAGGGGGCGCCCGACCTGTGGTGGCTTCACTTTTGAGAGACGATGCTCTGTCCAGCTATACACAGTCTATAATCAGAACAGTGATGGCGGTGCCCAGCACTACAGGATGTAAACAGTGGGGTTTTTTTTTAACTTCCTGTGCACTTTTTATGTTATTAATGCCTTGTTTTAAATGTCAGGGCTCTCTGGATTCTGTGATTTATTGCCCTGATACGGCCGTTGTAAAGAGGGCCGGGCAAAAAGAAAATAATTTCTGGATCTCAGAAAGCTGTGAAAGAGCAGATCTGTGCTATTCAACAAAGGTAAATACTTTTTATCATGTTTTACTACACCAAAATCAATTTTACACCAGAGTTCTTCTTTAACAGCAAATGAAAAAGGGAACCAGACTGAAGTGAACTGATCTGGACGGAGCCGTCGTTACACAATCTCCAGCTCATCCAGCACAGAGGCTGTTCCTGACAGGCCCTCGAGTGTCACAGATCAAATCTATTTAGCCAGCGCCTTCTCATAACAGCACTCCGGGCTGCGGGCTGGAGGACCAGCGATCAAACCTCGCGCCTTCCTCGCTCAGTCTGCAGCAGAGCCGACACCCGCCGCTTCCGCTTCATGCATTTTTCATGTCGCCTCGGCTGCCAGAGCCCCCCATAGTCACAATATGAAAAATGGAAAATTGCACAAAGACATTACCTCGCGTCTCTACAGATGATGACGAGGCTACTAGTGTTCTTAATGACAGGTGAAGAGATCAACACAGACGGTACTTCAGAGGTACACCAGAGGTCTTCTCAACAGATCAGAGCTGTTTGGTGGCATGATAGGTTTCAACTAGTGGTGTCACCAGATTAAAACATTTAATCCGATTAATCACAATATAATATATTCTGTGATTAACTGCGAGTAATTGCATTTGCTCTTCTTAAGTCGCAAGTTTTTTACAGTGGATATTAGTGCTGGGCGATTATGGCCTAAAAAAATAATCTTACATTTTTTCACAAAAAATAAAATTTTCGATTATAATCAATTATTTAAATGAAACTACAAATGACAAAGAAATAGTTCAAAATTAGGTTGAACTAGAAATGGTTGAAAAAGGTTGAGTCGACTCATTAAGTGAATCAATGATTTAAAACATTGTTTTTAAGCCCATGCCTTCATATCACACGCTAACCTTGTGTAGAAACAGTCTGGGAGATACTCACACTGACTTACACTGGATTATACTTCAGAACGCAGGTTTATAACTGACAAATGAGAAATAACACATTAACCCTTGTGTGGTGTTCGGGTCTGTGGGACCTGTTTTCATTTTTCATCAAATGATACTAAAAAAAAGCTTTTTCTAACTCAAACTCATTGGCATTGGCTCATTTTTTGTGAAAAACCTATATCAAAATACATTTTCGATAAACACACACTGTACCCCCCCCCCCCCCCCTACACATTTATATTACATACAGTATGTTTGGCCAAGGGCTAATAAACATTGCTTCATTTGTAAATTTGAAACTAAACAAATTTTCTACTCATATCTTGAGTTTAATTCATTTTCTTTTACATTTTATTAAAAAACTAATAAAAAAGAGTAGCACTTTTTGAAAGAAATATATCATAAAAAAGGTAAAGGGCAAATATTAACCATGTAAGCTGTTTATATTGCTTGCAATTTAGGTGAAGCAAGAATGTGTAAAGCATTTTAATATAAAATTGCTTAATTTTGCTGAATTAAATACAAGTAACAAAGTAAACGAGTAACAAAAATATGAACACCACACAAGGGTTAAACGAGTCACAGAAGAAACTTTGAAGGAGAGATTATTATTGTTTCCATAATTTATCACGGATTCTCACCAGAGAGCGATGACACTGCAATTTTTAGAAATGTATTGATTTTTAGCTAAATATACGCTTTATTCCACTGGGTGCTTGTGTTGAAAGTGCTGGAATAGTGTTGGGCTGAGTCGAATGGTTATAATGGTTGGTCTGTGGGAGGCGGCAGTAACCAAGATGGATAAACACTTCAGAAACGAGTAGCGCTTTCAGGTATTTTAGATTAACAAGATAAAATGTCTGTATGTAAAATCGTGATTACTCCATTTTGAAAATCGCTTTCAAACTGTTACTCGAATTAATTTAATTAATCATAGCTTCTATGGTATATTCCTGGTCCACAGCTGATCCTGTTAAATGATTACACAACTTGGAATGGATCATCCGATCCATATTGCACCCATTTTTTTTTTTCATATTTCAACCTCATTTAGTGTGTGTCGTTCCCAAGCCGTATTCTGAGGAGGCACCACCACTCTATGATCAGTTTATTTACCGCTATCCTATGACTTACTGGGTATATCAGTGTATTTGATTATACACTACCTTCACCTGGATTTAAGTGACTAAATGATGTGGGGTTGGTTGATGCTGCAGTTGGTCTGCAGGTTTAGGTTCAGCAACAGTATGTGCTAAAATAATGAGGTCAGCTGACTACCTGAATATAATGAATATAGACCAGATTATTCCTGAATCAATGGATTTTTTTCTTCCCTGATGACACGGCCATATTTCAAGATGATAATGTCAGGATTCATGGGGCTGGAATTGTGAAAGAGTTCAGGATTCAGGGACCATCATCAATGTTGCTGCAAGATCTTGGTGAAAAATTAATGCAACACTGGATTAAAATAAATCTTGTGATATTGCAGAAGCTTATTTAAACAATGCCACAGTGAATACGTGCAGCAATCAAAGCTAAAGGTGGTCCAATTAAATATTGTGTATAGTTTGGCCAGGCAGTAAACTTAATTAATGAAAGTTTTTTTTTTCCATTCGTCATGATTAATCAACTCAAGTTTACACCCCTAACACACACACACACACACACACACACAGCTCACTTACACAGCAGTGTGTCTGTGTTTAAAATCTCGACATGGGTCTAACCTGTCACTGTTAGAGTGATGCCATCGATCCTCCTGTCTGCCCGGAGCCGGCTAAGAGAATCCGCGCTCCATAAACAAAACCAAGCGGCCGATCACAGACGAGAGGATTTCGCAGGCGGCCGTGAGACGTAATCAATAGCTACCAGCACGAGTGTGGAAAAGAGCACAACGGCACCCTCGCGGCTACACTCTGTGTACACACATCTTCGCGGACGGGGCTATTTGTGTGCCGATCGATAGTCAGCAGCCTAAAGAAACGTGATCTGAAGCTGTAACTGATTTGTTTACCTTGCCATTGTTGTGTAAACAGAGGCTCATGAATTACCACATCGCAGGAGACCGGAGATCGTTTTTTTTTTTTTTTTGAGCGTTTACGAAGAAATAGCGTCCATTAAAAACACATTACACGTCTAAAAGTATCCAGAGTTCACATATAATGAGATAGTTCAGCTACTGAACTACTGCTGAAAAGCGCTGCCATTAGAAAGTGATGCTGTGGAGCTGCTGCTCATGACCTTCACAGCATCACCCTGTCCGACGCAGAGCCAGAGGAGGCTAGAGGAGCATAAAGCCCTCCTGCATTCTTTGGAATTATGGAGCTCCTTCTCACATCTTACGCTTGAGTTGGAGTAGTGGCAGAATATTTATCCTTAACACCAGTATCTGTCCGCAATGTTCTGAAATCTATTGTAAAGCCTTCCCAGAAGACTGAAGGTTTTACTGCAGTACAGTAGAGGTTGTAACTTCGCTCCATCCACCATCTTTGGAATACGTTGGAGTGGCAGAGTTGCTCTCAATCTTGTGTGGGTAAATTCCAAAATCTATTGTAAATAAGGGTGTTTAAAAACCCCTATTCCCCAGATGCAGCCTATCTATCTATCTATCTATCTATCTGTCTGTCTGTCTGTCTGTCTGTCTGTCTGTCTGTCTGTCTAATATAAACACTAATATTTTAATAATGGAAGTGTTCCTTGTGTAAGTACAACATTTCATAATTAAACTACGATTTTAATTGTAACTGAAATTACCCTAAAAAAAAAAAAAAAACGATTTTTCGATTCAAATCGATCTTCATTTGAATGATACGATATCAATTCAAAAACACCCGAATTGATCCCTGAAATTAGCCCATTTTCCCTGTCTATGCATACCTTTTTAACGTCTCTGTCTTTATCTCACAAGACCGTGAGACAGTTAAGCATGGCGTGTCTTTTTATTGTCACTATGCTTGAGTGAAGTGGCTATTCCACACCTGTATAGAAAGTATAGAGAAGCACAGTTTTGCAATTAACTATATTAAATAATATTAAAAAAGAATATAACTGTTGTGTTGAGTCTTTATTATATAAACACTAATATTTTAATAATGGAAGTTTAAGTGTTCCTTGTTAAAGTACAACATTTCATAATTAAACTATTTTAGCAGTCTTATTTTAAAGTAGCACCCCCTTGGGTGCTACTTTAAAATAAGACTACCTTTATAAATGGTTTATAAATGGTTTACAATTAGTTTATTAATGGTTACTAATTAGGTTGTAACTGCCTTAAAAATCATTAATAATCAGTTATAACACATATGTAGAAAGGGCAACAATGACCCAATAGTGAACCCACAGCCTTCTATGTAGTTGCCCTTCTTATGTATAATAAGACTAATGTATAAATAACTGATTATTAATGATTTTTAAGGCATTTACAACCTAATTAGTAATCATTAATAAACTACTTGTAAACCATTTAAAAAAACCCTTTATAAAGGTAGTCTTATTTTAAAGTGGTACCCACAAGGGTTAATTTTGGATTATACTGGAGTCCCCATCACTTGTGTGGTATGTTTTGACATCTAGTATAAAGCCTCCACAAAAAAAGAAAAAGCTGTTACTGCACCACAGTAACAGTTACAAAATCCCTGATAAAAACCCCTGATTTCAGAGGAAGCAGGTGTCCACACACTTTTGGATCCATTCATACGTAGCAGATATAAGCAGCTGCAAATAGAACGTCTCTGCGTGAAGCGGCTGCATTCATATCACTTGGACGGTGGTAAGTTGCTGTAATGACTGTATGAATTATTGAAGAGGAGCTAACTTACGAGGCTTTGATTAAATGAGCGAGTCTGACGGCGCCGTGTTGTGTCTCTGAAGGCGGACCTGCTGAAACAGGGCAGAGGCAGCAGCGCATGCAAATGAAATGACACAGGGCTCTTAACTGACATCACCTTGAAAGACCATATGTATGTACTGTATATATAGAACACACACATACACACACACACACATACACATACACACAGAGACATCACTGCTAGAGGAAGCAGCTTTCCAGCTTTCTACAGACACATTATGACTCAGCATAAAAACAGCAGGGTACACACTTCAGTCTGAGACTGGAGTTCCAGTCTGGGCTCTCAGGACAACCCAGTGACAGAGCTCATCTCCACTGACCGATGCTCCACACCACGTACATGCTAATCATTTTACACGGCTATAGGAGACTGTGGACCTTTTTGCTGTTTGTAGCAAAAAGAAAAAATCACACTTCTTATTTCCTATTAATTACCTACTAAAGACAGATTATATATCTGTTCAGTATCATTTATTTAACTTCAGTCCTGAATAGGGGTGTGCCATATTGTATCGTACGCAATACTTTTTTTTTAAATATCATGAACAATATTATACTCATGAAATATTGCGCCATATCACCCACCCCTAATTATCATATCAGGGTACTAATTGTTTTCAGCAAAAAAAAAATTCACACTGTTCTCCTTTCCCATTATATATCTACTAGAGACAGATTATATCTGTCATTTATTTTACTTTAATCCTGGATATGTGGAGATATATGAAACGCATTATTAGTATCATGACATTCTGTATTATTGACTTCTGTTACAAATCTGAAAAAAATTGGATTATTTTTTTTTATATCTCAGTTGGGGTATAAAAAATACCATATCATATCGTATGCGGTAATATAATTTGGTGAAAATCTATAATATTGGCAATTTAAATTGAATATTTACTATAGTCATTTATATTAAATTTAACGTCATATTACCAAGAATATTTTTACCACCAAACACCCTGATATATCTATTATATCGCCCACTCTTAATGGCGGGAATGGATGTAAATTAGCACATTAAATACATTTCTTGGGTTCTGTCTGCAATAGAAGTGAAAATAAAAGATGAAGTAAATGTACAGCAGTCTAAAGCTCTGCCACTATGATCAGGAGATCGCTGGTTCAAATAAAAAAATAGGAAAAATTATTAATAAATGTAGAAAAAAAAAAAAGCAATGCTCCATTAACTTCTTTTGAAATGCAGAGGTTTACATATACTGATCTTTGAACCTGAGGTCTTTGGATTATAGGGTAATTTCTTATTTCTTAAATATCTTGTCACATACTGCACATTTATGTTTAATTCTGAAAGTCTATTTTATACACAGCAGTCAGACCTTTTCATTCAGTACTCTGGTACTGGAACACTGTGTTAGTAAAGAACTTTAATCAACAAGCTGATGTCTGTAAGTTTTGGGATTTGGGGGATTTAGGCCCCCTTTCTGGGTGAGAATGGGTAATTCTGCATTGAGCATGTGGAAAAATCTTTTTTAACTGGGCGGGTGTGATGCGGTCTCCTTTTGGAGCAGATGAATCCGATTCCAGGTTATGTTCATTCAGAGAGAGAGAGAGAGAGCAGCTCAGTCAAAAACTGCTGAGGGAAATGTCTTCAGAGGATGTAAGAGAGATATTATTATATACAGTTGTCAGTTTTGTCAGTGTAAAAGAATGAGCTACTGAGGTCTGAGGTTCCCCTTCTGAAGTCTCCATTGCTCCACCAGCCGCTCGGCTTCAGTAAAACTAAGCCGGATCCTCTTTTAGAGGCTGTACGTGTGACGTAAGTACGTAAAGGTGCGTGATGTGGCCAGAAGAAGAACTCCATCGAAAAGCGACTTGACACCCCAGTTTTCAGCACACTGGTACCAGTAAACATAATATTGTGTCTCTTCTCCACTCAGAAATGCTTCTGCTTTCAGTTTAGAAACAAAATAATACAGATACATCAAGCTCTAGCCCATCTTACAGAAATATTAGTGTATTAGTGTAAAAATGAGGGGAACATACCCGCCCCCATCCCTCTCATACTGAGGCCTGGGTGTACTCGCTTTGATTTATGTGGAAATGATGTAAATATCTGAATCAGGTAGATGAAGTGCACTGTCATCTATTCATTAATCACACTCTGGAGTTCTATCAGCAGAGCTCCGTTTGGCCCGAATCAGCCGGAGCCACCTCTGATTACAAACACACCCTCAGACTACAGCCCTCAGTAATAAATAACAGACTGGTGCTGCAGGAGCGGCGGAGCAGAGGCCAGTGTTGGAGGTGTTGGTGCTGCGGGTTTCTCCCTGTGGAACTGACTGAGGATGGAGACGTCTCTTTAATATCCACACTGCCATTAAAAGCCTCCAGTTGGGTTTATGCTCGGCAGTTGACTCTCGGCGCTGGCGTCCCCCGGCCTGACCTTGACTGGAGTTCGCGCCGGGACTGAGCGTGCTCTAGCTGATGATGGACTGGAGTGATACTGGGTCATTTTTGGTGAAGCACTTTGCATGCTTTATAGCCTTCAGAGGATGCTCCAAAAATGATGTAACTGCTGTCATAAAGGCTTATTTAAATTCGTTTTGGTTCAAAATGATTTTCAGGTTTGAGACGATTCAGTTAAAATGTTTTGATTGGTTTAGTGCAGTTTATTAAATCTTTATAATAAAAGTCCAACAACACACACAGCTCTGAAAAGAATTAAGAGACCACTTCAGTTTCTATTTATAGGTTTATGTTTGAGTAAAATGAGCATTGTTGTTTTATTCTATAAACTACGGACAACATTTCTTCCAAATTCCAAATAAAAATACTGTCATTTAGAGCAGAAAATGAGATATGGCTGAAATAAAAAAAAAAGATGCAGAGCTTTCAGACCTCAAATATGTAAAGGAAAACAAGTTCATATTCATAAAGTTTTCAATATTTGGTGGAATAACCCTGGTTTTTAATGGCATATTCTCCTCCACCAGTCTTACACACTGCTTTTGGATAACTTTATGCAAAAATTCAAGCAGTTCAGCTTGGTTTGATCGCTTGTGATCATCCATCTTCCTCTTGATTATATTTCAGAGGTTTTCAATATGGTAAAATCAAAGAAACTCATTATTTTCAAGTGGTCTCTTATTTTTTTTCAGAGCTGTATATGTAAAGACAAAAATAACAAAATAATGTACAGTAAAAAGACAAAACTATTGAATTACAAAAAATATAAAATAAACAAAACTAAGAGAAAGCTGAGGTAAATAAATATGTTTTTAGCTGCTTTTTAAAACTGGTGAAGAGTTTCATATCTTTGGTGCATAAAAACAGAGAGTAGCACAAGATAGATAATCCTAAGGCTCAAACTGGAACATATTCTTTCAGGAGTTCTGATATGTATGCTAGTAAGGGATTTATACAATTATATAACAAAATAATCTTAAAATCTATTCAAAAAGATTTTGCTTGCATCAGCAGCCAGAGTCAGAGACACAACTGACCTTGCTCTTTCAGGGGTGAGTAGTGTTGAGGACACTGCTAGTGATAGGAATAGGAGTTCACATGAATAGGGATTGGGTAATTGGCCTTCCATGGTTATGGAGAAAATGGGGTAAAATTAGAAACTAAAGCCTGCCAATTAACAGGTGAGTTGATTTAGGTGTGTTTGAGTAGGAAAAGCACAAAACCAGAATTGCCTGTCCCTGTCCTGGGTTGCACCCAGATGCCTAGTTTCGATCACTGTTACTGATTCCCTAGTGAACACACACACTCCATGCAGTCACGACACTGGAGCTAACCATGTAATAATCTTTTTTCACATTTATAATTTAACATTTTTACATTTATCTCATGATTTATTATGAAGTTCTTGAATCATTAGTCACTAGTTTATCCTCGCTGGTGTTGCTGTTACTGGAGTTAAAATCACTGGTGTAACCCTAAATAGGGTTACAGTTAACAGAGTTAAAGTCACTGGTATAACCTTGATGGTTTTACAGTCAATAGAGTTGAAGTCACTGGTGTAACCCTCGCTGGTGTTACAGTCACTACAGTTAGTCACTGGTGTAACCCTCGCTGATGTTACTGTCTTTGGAGTTCAAATCACTAGTGTAAACCTCGCTGGTGTTACAGTCACTGGAGTAAAATTCACTTGTGTAAACCTTGCTGGTGTTACAGTCACTGGAGTTTAAATCACTGGTGTAACTGTCACTGGAGTTTAAGTCACTGGTGTAACTCTCACTGGTGTGACTGTCACTGGAGTTTAAGTCACTGGTTTTAACTATCACTGGTGTAACTGTCTCAGTTGTAACCCTCAATGGTGTTACAGTCAGTAGAGTTAAAGTCACTGGTGTAACTTTAGCTAATGTTACTGTAATTGTAGTTAAAGTCACTGGTGTAACCCTTGCTGTTATTACAGTCACTAGATTTAAATTGGCTGGTGTTATAGTAACTGGAGTTAAGGTCACTGTTGTAACCTTGATGGCATTACAGTCAATAGAGTTTAAAGTCACTGGTGTAACCTTGCTGGTGTTACAGTCAATAGAGTTTAAAGTCACTGGTGTAACCTTGATGGCATTACAGTCAATAGAGTTAAAAATCACTGGTGTAACCTTGATGGTGTTACAGTCACTGGAGTTAAATTTACTGGTGTAACCCTTGATAGTGTTACAGTTAATAGATTTAAATTTGCTGGTGTTACAGTCACTAGAGTTCAAGTCTCTGGTGTAACCCTCAATAGGGTTACAGTCAATAGAGTTCAAGTCACAGGTGTAACATAGATGGTATTACAGTCAATAGAGTTGAAGTCACTGGGGAAACCCTTGCTAATGTTACAGTCATTGGTGTTAAATTCACTGATGTAACCCTTGCTGGTGTTACAGTCACTAGATTTTAATTCACTGGTGTTACAGTAGCTGGAGTTAAATTCACTGGTGTAACATCAATGATGTTACAGTCAACAGAGTTAAAGTCTCTGTTACGTTTGTTAGAGCTGCAGTTGCTTGTGATACAGTCACTAGAGTAACCATCACTGGAGCAATTCAACTGCATTAATACCTAGTTCTAGGTGATGTGCCCGATCCTTTGACTGGTGCTGTACACACCCATACACACAGACACACACACACACACTCACAGGCTTATTTGGATGGGTGGCAGCAGATCAGACGAACATGTTTTGACTGGTAAAACAGAGGAATGCAGGACTCCTAGATTCACTCAGCTTTATTCTCAGAAACGTTTTTTCAGCACTAAAGCCTGAAACCACGTTAACGACTTATGAAACTGGAACCATGTGATTCCTTATTATTAAAGGACGAGACCGAAACAAAAAACCCTCAGTCCTCATCTTAGATCTCATTAAACTCACCCACATTGTAAAGGATATCATTTATCATTTAAAAAAAGTCATTTCCTGGTATGTTAGGACATTTTCAGATCCCCTTTTAAAACACCAGTCACTTGATCTTTAAAAAGGGTTCTAAGGTTCAGTGGTGGGTTTCTGCAGCACACAACTGTCAGTTTATGGTTAAACCTGTCCACTCACTACAGAACTGAAACTACAGAGCAGAATTCTCAGTAGTGTACTCATTCCAACACCTTACCCTAAAGCCACTTCTCACTACTTTCTACTTAACCCTTTACTTTCCCCAGAATTGTGTTAGACAGTGACCAGTCTCCTGTCTCACCTCTCGCTTCTGCTTTTATTGTACTCATTTGAATGCTCATCTTTAAAGCCAGATCCTATTAAGATTTACCTAATCTACATCCTTTACTATTTTGGCAATAAAGTGGCAACCTTTATTTTTGCACAATATAATGTCCCAGGATTTATTGAGTTAAACTATATTACTGTCATTTTTAGCCATTGATGATTTACAGAAGTGTTCGTTACATTACTGTGTATCATGTTTTAATAAAGGTTGTCAATATGGCAAAATACATAACATTTCAGAAAAAAAAAAATCTCTCACCAAAACCAATGTATCAATGTACTCAATGTAATCTCTGGAACAAATAAAGAGACCACTTTATTTTCTAAACCAGTTTAATTTAGCTATTTATAAGTATATGTTTAAATAAAATGAACATTTATCCCAAAATTCAAATAAAAATTGAGAAAATGAGAAATGGCTGAAATAAAATAAAAAAAGATGCAGAGCTTTCAGACCTCAAATAATGCAAAGAAAACAAGTTCAAATTCATAAAGTTTTAAGAGATCAGAAATCAATATTTGGTGGAATAATCCTGGTTTTTAATCACAGTTTTCATGCATCTTGGCATCATGTTCTCCTCCACCAGTCTTACACACTGCTTTTGGATAACTTTATGCTGCTTTACTCCTGGTGCAAAAATTCAAGCAGTTCAGTTTGGTTTGATGGCTTGTGATCATCAATCTTCCTTTTGATTATATTCCACAGGTTTTTAATTTGGTAAAATCAAAGAAACTCATAATTTTTAAGTGGATTCTTATTTTTTTTTCCAGAGCTGTACATCCACTAATTCAGCCCACAACAGTTTAGCCCCGCCCATTTATGCTGAAGTTATAAGGAGTGTTTCAGTCTGGAATGCTTTATGGATGAGACTCAATACAGAGCAGCACAAAAGTCATTCACACACAGTACCAGTCAAAAGTTTGGACACACCTTCTCATTCAATGTTTTTTTAGGGTTTTATTTCTACACTGTAGATTAATATTAAAGACTTGAAAACAATTAAGGGGAAAAGTGTTTGTCCTCTACAACCTACTGATCTAAACCTGATGAACTGAGATGGTGATTTGAGGTGATTTAATTGGGATGAGCTGGAGCTTCACAGCATGAAGAAAAAGCAGCAACTATTGTTCAGCACCTCCAGGAACTCCTTCAAGACAGTGTTAGCGCATTTCCATCTTTGTGGAACCGGCACTGTTTTGGTTCGGGACCTAATTTTAAACCGGTTTGCAACGTTTCCACCAACAAATGTAGGTTCCAGAACCAGGAACATTCTTTTGCAGTGGGCGTGTCTGTCTGAAGAGTAGCACCACCGCTGTGTAACGTCCTCTGTTGATAATGTATGATGTAACATTTTGACGGTTCCACTAAAACTGGTTGAAATGAGGGCTGGTTCGCTGAAAAGCACCACAGTTCTTATGAGCCCAAACGGAGTTCTTTAGGAGGAAAAGCACTACGAGAAAACTAGCGCAGATCTGTCCTCAAAGATAAATGTGCTACTTAGAAGACTCTAAAATACAAAACATTCTCATTTATTGAACATTTTTTGTTTGCAAATTAATTTCTTTATTTGTTTTCTTCAATATTAAATTAACAATGTAAAAATTAATGAAAGGAAAGAAAACACATTGAATGAGAAAAGGTTTGTCCAAACTTTTGACTGATACACTCTAAAAAACAGAGGTACGATATAGGTACTTTTTTGTACTTAAAGGTACACTCTTCATAATTGTACCCTCAAATGCACAATATTGGTCTTTACAGGGTCAGATTTGTTCCCTCTGAAGTACAAAGGAATTTTTAACAGCAATAAGTACAAATTTGTACCATTTCACCAGCCAAAGGGTACATTCAGTATTCTGTATCACTGTACTAATAAACAATATATATTTAAATTGCACATTTTTTATTTGAAAGCCAGACAATTTTGGATAATCAAGTTTTTGAGCTATATTTAGTTGATGATAATGTTTATAATTTGTATAATCTTTACTGGCACAAAAACCATAAGTATAAAAAAGGACTTTCACTGAAAGGTACTTTTTTGAACCTCAATATAAGGTACAGCCCCAGCGACAAGCTTTGTACCCTTTTAAGTACAAATCTGTACTTACTTTTCTTAGTGTGTACTGTATACCAGTGTTCAGGACACATGAGAAACTAATTGTATGTAGATAAAGTGGGTTATAAAATGGTCATGTAAAAATGAATAATCACCTCCCTCACTAACATAAGTGGACTTCAGAGAAGCACAAATAATGAAAGGCAGAAAAGTAGGACACAGGCCCTTTAAGGCCAGCAGACCAGCTACGCCACTCTGATTATGACAGGTCCTTTATTTTCACAAGTTTGAACATGACGAGGCCTGCTGTCGTAGCAAAGCCACAGTGACAGAACAGCTGTACTGAGTGACAGACGAGACAGACAGACAGAAGGAAAAGAGAGAGAGAGAGAAAGAGTGAGGCAGATATGCAAAGATAACCGAGTACAAATGAACAGATATGAATAGACAGAAGCCTTTTCTTTCCATTTACTGTGAAGGTCTTTCAGAAAGTTTCGATTTGACCATCCACACCACAAGAAACACTACAAATGCTGCGTGTTCATGTCTAATTCTGTACCTAACCAGACTTTCATACAGAACTAACGTAAATACAACCGTATATATTGTAACTAGTCTCTAAAATTATCCCACAGACATTTTTCTATGGGACATAGATATCCCACAGATATATTTACTAATCTTTAAAATAACCCCACAGTTCTGTACAGAACAAGACTAAAAAAAATGCATTAATCTCCAAAATAGTCCCATAAATCTACAACAAAACCAGATCTAAACACAGCTTTATTAATCTCCAAATTAATCTCACAGTTCTGCATTAAATTAGGCCTAAACACATCTTTATCTCCAAAATAATCTTACAGATTATTACCTTGCACTAAACCAGGTGCGAGGTCTCTCTCTCTCTCTCTCTTTCTCTCTCTCTCTCTCTTACACACCCCAAACATGTTAAACACACTAAACACACACCTCACTGCTCCAAACCCCTCGTTCAAGAGCAGACAAGTCAAGGACGTTCCCCACTCACTGACTGCCAAGAGCTGTACAGCTATAAGCATTAGCTTGTTTAGGGTCAGGGTCCTGGTGGTGGTGTGTGTGTGTGTGTGTGTGTGTGTGTTTTAAAAAAGTGTTAAAGCTGTATTTAACAGCACTGTGCATAAACAAGAGAAGAAGAAAGTATTAAGACAAATGCATGTATGTGAAAATGAAGTCATTACTTTTCTGGCCAGATTTAATACTAGATGTTGGAAAATTGCTGTGAGAAGGATTTGATTGAATGAGCTACAGTCAACTCAGGTACAGATGTTCAAAGCTAAAAAAAAAAAAATACACTATGTGATAATCCGTCACATGCAGAACATTCTCACAGTTCTGCAGATTTTTTCCAAAGGTGTGAAGCGTTGATAGTGTGTTAAATATCATCATACACTTTTAAAATATTATATTACACTGCGTCTTCCTGCATTACCCTGTGTTTGTCTGTATTACCCTGTGTTTGCCTGTATTTTACCCTGTGTTTGTCTGTATTACCCTGTGTTTGACTGTATTTTACCCTGTGTTTGCCTGTATTACCCTGTATTTGGCTGTATTACCCTGTGTTTTTCTGTATTACCCTCTGTTTGCCTGTAGTACCCTGTGTTTGCCTGTATCATCCTGTGTTGGAAATTAGTACCCAGTCTCTGTCTGTATCGTCCTGTGTTTGCCTGTAATACCTTGTGTTTGCCTATATCACCCTGTATTTGCCTGTATTTCCCTGTGCTTTCCTGTATTACCCTCTGTTTGCCTGTAGCACCCTGTGTTTGCCTGTATCATCCTGTGTTGGAAATTAGTACCCTGTCTCTGTCTGTATCGCCCTGTGTTTGTCTGTATTACCCTGTGCTTTCCTGTATTACCCTCTGTTTGCCTGTAGTACTCTGTGTTTGCCTGTATTTTCCTGTGTTGGAAATTAGTACCCTGTCTCTGTCTGTATCGGCCTGTGTTTGTCTGTATTACTCTGTGTTTGCTGGTATTACTGTATATGCCTGTATTACCCTGTGTTGGCCTGTATTACCCTGTAATTGTCTGTATTACTCTGTGTTTGCCTGTATTATACTGTATATGCCTGTATTACCTTGTGTTTCCCTGTATTATCCTGTGTTTCCATGTATTACCCTGTGTTTTTCTGTATTACTCTGTGTTCGCTTGTATAACCCTGTATTTGCCTGTATTATACTGTGTTTGTCTATATTACCCTGTATTTGCCTGTATTACCCTGTGTCTGCCTGTATCACCCTGTGTTTGTCTGTATTACCTCTTGTTTGCTTGTATTACCCCGTGTTGACTTGTTTTACCTTGAGTTGGCCTGCATCTCCCTGTGTTTGCCTGTAATACATTGTGTTTTCCTGTATCATCCTGTGTTGGCCTTTATCACCCATGTGTTGGCCTATATCACCCTGCATCTGCCTGTATTATTTTGTGATTGTCTGTATTACCCTGTGTTTGTCTGTATTAACCTGTGTTTGTCTGTAACACACTATGCTTGTCTGTATTACCCTGTGTTTGACTGTATTATTCTGTGTTCGTCTGTATTACCCTGTGTTTGCCTGTATTATTCTGTGTTTTTCTCAAAATTACCCTGTGTTTGCCTATATTAACCTGTGTTTGACTGTGTTACCCTGTGTTTGTCTAGTGGTCCTGAGCATTAAAGAACAGTTTGAAAAAAGGATAATAATAAAGGATGCAGAGAAACAGGTACAGGACTACAGTGTGTAATTATACACTGTAAAAAAAAAACTGTAGTTTTTACAGGAAAACGCTGGCAGCTGTGGTTACCAGAGTTTTCCTGTTAAAATTACAGACGATAAGTAAATAACTCTACTGAAAAAAAATGTAAATTAATTTACAGTGATTGAAATCACTGCTAAATTACAATAATAATCTGTCAAGTTTACACAAATTAAATGTTAATTTTGCATAGCAGTGTTCTACATAAAAATACCCTTTCCTGTATTTTTTACCTCTAACAAATGTCTTTACTACACTGTAAAAAAAAATCTTGTCAAATTTACGGTGAAAAACTGGCAGCTGTGGTTGCCATTTTTTCACCGTAAAAAATACAGTGATCTTGTATATGGCTTCACGGTAAGGTATATTAACACTTGTAAAACAACAGTTTGAAAATATACTAATAAAGAGGAGTTACTGTTAAAATAACGGTGAAAGTGTATATAGGCTCATGGTATAGCTGTATAATTCACAATGTAACCCTGTTGCTTTTTAAGTGAAAAATGATCCATTCCACAGCATTTATTGTCCAATTTTATGGCAGTTTTAAACAGCATTATCTTTTTCAAAAGCGCTTCATTAACTGGACTATACTGCTCACTTACAGCACAGAGATGTGCTCGGAGAGGGAAATCACTTATATACACATAATGTAAAACCCAGGCAGGTGGATAAAACCGCTATGAAACTACATCATGGTGACGTCTCTGAACTAAACATCTAATTAACATAGCCACGCCCCATAGACAGCTGCGTTACATCCCATTCAGGCCCTGCTTTTCACAATGTAATATACTTTTTTCACAAGAATATACTGTAAACAAAACGGTTTCTCAATATGAAATTTACTGTTGACAAGAATTAAACTGTAATATCTTATACATTTGCAACTGTTTATTTTACTGTGTAGGCATGCAAAGTCCTCCTATATGCTCAGTAAAGCTGGAAAAATAAATCAGATAATAGGTGTAGGAACAAGGAAGTGGTCATATTGTTGTGCTTGTTCGGTGTAGGTTGTTATGTGCTGATGGTGTGTGCTCCTGACGTCGTACTTTTACACATCTCAGATTGCCTCGCCCAGCCAATCAGAGACGGCTGCACCTCATCAGTCCCCGTGAGACTGGAACGGAGAAATCGGCCCAAACATGGGTCTTCCCATGACATCACATCCAACTCTCTCTCTCTCTCTCTCTTTCTCTCCATCTCTCCCTCTTAGACAAACTCTCTCCCTCTCTCTCTCTCCTTCTCAACTCACAGCAACTCTTTACCTTCAGCCGGAAAAGAACAGCTGTTTCCATGGCAACAGCAGAATGAGAGAGAGGTAATGACATGGAGAGGAAAAGAGGGGTGTGTGTGCTTGTGTTTGAATCTGTGTGTGTGTGTGTCAGTATGTGAGGGTGTGTGTTTTGCATGTGAAGGGTGGATGGGGGGGGGGGGTGAGGGACAGGTTGACAGGAGTGCAGACACACACTCATTGTTTTCCTTCCATAAACTTCCTGGTAAGTGGATGCCGTTGGGATGTCAGTTGAGGAGCCACGGGGAACAAAGACCACCAGAGAGCAGGAATAGAGAGAGGTCGTCACTGTTTGTGAACACAAGCCACGCCAAAGTGACTGAGATTGAACAGGCCTCACCCAACGCTGGTGACATCTGAGATCTCAGAGATGATCACAAGTCATAAAATACAAGTCAATTCAGTGAGTACAAGTTAATTCATGAGTCTTTAGGCTCTCAGTTTACAAAAATCCCTGTATACCGTATACCGTGGTACTGTTTTAACATGGTATGATGGTATGAAAAGTGTACACCACCCAACCCTAGTCCATATAGTACTTTTGGCATAAGGTAGGAAAGTTAGCATCCAATATTCTGACCTCTTTAATAATCTTGTCAATGACTTGTGACTCAAATCACACAAATTTAGAAAAAAAAGCTTCAAACTCCAAACAAGCACACAGTCAGGTAAATGATCTCAGATGAGATCGGAGGAACATCCTAAAGACCAGTTCAGTGTGTGCATTTGGAAATCTGTGTCAGCAATAGGTGCAACCTAAAGTATCTGAATGAATTCATTAGCAGAGATGTTCACAAGCATATATACACAGATATATACACAAATACACTGTGTATGTGTGTATATATGTTTGTGGACACCTCTCCTTAAAAGTGCATGTTGGATATATAATGATTAGTGGTTTTAAAATAATTTTATTTCTAATTTTTCCCATTTTCTCCCCAATTTACACGGCCAATTATCCACCCACTCATTTGGACTCCCCCTATCACTAGTAATGCCCCAACACACCAGGAAAGTGAAGACTAACACATGCTTCCTCCGATACATGTGAAGTCAGCCACTGCTTCTTTTCGAGCTGCTGCTGATGCAGCATTGCCGAGCAGCATCACAGTGGCTCGGCTCCGGTACATCAGCTCACAGACGCCCTGTGCTGCAGACATCACCATAGGAGTGATGTGGGGAGAGAGCGCCATCTACCCACCCGGAGGGAGCAGGGCCAATTTTGCTCCCTCTAACGCCGGCAGCTTGATGGCAAAGCTGCATGAGCTGGGGTTCGAACCGGCGACCTCCTGCTCATAGTGGCAGCACTTTAGACCACTGGACCACTCGGCGCCGAATAGTGGTTTTAATCGATAAAAAAAAATGAATTGATCACAATAGAGTTCTATGATTAATCACAATTAATCCCACTTTAAAAGAGAACAAACTGTAGGATAAATAAAAAGGTAATTTACCAACTAAACTGTGTTATATCACTAAATAAAACTGCTAATGCCTCACCAGGCTCTTGTCAGTTTTGTCATGCGATTAATTTAATTTAATTAAGAAAAATTAACGCTTTAAAGTTTCCAGATTAAGTGCACAAGTTAACGTTAATGTTGACAGTCCTAGTAATGTTATGTGTAATTATGGATCTCAGTGAGCAGGTCAGAAGTGAGCAGTGAGCTCGGTGATGTGAACGCTGCTTTAGCCTCTGCTCTATAGCAACAGTTGTCATGGCCTCCTGCTCCCAGCTGAACTGGTCTGTCATCCACAGGCGAGATTCTGACAGCTGTCACTCAAACAGTGCAGCTCGAAACTCGTCACAGACAGGCGGAGAGAGAGAGGGAGGAGGAGGAGGAGGAGTGCAGCAGTCTCTCTCGCTCTCTCTCTCTCTGTCTGTACATTTCATTCCCTCTTTCTGTCTTATGCTTCTCTCTGTCTCTTACTCTCTTGCTCTTTCTGTCGTATATAGCAGCATCTCTCTGTCTTTATTATTAAACTCAGATGAAGAAAACTGCTGTATGAATACTCTCCAATTTGTCTGTTTTTCGTACGTGCTGTTTTCGTTCTGCTGTAGGGTTGCACAAAATGGCCCCAAAAACAATATCACAATATTTCACAGTATTTTTTCAATAACGATATTCTTGGTGCCACTGATAAGATTTTTTGTTAGTGAATTTCAATAAAATAAATATTAAGCTTTATTTAGCAAAACAGTAGAAGGCATTCAGTAAAAAATGAATAATGTTAATTTTATAAGTTTATAAGTATATCTCACCAAGACCCTGATTTTGTAGAAAATAATAGTGTTACAAACAAAACAAAATAAAAATACAACAACAAAAGTATACCACAATACTATAAGTGCAGCATGTGTAATTCATGCATATAAACTGCAAATAAACAATTAAACGTAAATACAGTAAACCAGCAAAACAAATATTGCTATTATCACGATACAGATATTAGATTAAAAATAAAAATAAAATTGAATTGAATTAGTATTGTGTCAAAAAAAGAATTTACCTAAGTTCATGTTTAATACGTTGATGAGATTACTGACATGTTTTAATGGGGACTATTTATTGATATATGTTTGAGTAAAATTAACTTTGTTGTGTCATTCTATAAACTACTGTCAACATTTGGTCTAAAATCCAAATAAAAATAATTTAATTTAGAGCATTTATTTACAGAAAATGAGAAATGGTCAAAATAAGGAAAAAGATGCAGTGCTTTCTGACGTCAAATAATAAATACATTTTTATAATAATAATAATAATAATAATAATAATAATAATAATAATAATAATAATAATAATAGTTCAAATAAAACGTTTATATTCATTTAGAAACAACAATAATAACGTTTTAAAAGTTCAAGAATTTGGTGGAATAACCCTGATTTTTAATCACAGTTTTGACAAAAAGCTCAATTCTATAATATGATTTCATTTCTAAAGCAATAAACGGGGAAAATTCCAGGGGAAAAAATACTTTTTACAAGCATTACAACCTCTCTCTATCTTCACTCCTTCCCACTCTGTCTCCTCTCTCTCCCTTACTCCATCTTTTTTTGTCTATCTCTCACACTCTCTCTTTCTAAAACAGACTCTCTCCATCTTAGCCTGTTTCTATCTCTCTCTTTTTCTTTTTCTCTTCGTCTGTTTCTCTATCTATGTCTCTCTCTTTGATGAGAGCAGTGTGTGTGAGTGTATGTGTGTGTGTGTGTGTGTGCTGTGGGGGAGGCTGGCTGGTTTGAGGCCGCATGCAAGCGTGCATCTTGAAAACAGCCGTGACAAGCGACGAGGTTGTCACAGCAACAACCGCCCTCATTCAGTCCTGCAGTGCAGTGCACTCTCATGTGTGTGTGTGTGTGTGTGTGTGTGTGTGTGTACTTGTGTGCGCGTCATGCATGTCTCCTCAACTACCCGGGTGTATGGATACCCGTCTGTGTTTTTGTTTATAGTGTTACATGTATGTAGCGTGTGTGTATATAGCGTGTGTGTTAGGGCTGCACGATATATCGTTCAAGCATCATCATCGCAGTGTGCGCATGCGCAATAGTCAGATCGCAGGACGTGCGATGTCACTTAAAGCAATTAAATCATGTTGTCATGTTGCAACGTTTTGATACTTGACACAAGAAGTAGATACACAGGGCTGTCTCTGTGTCTGTGTGAGTGACAGGATGCTGCTGCCTGCGAAGCACGAGGGGGGAGCAGAAGTAAACACGAGGTAACCGCATGGCCTCCATCCACATGGTTGGGCACGTGCTTGTAAACGTGAGCATGTGTCGAAAGCTGTGCACCTCAGTCCAGCACAGTTTTGCAGTGCAGATATTTCCAGTAACAGCTGAATTCATGCTTTTAATGCCAGAAAAACGTCTTATTTACCATTAAAAAAGCCATTGAAAAATGCCTGATTAAAGGGCTGATTACTGTTGTTTTGCTGTTTTCCTCGGGTTTTGAGTGCTCGGCACTGACTCAGCTCTTGATTGGCCCGGACGCCAGACAGCGCGCAGGTGGGGGCGGGGCTGGTGATGTCATGGGCCCTGCATTGTTTAATTCTGTTAATATTGCGATCTATATCGTCGAAAATAGTTTTTTCCAATATCGTGCAGCCCTAGTGTGTGTGTGTGTGTGTGTGAATGTAGTGTGTGTGTATGTAGAGCTGAGGGTAGGTAGTGATGTTCAGTCAGTAGGGGTGTATGAATCTTCGTCTGTGTTTTAGTTTACAGTATGACATGTATGTAGTGCATGTGTGTGTGTGTGTGTGTAAAGGGTAGGTAGTGATGTTCAGTCAGTAGGGACGTATGGATACTCGTACACTGAGATCCTGCAGAGCTCTAATTAAACACACACTGTTCTACATTTCTATACACTCTTCCCTCGGCTATTTCTGACACTGCTTCAGCTCTACTCCTCCACTGGCTGCTACATTTCCCTTACTTACTGTTTTTAGCCGGCAGCACCACAGTACCAGTCCACTCTGTTTCTATAATAAACTCCTGCATCCTCCACTTGTTTCTCAATAATATTTTTAAGACCTGTTATTGAGAAACTATTATTAAGTATCTGGTATGAATTATTTAGTATCAAGTATGAATTATTCAGTGTTTAGAGTGAAATACTCACTAAGAACTTTATACTAATAAAAACTGTTCAGTTTCCACTACATTGTTTCCACAATGAATTATTCAGTATTTAGTATGAATTACTGAGAATGTGTTATTAATTGTTTGCATTAATGGTTAAGCATCCACTATGAATTGTTCAGTATTCACTATGAATTATTCAGTATTTAGTATGAATTACTGAGGATGTGTTATTAATTGTTTGCATTAATGGTTAAGCATCCACTATGAATTGTTCTGTTTTCACTATGAATTATTGAGGATGTGTTATTAACTGTTTGCATTAATTGTTCAGCATCCAGTATGAATTGTTCAGTATTCACAACAAATTATTCAGTATTTAGTATGAATTATTGAGGATGTGTTATTAATTGTTTGCATTAATTGTTCTGCATCTATTATGAATTGATCAGTATCCACTATAAATTATTCAGTATTTAGTATGAATTACTGAGGATATTTTATTAATTGTTCTGCATTCATTATGAATTGTTTAGTATCCACTATGAATTATTCAGTTTTCACTATGAATCATTGAGTATGTGTTATTAAGTGTTTGCATTAATGGTTTAGCATCCATTATGAATTGTTCAGTATTCACAACAAATTGTTCAGTATTTAGTATGAATTACTGAGGATGTGTTATTAATTGTTTACATTCATAGTTCAGCATTCATTATGGATTGTTCAGTATCCACTATGAATTATTCAGTTTTCACTATGAATTATTGAGGATGTGTTATTAATTGTTTGCAATAATAGTTCAGCTTCCATTATGAATTGATCAATATCCACTAAAGATTATTAAATACTTTGTATCAATTACTGAGGAGGTGTTTTTAATTTTTTTGCATTAATTGTTAAACATCCATAATGAATTGTTCAGGATCCCTTGTGAATTATTCAGTATTTAGAATTAATTACTGGGGATGTGTTATTAAGTGTTCAGCATCCATTATGAGTTGTTTAGTATTCAATATGAAATTCTCTTTATCCAATTGTATGATTCATTTTGAATATAAATTACTTATGATGTACTAATAATTATGAGTGTCAATTGTTCGTTATCCACTATGAATTGTTCAATATCTACTTTAAATTATTCAGTATTTAGTATAACATACACAGAGTATATGGATTATCAGGCATTAATTGTTCAGCATCAGCATGTTACAGCATAAGATATATTACTCAGGTTGTAATATGTAATGATTTAGTATTCACTTTTACTATTCACTACTAATTGTTGAGAATACAGTATGAATTACTTAGGTTGCACTTTAAATATGCAGTTTTCAGTATCTACTGTTCATTATTTAGTAATTACGAAAAATATGATATTCACTATGACTTCTAGCAATTATGCAATAATGCTAAAAATGAATCAGTGTTTATTAGAAGTTATTCAATTACCACTATAAATTATTTACTAACAACTACAAATTATTCAGTATGAAGTATAACTTATGAATTGTGAATGAAGTATCCACTATGAATTATTTAGTGATAACTAATAATCATATATTCCATATGAATCATTCAGTATATACTATTCATTTTTCAGTTACCACTATACATTACATTTTAATAATTACTTTAAATGATCAAGTATATTACTACAAATTATTCAGTATGAAGTATAGATTATAGAGTATCCAAAATAAAGTATTTAGTAATTGATAATCCAAATGAATTATTCAGTCTCTACTATGAATTATACAGTTACCACTATACATTTTTCGGTACCACTTTAAAATAAGGGTTTATAAATGATTTACAATTAGTTTATTAATTGTTACTAATTAAGTTGTAAATGCTTTAAAAATCATTAATAATCAGTTATAACACATAATTAGAAAGGGCAACAATATAGATGGCTGTGGGTTCACTATTTGGCAAACAACAGGTCATTGTTGCCCTTTCTACGTATGTGTTTATTTATTTCTACGTACGTATTTATTAATGGTTTTTAAGGCATTTACAACCTAATTAATAACCAATAATAAACTAATTGTAAATCATTTATAAACCCTTTATAAAGGTAGTCTTATTTTAAAGCGGTACCCATTTTTCTACTATCAATTATTAGGTATCTACTACTAATTATTCAGTATCTACTATAAATGATTTAGTATCTACTATAAATTATTATGTATCTACTCGTAATAACTCATACTATTTACTATGAATTACTAATCTAGTTATTTGATATTCATGGTTCTGTATAGAACCACCGTCCTGAAGAAGTAGAAAAAGTACTCTAATAGGAAAGTAAGTCAGCATGCCATCCCTAATGTGAACCACTGCACTAGTGTCTAGTCAGGAGATTCTACTGAGTGTGTGTGAGTGTAGCTTTGCATATCTTACACACTGTGATGAGCTAAGGGGAAGTGAGCAGGGAGCACAGAGGGAGAGAGAGAGAGAGAGAGGCAAAGGAACACAGAAATAAAGTGCAAGTGACCTATATTCCTGAATCCCGCTGCCAGACAGAACAGAGCAGATGTTTCACAATCCCATCACTCCTAAAAAACTCTCAATCAGAAAAGAGGAAGAAGGAAAGCGGGAAGTGGATCAGGGTCTGTGAGATGGCTAATGCTGTCAGGACCTGCGTTTGAGCTCCTGTTAGAGGCCTGAGGTCGTGCTATTGTGTTCTGTGAGTCCAGACGCAGTGACCCAGACTGAGAGGGGCAGCGACCCGGCGCTCACGTGAGCGAGAGAGGGAGTGAGTGAGTGAGTGATTACTTACTGTCCTGATGGGTGAGCGATTACTGTGGCCTAACGCTGGAGAGTAATTAAAAACACTGCTGCTGTTAATGTGCCTGTGATCCCTCACTAACACACACACAGGTAACTCGAGCGTGAAGCCACTACAGCAACCAACGCATCCCAAATAGCACCACTATCTAACACTCTCTGCACTGTGTTATCTGACATTAGTGCTGGGCGATAAAACGATAACGATAGTTATCGAGGAAAATATATATCGCGATAACGATAATAAGCCGGACGATAGGATTCGATAAACTTTATTTTCTATTTCCTGTTTAAGTAGCGCTGCGAACAGGTGCAGCACGTGATCAGACAGCGCGCTAAACTGCCTCGGCTCAGCCAAGTGCTACTCGCGTTTTAAATACACTTGTTAAGTAATGTAAGTCTAGTCTACTGAAAGCCAGTAATGTTAGTATTAATCTGTACTGCAGTAGAAGTGAATCATTTCAGAAACTTGACTTTATTCCTCCCACCTCCATTACAGGTCACATGCTTTAAAATATTTAAATGTTAGCATAATTTAAATGCAACAAAACTTTTATTTTTCTATTATTTTAATAAACATTAGCAATAAATAATCTCAAAATAACAACAAATATAACGTAGGAAAACAGTAAAACATATGTAATACATACTTTTTATATGACAAAATTTATTAGACTAAAACTAGACTAAAATGTAACTAAAACTATTATCCATTTTAGTTAAAAGACTAAGACTAAAACTAAAACAAAATCTCCTTTCAAAATGAACACTGTGATATACTCTTGTATTTTGCTTTATGTAGTTGCCTGCATTCAGGGAGGGGAATAATCCTTTGATTAAATATAATTATATTAATTGCTATTGCAATTTAAATTAAACAGACAAATAATGCAAAGGGTCTTAATTTTTTTTTAAGTTTATATATTTGTCCCCTTGTACTTGTTTTAAGGGCCGAACATGTGGGGCGGTTCCGGACCTGTGTGGATGTATAATGACTTTTAAAAATAAATTTAAAAGCTGTCTAAGCACCTTGTGTCTGTCCACAAGACTCAAGACACAAGCCTGCTAGTGATTTTGGCCATAACTCCCTTATTCTGTCACTTCTGAGTAAAAAGAAACCTTTAAGTGTAGCAGAAAATGATTTGATTTATATTGTGATATATATATATCAATATCCGCTGATATGGAAAACTATATCGTGATAAAAAAAAATTCCATATCGCCCAGCCCTACCTGACATACAGTTTACATTAGAGACGTGACCGATCCAATACAATATCAGTATCGGGGCTGATATTGACATAATTTAACAAATCGGATATCGGGCGAGCGCGGCCGATCCACTTACCGATCCATATTCCAGTCGGCAGCTTGAGCTGGACAATAAATCCGTCGTAACGGTAAAATAAAACGCATCACTGATCCGGATTCCAGTTCCACAGTTTACCCTGAACCCCCAGCAGCTTCAAGTCTGCAGCTAACTGAGTAAACTTTAGCTAACAACTGCATTCTGGTGTTGTAAAGGTATTAAATACATGCTGGAGTAAACTATGGTCATTATCCACATATCATATAAAACAACAGGGTCTACAAACACTAACCAGCACAAACACACCCATCTGTTGGTAAAAACAGCGATAATTTAGTTATTAGGAAATACAGTTAGCATCGCCAGTTAGCCGTTAGCCATCTTCATTAATATCTGCAGTCTGTTAGCCTAGCTAGCATCAGGCTTTCAGCTTCATTCTGGCATTGTGAATGTAATAATAAGTAACTAACTCAAGTGAACTATAGTCATAATCCATTATCAAATATTAAACCACAGATCCTACCCACTCTAACCAGCAGGAAATACAGTTAGCACCGTTGGTTGGCCATTGCAGCTAATCCACTATGCTACATGTCAAAATAAAAGTCTGTATTTAATATTGAACATATTTAATATTTAACTTTTTTTATATTTAATACAAAATAAAATATTTATTTATGTTATTTATGTATATAAAGTGTTTCAAATAAATGACTAGAATGCACTTACATTAAATGCACTTGTGTATACTCTTTAAAGTTCTGTGTGTTCTGTTTCAGCCTCGTTATGTAACCTTAATCATAGTGATAATAATAAACTAAAAGAATCGTTTTTTGTATCGGTATCTGCAGTTTTATATCAGTTTTATATCGGAATCGGAGCTGAAAAAAGTGGATTGTAACATCACTAGTTTATGTCCTTCAGAGCTAAATAAAAATAGATTTTGCAAAAAGAAACACCACAACGCAAAATTTATCCTGAGAAATGTGGCAATATCTGTGTTGTAGCCATATTGACATCTAGGGCCATATTTTTATTGATCTGTAATGCAACTAAGCATGGCGGAGCTTGATTAAGGCCGTGTCAGTGTGTCTTTGGTCTCATGAAAGAGTAAAAAATATGTATGTACTAATTCCCTTAATTAATCACTAGTACATTTTGGGTGATGTTAAAATGTGAAATAAACAGATCAGTGTGTCAGTCAACATTTCCTTTAAGAGGCAGGGATGCTTAGACTTTGGCGCGTTTGTATCTTAACAGCACGACACTACTGAGTGTCTCAGAACAGCAATGCTATTTTATTCTTTATTCTATTTATTGTTGAGTTAAAAGTCGGGTTTGCGCTCTGCAGTGCGCCTGTGTGTGTGTGTTTAAGGAGCAGGGGTGTACACGTGGCTAACTAACTGTTGACTGTTGTCAGGGTTTTAATCAATCAGTGGCGCACCTGTGTTTGCCGTCACCTTGAGAGCCAAAGCCAAACCTAAAGCTAAAATTGAGTAACAAATTACATTACCTCTGTTACTGTCCATCACTGTTTAGCTTATACATCTTATATAATGATACTTTCACTCTAAATGACTTAAAACCAAGTGATTAATTAAGAAATTAAACAGCACTGCAAAAATAGTACTTGTGCGTATATTTATATTTATATGTATTTTGCATTGTTCATACCAATATAAATATATAAAAAGAAACTAAATAGCCAAATATCAAATATGAGAAAATCTAACTGTGAATCCAGAATTATGAATCATAATCATCAATCGCTAATGATGTTTAAAAAAACAGGAGCCAGAATCAGCACCCTCACCAGTCTGACTCTCACACATGTGAGGGTAGATTAGTAATAGGTGTATAAGAGCGTGGACTGTAATGCTCAACACATTTCATTTCAATTTTCAACTAAGCCCTCACTCTTCGCAGGCTGAGAAACTGAGTAAGCCTTCCTAGTCCTGCATTAAGCATGATCAATAACATCTTCGATCAAAGGAAATGCCACTAATGCTCAGCTTTTAACATGGTATAATTACTCATCATTTTATCTGAAGTGGTAGACCTGAAGCATGTCCTTCAAGGGCATGACGAGGCTGAAGAGGAGGACAGCTGAATAACAGCAGCGAGGAAGAACGTCCAGTCTGCACCATAAGCTACGTCAAGAGCCCTGTGATACATTGAAGGGATTAACTCAGTTTTACCAAGCATGGTCAGCGGGAAGGCGCTGTTTACGTTACGTCTGACGCAGAGAACGGCGAGACACGGGGCAGACGAAACCCAGTAACTGAGAGAGAGAGCACACTGTGAAATATGACACACGTTGGGAAGTTTATGTTGGTTTGTCTTCAGTGCAGAAATGGCCCGTTAAGGACTTCTGTACAGTAAAACTACTAAATCCTGCTGGACACCGTTTATTCACACTACCACACTATTACCACGATGAGGCAGTGGTGGCTCGTAGCGGTTAGAACACCAGGCCATCAAGCACAAGACTATGGGTTCGATACACGGATTTGGTTGGTCGCCACTGTTGGGCCCTTGAGCAAGGCCCATATCCCTCACTGCTCCCTGGGTGCAGAAACTGTCCACCACTCCGGGAACGATTGCTGCTCAATATACTGCTTTTGCATCATCACAGGACATGCTTTTATTGCCGCTTGATACAAATAAAACACTGACTTGTTTATTTTTTACATAAAAAATATATTTATCAGATTATAGATGATATTACTCAAATCATTAATGCATGAATTCTGGCCCGAAAATGAAAAAAAAGGGGTGGGGGTGCTATGTATGTAACTTCAGTTTCTGAATCAGTTTCTCAGATTTTGCTTATATTATAGGTATAAGTTTGAGTAAAATGAACATTGTTGTTTTATTCTATAAGGTATGGACAACATTTAATATTCATAAAGTTGTAAAAGTTCAGAAATCAATATTTGGTGGAATATCCCTGTTTTTTAATCACAGTTTTCATGCACCTTGGCATCATGTTCTCCTCCACCAGTCTTACACACTGCTTTCCATCTTGTTCTGGATTATATTCTATAGGTTTTCAATTTGGTAAAAGCAAAGAAACTCATCATTTTCATTTATTTTTTTCCAGAGCTGTATATAAACAGCATGTATATATCAGTGATCATTATTATTGTCAAGCAAAATATTGAAGAAAAAAAAGGCCATGAAATGTTAGATTCTGGTGAAAGTTGTAAAAATAAATGGACAAAAATTAACAAACCCAATATAAGCCTATATTACAGCAGCATCTATGTGTGGACGAACAAAGCTCTTGGGACCCTGTTCAGTGATCAATCTCTGCTTTTAACTAGCCACTTACCTGCATGTCTATTGCTTCTATAGCATACTGTAACTCCAGATACTACAGACAGACTGAGTAATCCAAAATAAACTACGATTTGATTAGTAGTTATTGACTAAAGGACATAAAACAGGGACACATTCATTTACTATTATATATATACACACATTTATGTATATATATATATATATATATATATATATATATATATATATATATATATATATATATATATATATATATATAAGTATTCTAATCAATGGCTGAGGCTAGGGCCCATTCCTATATACACCCATAGCCAAGTGGGTAATCACCTCTCTAGTGATCCTCTGTTACCGTTAGTTCTGGCATGTGTTTAGTTCTTTTAGTGGCATGCATTGTGTTCTTGTGACAAAAGGTGTTATTGGAGAGCAGAGTTGGTACAAATTTTACCTATAGAGTGAAAGTGTGAAAACAACTGAAGGACTACAGCACAACCACTGGTGTGAACAGCACAATGACCTCACGAAAAATTATCTAACCAAACTTTGGACTTAAATACCATCAACCTGTATGTTGAGTGGGTACCCAAATGCTTCACATAGGCCAAATCCTCTCAAATACAAAGCCAATAAAGTGTGCACAGCTTTAATGACTTTACTGTAACGGAGCACGCTAAACAGAACTGAGTAGTGGCCATATATGACTTTATTTACTGCTCTGACTCATACTATGAGGTTCAGATGCATCCTCTGAACGAACAGAGCATCGTACAACACACAAACAGAACGTTTAACCAAGGGTCTGAAGAAAGACCTCAAACAACAGTGCTATTGTCTTCTACGTGCAATTAAAAAGCTTAAGCGATAAGAAATAATTACACTGCTGTCTGAGAGGGCTGTTCAGATTAGGCCAGGCGTGTAAGAGGTGTTCGCCTATGTGTGAGAGTGGGTGATATAGAAATAATACACCACCACTCCACTTCAACACGCAAGTGTCCAAAACCAGCACTTTATAATGGAAACTTCACAGGAGAAAGCTAAAAAAAAAAAAAAGAAGAATGTGACATTATGCCAAATATCCTTTACAGAATATCCTAACAAACAAGGAGTAACCCACTATACTAAGACAAGAAAACAAAACAACAAGAGGAAAACAGAAGTAAATCGAACAGACTAAAGATTGATAAACAATACTAAACCAGCTATGCAGAGGGTCAAAAAAGCACAATGTCGAACAAAGAAAACCACGGGTATAAGTATAAGTAAAGCCAGGGAAACAGGGAACACCTGTAGAAGGTAAGGAGGAAGCTGGGTAACAAACTAGACACAGGTGTGAACACTAATGACAGGGCGGGGCTATGGCGGAGATAAGGGAGGAGACAAGACAGCAACAAAATTAAAGCCACATGCTAAAGAGCACATGGGGATGAAAACAGGATAGGAAAGACATGGGAACAGACAGTAAATTAAACCAGACAGGAACAGAAAAGCTCAAGAAAATAAGAAACAAGACAAACAAGGTTTAAGGTGCAACAGTGGGAGGTTATCAGGGAACGTGTTAGCCTAAGAGCTAAACCAAATTACTGAAAAGCACCAGATGTATCTGCTTTACCAGCTCCTCCTCATGTATTATATAGATGTATTACACACAGAGTGATCTATTTTAAGCATTTATTTATTTTATTGTTAATAATTAGGAAATCCAGCCAATGAAAACACTGGTCCACTGGTGGAAACTTCACACTAGATCTCAAGCAGTTTGGACTGTGTGTCTCTCCACTCTTCCTCCAGACTCTGGTCCCTTGATTTACAAATTAAATGTAAAATTTACTGATGATCAGTGATGTTTGGAGAGACATGTCATCTGCTGGTGTTGATCCACTGTGTTTTATTATCAAGTCTAAAGCAGTTTTGTTTTCCCACAAAATCTTACAGCACTTCATGCTTCCCTCTGCTACTGACAACTTTTATGGAGATGCAGATTTCATTTTCCAGCAGGACTTGGCACACTGCCCACACTGCCAAAAGTACCAATTAGTCTTATATAGTATTTTAAATTTCTGAGACACTGATTTTTTGGGTTTTCATTGGCTGTAAGCCATGATCATGAACAATAAAATAAATAAATACTTAAAATAGATTACTCTGTGTGTAATACATTGAGTTTCACAGTTTGAACTGAAGTTACTTTTCAATGAAATTCTAAATATTAATTTTTCAGATGCACCTGTATATGGAGCTTCATAAAACTCCATTCTTTTTGTGTTGTGTTCGTAACACTGTTGTCCAAGCTAAATTCACCTGCACACTGAGCATATTAAATCTACTAATTTTATATGTTTATTTTCACTGTTTTTGAAATCAATATCAGCGGATCCACTGTTGTACTGAACGTTTTACACAAAGTTATCAAAAAAATGGTCTTCTATTTGTCCACACAGAAAATAAGGGGGGTAATGAAGCTCCCCTCACCAAAACCATGACACATCTCCTAGAATGCTATCTGCATCTCTCATCTCAGGAACATACTCTATCTACAAAGCTGTTGTGTGTAATTTGTGTGATTTCAATTGAAACCAGCTGGACTTTCTCCTCTCTCCCACAGTCACTCACACACACTGTGGCTATGCCCCATTAAAAATGAATAGGGGTGAAATTTCAGTATGCAAATTCTTAGGCAGTGGACACGTACCATAAGCATACTTCAGAGAAGTACCAATCAAGCCAGTATTGTGTCCATATCTTCAATCAACCAACTTACACATCTTCTAAATAAGCGAGTGTGTTTAGAGTGGCCAACAAAGTGGCAGAAGAGCAGAAAGTCCCAAGCAGTGTCATGATCTCTTACAGACCTATTAAAAAGGTCAAGTGATAAAAGCAACTACACTGTTATCTGAGAGCGCTGTTCAGATTGGGCCAGGTGCTTCTGAGGAAACAGGTGCACCCCCTGATCATCTACAGCGTTGGAAAAAATTAGGAGACCACTTCAGTTTCTGAATCAGTTTCTCTGATTTTCTATTTAGAGGTACATGTTTGAGTAAAATTCCAGACATCAAATAATGCAAAAAGTTTATATTCATAAAGTTTAAAGAGTTCAGAAATCAATACTTGGTGGAATAATCCTAGTTTTAAATCAGTTTTCATGCATCTTGGCATGTTCTACTCCACCAGTCTTACACACTGCTTTTGGATAACTTTATGCCTTTACTCCTGGTGCAAAAATTCAAGCAGTTCAGCTTGGTTTGATGGCTTGTGATCATCCATCTTCCTCTTGATTATATTCCAGAGGTTTTCAATTTGGTACAATCAAAAGAACCTCATTATTTTTAAGTGGTCTCTTATTTTTTTCCAGAGGTGTGTAGTGGTCACAGACCTCCGTACACATATTTAAAGTTCAGTATAGGTCTGTCACCGTTACTGCTTTTACTGGATGATAAATTGTCCCAGAAAAATTTAAATAAATGATATTCTTATTGTAAGGCCATTATGCATTTTGATACTGGATAAATTATTGGTGAATGGACAATAGACAATATCAAGGTCAGCAAAACTTATTAAGGTCGTGTCAATGTACTGTATGGAAAGTTGATAATGTAATCATCATAACAGGTACAGGTAGTCCAGTAAAAAAAAACATTAAGCACATTTTTTTTTTCATTTTTCTCTGTCAGTACAAACATCTGATTAAACAGAAAATTACCCAAAAACATCAATAACTAAATCTAAAATCAGTTGTTTTAGTGTTTAGGTTTAGATGTCAACTGTGTACCTTATTACAGTTCCATTTTTCTCAGAAGTCTGCAAGAAGATTTTTCTCACCTCCTACCCAAGATCCAAATCATACCTCCTCATCTGTTAAGCACGGTGGTGGGTGTGTTCTAAAACCTGCAGAGATTTGTTCTGTTCCTGTTCTGAGATGTGAAGTGAGAGTAGAGCTATTTCTCAATGTGCTGTTTATCAGAAGCTGGTGGTTTAGGTCTAGCTAGGTCTCTTATGGGTGTTAGGAGATATTAATGTATATATGGAAATATATCAAAATATTGTATTGCAATACTGCACTGATTTTTGAAAACACAGTAGAGTTATTTAAACAGTTAATTAGTTTACATGTACATATAGTGTGGCAGACAGTGGTTTATTTGGTGTTGTGTTTAAACCCCGCCCACTAGATAGCAGCTGTACTCTGTTGTTAGATCCCACTGTATTGGATAAAAATGTAACGTACTTTTTTCTAAGATTTAATAAATGATATTGTTTTTATATGATAATTATATGGAAATTGGATCAAATAATACGCTTTTCTTACCATATTGCAATACGTTAAAACATTGAACCTTGAATTGTAACCTCTGTATCATAATAGTTATAATATCACCAAGTTCTTGCTAAAACAAGTTTAATTTCATTTAGTAAAATTCAGTTCTTAAAATTTAAGTTTTTTAATTTTTTTACTTTCTTGTTATTTAAACATGTGGATTATACTCTATATAATCTCATCAGAAACATTTCTTGATACTTAATGACTGTTCTGAATGGAAATTAAATAAATGAAGGTTGTCTAATCTTTAATATGCTTATATCCTAATTGTTCATTTCTGATGTTCTGATAACTCATTTCTATATCAGCATTTTCCACTTTTTTTCAATTTTCAAATTTATAATTTAATAAATGAATTGCACTCTGATTGGCTGGCTCGTATTATGCCTTGCTAGACTCCTCTTATAACATCAGCATGCATTGGTCTGGTTTACAGTATGTAAATGTGTTTTTTTTGTGATATCACAAAAATAATTTAAATCATTCAATTTTTACAGCTTTGTTTTTTATATACCAACTGTGCAGATAGGGTCAAATAATGTGTTTTTCCATAATAAGGAATCTTTCATCATCAGCTCATTTGCGAAGCCTAAATGAAAACGTTACAAAAAAACATAAAACTGAGCATGCTGCATAGAACGGCCACAGAGAGATAGGCAGGCAGGGTGTCATGACCTTACACACATAATCACAGGTTAAGTGATAAGAAATAATTAGAGTGTTGTCTGGGATGGCTGACCTAACATGTGTAATGATGGACAGATTAGGTCAGGTGTGTTTGTCTCCCCACACATGCACACACACATTTTATTAATAAATTAATATTAGAGTCAATTATGCTCTTGCATTATGTGCCTTTAAAGGACCCAAATCCTATATTGTTCATGTATTTCTCTCTCTGCAAGGTCAATTTATGACCTGTAGAAGGTTTAGAAACTACATGAAGCATAATTAATATTTACATTACGTTACAATGTCCATCCCTCTCTCAATTCAGTCTAATCTGTTCTGACTGGCTGCTTTGTACTCTGTGCCTTTATTTAAAAAGCAGTCCAGTATGAAATGTGAGTAAATAGGCTGCTATAGGCTGAATATGTGGTTATATGCAAGTGTGTTGTGCTGTATTTTGTGACAAAAAATGATTAATTCAAAACTTTTTTTTTCCCTATGATATATGCCTTTTACGACTGACACTATATGTAAATAACCTGTATTGTCAGCATTCAGAAAATCAGTTCTGAATAAAACAAACACTCCATATAGCTATATGACATCTAAATGACATCTCCAAGAACACAATAATATATTAAAAACAGGATTTTTCTGGCAGTTCAGTAGTGTTCATGCACTAAATTAAGCTCTTTAGCTTAAAAAAGAGTAAACTTTGGTTTTCATTTCCACATTTAGTGTGATTCGTTTGGGCAGGTGTGAATACAGTAATTGCAGTCGGGTACAGACCAAAACAACATCAAAACCCCTGAGAGGTGGTCTCTGTCTAGTTCCAAGCGAACTCTAGAACGGTTTGTTTATGGTGAGAGCGTAATTCGACCTCAATCTGATTAATTACTTTGTGAACAAATTAGTATTAAACAAACTAGAATATGTTTTATATTTTAGATTCTTCAATATAGGCACCTCTTGGTCAGATGACAGCTTTGCACATCTTAGCACCTGGGATGGCTTTCAGTTAACAGCTGTGCTGAACTTGAGCTTGAACTCAAATGTTAATTACTTGAATTTCTTGCCTCTTAATGTGTTTGAGAGCATCAGTTGTAAAATTGTGAAGATGTAGAGTTGGTATACAGTAAATAACCCTATTTGAATAATGTTTTAATCATATTATGACAAGAACTACTCAACTAAGTAAAGAGAAAACTACTTAAAACAAGAAATTAAGGTAATGATGAAACTGGCCCCAGGAAATAAAGACCAAGATTTGCCTCTGTTGCACAGGATAAGTTCATTAGAGTTACCAGCCTCAGAGACCCAAGTTAACACTCCAGATAAGACCCCACCTAAATGTTTTTTCTTTCAAAGTCTGGATGTCTTCAGTATTCGTTTACAATGAAGGAAAACAAATAAAACCAAAAATAAAAACATTGAATAAGAAGGTGTTTCCAAACTGACTGGTACCGTATGTGTTTGCGTGTGTATTTTGTGAAATCCCAAACAAAGTGCCTTCCAAATTGGGATTTTTAAGCAGGTTAATCTCCTCCAGACAGTATGGATGGATCATGTCCATGGCCTGGACCCCACCCTATTGATCCACCACCACCTGACTACCAACCCACAACACCACCGACCCGTCGGGAGCACTCGCATTAATCTCCCAGGTTTCCACAGAAGACCTCAATAGCCTCTTAAGCAGCTCAGTGATGGTGGATGCTCAAACTGTCTCCCTCACCTGCTGCTCCATCCTGGTCCGTCTGGGTGTGGACTCGGTGGACGCACGGAGGCAAAGGGGAAAACAGAGCATGTGACTTGCTTTGCTCTCTGGAGGCCTCATTTATAGGTTTTGATAATGAGCACACTTGGGGGGTGATGTTGGGGGGTAAGGTGGGAGGGGGGGTAGGACCAGTGTGTCGTCAGCATGCTGCAGCTGGAGCCCTGCACGAGGCCCAGTTTGTCTGTCTCACACAAACACAAACACGCTCATAGACATAGACACAGGCTCAGACACACACATACACATTGTCGCCTGAGGTAAGCGGATGATAAGCACCCCCCCTCTTCCTCATCATCCTCCCCACCACAACCACCTCCACCACCTCTCCATAATCACATACTAATTGTCCCAGCTAGATTAAGGCTGTCTTATTAACGTCATCTCTCTCCACCAGAGAGAGAGAGAGAAAGAGGGGGGTATGGAGGAAAAGAGGGGGGTAGGGTTCTTGCTCGGTTCCGTTCGGTTCAGCTCGGTCTGGACCACGAACAACCCGCCCTGCGCACCACAGACAGCAGCGATGATTCAGTTGGCTTGGGTTTTAGGGAACCGATTCTTTTTATAAACGCTTCTGCGATTCAGTCCTAGAAAAACGAATCTTCTAAACAGTGCGCTTCAACGAATCGAACGATGCCAACGATTCACATTTTCACTGATTCACGAACCAAATCAAGTTTATCTTGAAATATGTTAAACTTCAACAAATCAACTTTTAACACTTTCTAAATAAGCATATCTTTATTTTCACTCACAACAAATAAGAACACCACGAAATACTGATGGAAATCCAATACAAATGTTTCCTTTTAAATGTTTTAGGTTAAAAATCAATATAAAAAATGAAACCAGAAAGCTAAGCTAGGTAGGTAGTCATAATTAAATTCAGTCAAAAAATGAGCCTAAACTAAGCCATAGTTAGTTCAGCGAAAAGTAACCTAACTCAAATCATATGAATCAGTTCCTGAGGAACCGATTCCACTTCAATCTGGACATCACCACCCTGCATCCCCAGCATGTGCAGGTGCACATGTGGACCAAAACATTTTGAACCTAAACTAATCTATAGTTAGTTAAGCTAACTAACTAATTAGCTACACAATTTAACCTAACTCAAATCGTATGAATCCTTTCCTGAGGAATCGAGGAACCGAATCAACTCCAATCTGGACATCATTGCTCTGCATCCACAGCTCGTGCACGTGCAAAAGAGCAAATGAGGGATATCTATAACACAACACACTGCAACAGAATCCGCCCACCCTCGGTGACCCCTAACCCACACCCCCTAACTCAGGCCAGCACTCACCGCTGTGTGCGCTGAACCACCGGGGCGCGATGTGCAGGGGTAACGCGTCCGCCAGGGAGGCGCGGGAGCCCAGGTACAGCACGCCGTCCGTGTGATGTCCCGCGCCGTTTGTGTCCTGGTAGCCGTTGCCGTGAGCCGAGTCCGACCCGGATCCGCCGCCAGCCCGCTCCGAGTCTGTCGTCGCGCCCCGCGCGGTGTAAAACCCGAAGGGCACTGCAGCGTTGTGGTCGATCCCCATGCCGGCCACGGAGCTCACGGAGCGGCTGCGGAGCCCCATCGTTCCGCCGGCTCCGGCTCGGTAGTGGCCGAAGTGGGCCGAAGGCGGCACCGCGCTGTCGTCCGTCGACACGCCGGGAAAGGCTCCCCGGGGCCGCCCCGCCGTGCTCTGTTTGCCCCCCATCCAAGGTGGCCGTGGGCAGATGTGTGTATGTTGTGTGTTTGGGTGGGTGGGGGGTGTTGGTGTTGTTGTGTGGGGGGAGAAAAACAACAACAAATAACAAACTAAAGATGAAAAAAAGAGAACAAATCAGGAACAAGCTAACCTATGTTAATTTCGTAGGTTATATATTGTTAGGATAGCTCAGCCAGCTAACAAATAAAATGCGTCCTCAATCAGATCCTCCCTGGCTGTCAATAAAGTCTGTCTGGAGCAGCTGCTGCTGTGCAAAGCTGTGCTAAGAGACCCAAGAGCCCATCTTCCAGCATGCGACGGCGACCTGACCGTCTCGGCTCACCTCCAGCGAGAAAGAGAGGAGGAGAAGAAGCCCTGAAATCCTCTAGAAATCCCCTAGAACCGCCGAACACAGCAGTCTGACGAAGCCGAGACACCGCGCAACACGTCTCCCCCCGGCAGGCAGGCGGGCGGGCAGGACACAATCACAACACACACGATGACAGCCTAACAGCGACGACAGGTCCGCGGTGGGCTTCAGCTCTCAACCTACTTCCCTTATTCTTCATATTTCAACACCAACAGTGCAGTCCAGCAGCCATGGCATCTGTTGCTGGCCGTGTTTCCCATCGGCGTCGTTTCCCACGTCCCGCTCGTTCTCCGCCAGCGCGGAGATTCAGGTCAGTGTGCGCCGCTCCCTGCACTCACAGCCGTTACGGTTTTTTTCTCTGCACACCCGTTCTCCGACAAGACCCGCCTCCTGAGCCCCGATTGGCCACGTGCGCCCTGCCTCCTGCGTTCTGATTGGATACTTATTTCCCGCCTTCTGCGTTGGGATTGGATCGTGTTTGGTTCTGCTTGACGTACACATTATGTCCAAATGTTTGTGGACAAAATGAATGTATTTTTGCACAAGTTAGAATAATTTACCATACAAAACACGAAAGAATGTTTTGGGTTTTTTTGCGCTTGGTGTTTATAGGAACAGTCGAGACCCGAGCAGAAATACAGAGCTTAGAAAAAGTGAGTTTTGCATAATATGTTCCCTCTAAATTGCACATCATGCTGACAAATGCACACACATTTGCCTGTTCCCTGTGAAGAAGTACTGTCCATAGAAAAGGCATCACATCAGTACAGTATAACATATTTCCATTGGGTCGCAGAGCAGTGGAATTGTGTTCTGGAATAATGGGGATTCCATCTAAAATGTTGGTATCAGTTGGGCTTTGGGATCTGATACTTGCTTCTGGACTCTTGCATTTGGATTTGACATATGTTTGGATTGGATAGTTTTTTTGTTGTTTTGGGACTGGATGGTAGATTTTCACCACTTGCGCTGGAAATGAACAAAATTTCCTTGCTACCTGTGTTGAGATTAAATGGTCCCTTGCTACCTTCTTAGTTTGGATTGGATAGTAGTGTATTACCTTCTGTGCAGGTATTGGACAGTTTCTCACCCCCTGTGTTAGAATTGGACGGAAATGTCCGTCCACTTGTGTTGGTATTAGTTCTGGACCATGGTTTCACACCTTCTGCATTCGGGCTGGATAGTAGTTTTCTACCTTCAGCATGGGAGTGGAAAGTATTTTCTTACCGCCTCAGTATTCCCCGCCAACTCCCAACAATTATTTTACAGTTGAACTGAAAATAATTGGAATAAATAAATGTTTTATATGGTTTACATTAAACATATGTTCATCTGACTTATACATTTTACAGCTACTAATAAAAGCTAATTTTCTTACCTGAATAAGGCTTCTGAACAGTATATAAAACACGTGTGTTTTGTGTGTTTAGATCACAGTAAGTGGGCGGGATTGCCTGAAATCAGGCGGGAAAAAATCGTCTCGCTGCTGAAAGACAATGGAGGCACGCAGCGCGCATGCGCGGATTAGCAGCAGCAGCAGCAGCAGTGTCTGTGCAGAACTGCAGTTATCTCCCATTTATCTTCCAAAACAGCCCTGTTTCAACACAGCTGTGCTGTTTCCCACACAAGCGACTACAGCACAGCAGACTGGGGAATAAAACTATTGTTTACAGCCCTTAGTAAAGGGATAGGAAGAACTAAATATTAAACAGTATGATTTAATAATGCTAATGTATTAATGAAGTGTAACCTGTGACTGTGTTTTACATATGCCCACGATGTCTGTAATTATATTAGCATTTTTATTTGCAGCAAAGCTTCAGAAACTCCAGTAAGCATCTAGAGAAAAATACTTATTTTGTCATGAGTAAAAAAAGTAAAGAAATTAAATAATAATATAATATAATATTTATGCACACACACATATATACAGTAGATTCACCCTCATTAGACATGCACATGATAAGGTGTGTGTGTGTGTGTGTTGATTGGGGCTATATTAAATGGCATTAATTGATAATTAATTAGTTGATTGATCCTAAATAATGCATCACCTTCTCATTGTATTCTAGGTTAATGTTAAAGTCTCCTAAACTATAAAAAAAACCACATGGAATTATTTAGTAAGACAAAAAAATGTTAAACCATAGTATGTTTTTTTATTTAGATTCTTCAAAGTAGCACCTCTTGTTTAAAATCTTGGCATTTATCAGTCAGCTTTATGAGGTAGGCTAGAATGGCTTTCAGTTAACAGCTGTGCTGAGTTAATTCCTCGAATTACTTGAATTTCTTGCCTGTTAATGTGTTTGAAAGGATCAATTGTAAAGTTGTAAAAAGGTTCTGAACTAAGTAAAACACAAAAATACTTTAAAAAATGAAGGTCAGTCAATCCAAAAAAATTTTTTTTTTGAAAGAGCAGTCAAGTGCAGTCGCAAAGACAATTAAAAAACGCAACGATGAAACTCGCTCTCATCAGGACCACCCCAAGAAATGAAGAGCATGAGTTACCTCTGTTGCACAGAATAAATTCATCAGAGTAATTAGCTTTAGAAACCGCAAGTTAACAGCTCCCCAGATAAGAGCACCAAAATGCTAGTATGAGTATTTTGGTTTGTTTAAAACTTTTAAGTTACGAAATGATTCCTTATGTGTTTCTTCATATACTTGATAACTTTAGGATTCATTTGCAATGAAGGAAAATATATATAAAAACAGTAAATGAGAAGGTGTGTCCAAAATGTATATCATCACATAATTAGAGAGGCTGTCTGGATACTTTTTATAACAGTGTAAGGAGGTGTAATTGAGAAACATTGAGAAACTGCTCCATCTTCTGGACAAAGTGATAACATCTCAATCTTCCTCAAACTAATCAAAACACATTGTTTAATTATTTAAATATGATCACGACATGCTAACACATCCCCACGTGCTCTACCAGGCTCATGCGTCATTGGAATTCGTAGGTTTATTTACGTGTGTTCCGTCACAAAAGCACTAAAAAACAAGGTCTTAAATGGACTATTCTTCCTGCATAGTGCATTACACTGATCATAAGCCCTTTCTGTCTACAGTACATTTTATGCCATTTGTGTATCTACATAGGTTATAAAAAAATAGTAAAATAATAAATAATAATAAAATAAATAAATATAAAAAATAGTAGCTAAATAACCTACCATTAGAGAATTACTGGCAGAAATAGCTGTTGTATGTTGAATCAACGTTCATTGTGCCATCTTTAGTGTGTTAAAACATTTTCAATGTCAGAATTGATTTATTTGTGCACATCGATTGTCCAGGAACGTTCCTGATCAATTTCTAAGGTAAGCCTAGTTGGTTTGTTTAGTATAGCTGCTTTTTACATTATATAATTGAACCATTGACATGACCACAGTTAACACGGTAGTACTAAATATAATAAAACCACTGACAAAAGTACATGTAATACAGTACCAGTGTTTTTCTTTAGTTCTTTATTAATTTTTTTCCTACAATGTAGATTAATATAATATGATATTACCAAATGCTGTATCTATATCTACTGGAGTATTATTTTTATTCCTACTTTAACTTTTATTTCACGAGCTACTTATTATGGATGAGTTTAATACTTTTACTCCTATAAATCTTTATGTACTGCATCATTACTCCTTACAATTATAAAAAAAAACGAGGAATCATTCCAAACCCACATTATCACTAAAACCTCCTCATCACTGAGTGAATCAAGAGATCAAAAAAGAATCTGATATTAAAAGAAGAGCTCGCTGCTCCTGTTCTGCCTTTCACTCTGATAACTTTCCTCAGCTTTCTGTAATAACTACACTAATAACACAGTACTGTACTTTTACTTTCAGTACTTAACTTATGTATTTAACCATAAACTATGTGCAATACTTAAGTACAAAAATGTTGAAGTGTGATGCTTTTATAGAACAATCCAATTTGTACTTAAGAGCACTTTTACTGTTACTCAATTTTTTGGTTCTAGTACTTTACTCCGCTCTTTATACGTGTCTGATTAGACGAATCTAAAGTAAAAAAAAAACATATTCTGGTTTGTTAAACACTTTTTGTTTACAGAATATTTCCACACGTTCCTGTATAGCTTTAATGTATTCAATATTAATTTTACAATGTAAAATAAATATATAAAACACATTGATTAGGAAGGAGTGTGTCCGAACGTTTGACTGTTACCTCTGTCATCGATTGCTCTGGCTTGCTCGGTGTGATCTGGGCTCTGTTGTTATGGTTGGAGTCTGGCGCCAATTTTTGTGTTCTGTGAAAGCTCTGAGCTCTGTGTGTGAGACTGGTTCAACGTGTGTTTATCCGTTTCTGGGTGAGGAAGCAGTGTTATTATGGACACTCAGTCCTACATGCCCGTGTCTCCGGGGGTGGGGATGGAGGAGAATTTCCTCTCTCTGGATGATATCTTGCTGTCGCAGGAGCGGCTGCCCTGTAAGACCGACACGGAGTTTCCAGGACTCGGATTTCTGGAGAAGAACGCAGACAGTCGCCACATACCTGAGGTGAACCAGCTAACCTAGCTAACCTAAACTAGCCTAGCTATTCTAGCCAAGCTGCCTTAACTAGCCTTGCTAAACCTTAATTAGTCTAGCTGTCCTAGCCAAACTACCTTAAATAGCCAAGCTAACCCAAACAACTTACACTAAAATACACACTATATTTAACTCTCCCAGGTCGGTTTGGTGCCAAAAGGACGTTTAAAAAACTTTAATATTTGCCAATTCTGCTGCAAAAGTTGATAATAGATTTGTAACCTAGGTTTCTAACTAGGTTAATTTGCTAGTTATTGAGTTATTAGAAATATCTAACTGTTACTGGGCCTCAGCAACAACTAAGTTAACTGACGCCTAATAAACAATGTTAACTTAAAGATTTGTAAAAGTTTGTTTCCCCATAAGTGGCATTAAAATATATAACCTAATGCAATAAAAAATCAACAACTCTTATTCAATTCTCTTTGCTGTCAGGGGAGAAAAGGCTTATGGTTTTCCATGTCCGTATGCCTATTTGAAAGGAACATCCTGCATTGATATTGTTGCATTGAAAAATCCAGTAATATAATAAAATAATAAGTGGTAGGAGCAAAAAAAAAAACCCACTAACTTATCATATGCTTTGTTTCATACAGTTTCCATGTTTTATTTATGTAAAACGGCATACAAATGGGTCTTTTAATCTTTAAAGAAAAACGGTTAAATTCTCTTGATCTTGGAAACATGCTTACACTTTGCTTTATATCTCTTTAAGTTTAGTACATTTTTGTATATATTTTTGTAAACATTGGTAAATATGTTACATATGTTACATGTTTTTCATAGTTTTAACAGGGTTCACATTGTTGTGTTGCATGGAATTAAATGAAGAAGTCAGGGAATTCTTTTATATCATTTATTTGTTCTAATATGTTAGTATTTTTTAAAGTTTTGACTAAGATAATAATTTTTCTTGCATTAAAAACTCTTATAATGCTGTTAGCTTTGAGAAATTAGAATAAATGACTGTAAAGAAGCATATTACAGTATTGCAGTGAAAACTTGTGTGAAAACAATGTGTAGACATTTTATTTATGAATATAAAGATTTTAAAGATTAAAAAAATGTAAATACACTGTCATGCCAAAGTTCTTGGGACAGCAGGTAGTATCTATGGACTTTTGCCATGGAAGCTAAAAACACTGTACTGACCTGTGGGATATGTGGGGCCTCCTGCATTGTGTGTGGATGTTACCAGCTTAACTGTGTACAAAAGTGTCATTTGGCCAAAATGTTGTTTATTTTAAGCCTTACCAGTCTAGCCAAGCTTTTTTGAGAATTACAGCCAAGTGTATGTTTACATAACATACACTGTTGTGTTATAAAATATAAGTAATGTAATTGTCTGGTTAATTCTTCATGTAAACACTAATATTTTAGTAATGCTAGGTTGTATATTTCTTAAACATTTACAACATTAGTACAAAGACAGTTTTGTTTATTAAATAAAATTGTAATTTGTTTCAGCATTTACAGATACAGTATGGTAATATATTTTGGGTATGTGTTGGCGTGTTTTCTAGGGCACGAAGATGGAGATGCCGCTGTGGTTGGCTAAGGGCTTGTATGAGAGGAAGCGGCGGGTGATCTCTGTGGAACTGCCTAAAGTGTATCGCGAGGGCTGGAGGACAGTGTTCGGAGCTGATGCCAACGTGGTGGATCTTCACAAAATGGGACCTTACTACTACGGTCTGGGTTCGCAGATGCTTCACTTTGACAGCCCAGAGAACCTGGAGATCGCTCAGACTGTTCTACAGGTGAGTTCTTCCCTCAGGGGAGCCTTTAATACATGAAAGCAGTTCCCTAAAACAGGGCTGAGTATCATTACAATGCAGTGATGATAGAGAATGACAGCATCTGTCGGTTTGTGGGGTAATCTGTTCATAATTAAAAAGGTGTAATGTCGGGAATGGGAAGGTGTTGATAGGCTGGAACAGAAGCTAACACTTTTTCAGGGCAACTGGTACAACAGTCTGTTGATAAACTGAGCAGACTGGGTTTAATTAGTGAACATTACCTCAGGAATGCTTTATACATTATACAGCATTTCTCAAAAGTAGATAAAGCAGCACAGCTATCAGAGCTTCATGATGATAATTATGATGATTATTCGTCCACAGCCCAGACTTTTTCTTGCTACTCTTACCGCTGCAAAGAAAACTGTTTTCTAGTTCTGGTTTAACCCCCGCTTCCCTTATTCTGTACTTAGCTTTCAATACTCTGCTCAGTCGTAATTCATAAATGATCATGCACTAGACTCCAAGGAGCTTTAGGTAAAATTATTAACATGTGGTCAGATATGGTCATCATATCAAAGTTTTTCTTCTTCTTTTACATACATATTTATTCATGTTTATCCGTTTCACCCGTATAATGAATTTTGTTTTAGTGTAAGTATGTCTATTATTTTCCTGTTGCTATAACACTTTGTGTGTACTGTACACCTACTGTACATCCTCTCATTTAGTGTTTTTATGTTTTTTATACATTGTAAATTAATATTGACATCATCCAGACTATGAAGGAACAGATATAAAATCATTTAGTAACTTAAAAGTGTTAAGCAAACCAAAATATTCTGTGAAGTATTTAGGTGCTCTTATCTAGGGAGCTGTTAACTTGTGGTTACTGAGACTGGTAACTCTAATGAACTAATCATGTGCAACAAAGGAATTCTTGCTTTTCCTTTCATGGGGAGGTCCTAATGAGAGCCAGTTTCATCATTATATCTTTTTTTGATAGTCTTGCAACTGCACTTTGAGGATACTTTCAAAGTTCTTAAAACTTTCTTGACTTTTATTTCTTAAAAGTTTTTTTTATTTTTTTACTTAGCTTAGTAGTACTAGCCATACTTTGGATTAAAACATTATGCAAATAGGGCTATTCACTGTGTACCAGTTCTACCTCTACACAACTTCACAACTGTTGCTCTCAGTCAGAAGTTTAAACACGCCTTCGTTTATTTTCTACATTGTAGATTAATATCAAACACATGAAAACAATTAAGGGACACACAAGGAATTACATGGTACACAAAAAATGTTTGTCCTCCACAATCCCCTGATCTAAACCTGATGAACTGAGATGGTGATTTCAGGTGATTTGGGATGCGTTGGAGCTTCACAATGTCAAGGAAAAGCAGCAGCTATTGTTCAGCACCTCCAGAAACTCCTTCAAGATGCTGAGCAAACTATTCCAGGTTACTCTCTCTCATGAAGAAACTGAGATTAAAATACCAAAAGTGTGCAGATGTGCTGCTTAAAAGAATCTCAAATATAAAATATATTCTGATGTGTTTAACATGTGCTTTTTTATGGCTTTAATGTCTTCAATATTACATTTGCAATGTCAAAAAATTCATAAAAAGAAAAAAAAAGACTGATACTCTATATATGTAAATTGTTTGTTAAATGCGTACTTCACTTCACACTAAGGGAGTGTGTGTTGTACGCTAAACTGGTCTGAGTTGGGTGTGTGCTCTAGGTGTCCTGTGATTACAGTCTGTGAAGAATCAGGCATGTTTGTAAGCATATAGTTACTACTCTAATGAATAAAAATGGCTGCTGAACCTCTGCAGTACTCTGACTATGAGATACTAATGTTTGTTATCGAGTCAGAACTGAAGACTTGTTTCCTCTTCACAGCCAGCAGGTGGCGTTCTCTGCACACATCCTCTTTTTATGCAGCGTTGCTGGGCAGAGTGAGACTGGCCTTGGTGGTTCAGTGGCAGTCACAGCATCAGCTCCCTGTAGAGATCAGCCACTGTGATGTCCTGCTGCTTCTATCCCTCAGCGGCCAGACATGCACTTTTGTCTCGTTAAATCCTGTAGTGAGAAATAAGTTTCAATTATTTTCTCTCTCTCAGGGCTGCTCTGTGTAACAGGCTGTATTTGTCTTTTTCCACGAAAGCTGATGTGCTGCTCAGCAGCCCAGCATGGTGTGTGTGCGTGCTGTTCTCAGTAATTGATGTTTTTACATTTCTCATCTACAGTACTGGGAAAAAGTATTAGTTGCCTGTAAAATTAGGCAGTAATGGAAATCTTTTCTCCATCATGGGAGTCTAGTATTACTTATAGTGATCATTAAAACACCTGGGTTGGTAAATCAATGCTTAATAATGTTAAAACAGACGAGTCAGAGGTGCCAAGTAATGTAATACAAGTACTTTGTTTTCTTACTTAAGTAGACATGTTGGTTATCTATACTTTACAGGAGTAATTGTATTTAAGATGACTTTTTACTTCTTTTTACTTCTTTTTGAACTTTCTACTCCTTACATTTTAAAAATAGCCTTGTTACCTCTATTTAATTTCTGTGATCTATTTTAAGCATTTATTTCCTTTATTGTTGATGATTATGGCTCACAGCCAATAAAAACCCAAAAATCTGTGTCTCAGTAAATTAGAATATTATATAAGACCAATTGGTACTTTTGGCAGTGTGGGCAGTGTGCCAAGTCCTGCTGCAAAATGAAAACTGCACTGACTTCATAAAACACAGTGGACCAACACCAGCAGATGACATGGCTCTCCAAACCATCACTTTTCTGAAGATGTGGATTTCATTTTCCAGCAGGACTTTGCCAAAAGTACTAATTGGTCTTATATAATATTCACATTTTCGGAGACACTGATTTTTGGGTTTTCATTGACAGTAAGCCATCATAATCAACATTAAAAAGTTAAATAAAGTTAAATAAATGATTAAAATAGATCTCTGTGTGTAATACATATATACAATGTGAGATTCACTTTTTGAAATGAATTAGAATTAGAATTGTGCATTTAAGGTAGCTTATATCAGGATATACGTTTTTGGTCATATCGCACATCCCTATTGCCAAGTAATTCAAAACTGTTGATTGCTCTAGATCATTCACAAAAACATTGCTGCCAGTGTCTTAAATGATGCAGTGAGGGGATTGGCATAGTGTAAGGTGATTAATCTCAGTGTGAGTGTGGTGGTGTTTTAATTTCAGTTATTTCTAATTCGAGCTGAAATGTTCTGACCCTTCTGTATTCTTCTGTATTTGTTCTCTCCTGATCAGACATTTATTGGCCGTTTTCGACGCACCATGGACTCTTCCCAGAACGCATATAACGAGGACACATCAATGCTGGTGGAGCGACTGGACTGCCTGGAGAGGGCGCTGTTCAGGCAAGGCCAGAGCGGCCTTAACGGCTTCCAGCTGTGGGAGAAAGGCCGTGCCGCCCAGCTGACCGCCTCCAGTCTCGTCACCAATTACCGCAAGAGGAAGATCACTGACCTGCAAGCCTGAGCGCAGGATCAGAGAGACTTATATAAGAAAAGGTGGAGACGATGTTAATGTGAGCGCGAGTGTGTGTGTGTGTGTGTTTGTGTGTGTGTGTTTGTGTGTGTGTGTTTGTGTGTGTGTGTGTGTGTGTGTTTGTGTGTGTGTTTGTGTGTGTGTGTGTGTGTGTGTGTGTGTGTGTGTGTGTGTGTGTGTGTGTGTGTGTGTGTGTGAATGCGAGAGGGGTAAATGAGCTTTGTTTTGATTGTGCTTAGAGACTCTTTGGATTATATTTTAAAATCTTTTGTACTGTTTTGTAAGGAATCTTGATTTAAGTCACTTTTGATGTACCAGATCAGTAAATTAATTAAATATGAAAACACAGATTCTTTTACTGTTGATTTATTTTTTCAGCTAAAATCTAGGTTTTAAGTATATACAGTGGCTTGAAAAATATTCATACATTTTGTCACCCTACAACCACAAACTTAAATGTATTTTTTTGACATTTTAATTGATAGACCAACAAAAGTGCAACATTTTTTTTTTTAAAGTTTTAAGTTTTAAGTTTAAGTTTAATCATATAAAAATATAAAAAATATAAAATGTGACATGCAAAAGTATTTAACCTACCTACAGGGTTCGTACAGTCATGAAAAACTGAAAGAATTTGAAAACAGCAATTTCCAGACCTGGATAAGTTTGGGAAAAATACAAATACGCAGAAAGTTTTGGTAAAGTCATGGAAAATTGCAATTTACAAATGAATGTGTTTCCATTTATCGAATGAGAGGCTTTTTTAAGCTAACAAATACATCAGCTCAGAGTTAGTTCAGTAATCTAGCCCTACACAATGAAGCTCTCAGGATCTGACACACATTTTATTATTATTGTCAACATTGCTTAAAATGTTTTTTTTTTTTTTTAATCATTATAGTTTAAGTTGGCCTTTGGTTTTATTCTCCATGTCTGCTTTGATGTTTTAAAGGTTGTATGGTCATAAAAATATGCTTTGAAAACATGGAAAAGTCATGGATTTTTTTTTTGTTAAAAAGTGTAGGAACCCAGCCCCTATATCAGTACTAAGTAGAGCCAACTTTAGATGCAACAATTACAGCTGCATGTCTTTTGGGGTTCAGCTTTGCACATCTAGAGACCAGGAAGCAGGCTATGCGATATCTATGTATATTTGTCTGTCATTATCAGTACAGTGATGGCGGCGCTCGGAGCTGAAGCTAGCATTATAGGATGTAAACAGTGTTTTTTTTAATAAGCTTCTTGTGCACTTTTTAATTATTAATTATTAATGCCTCGTTTTAAATGTCAGGGCTCACCTGATTGTAGCAAAGAGGTGTGGAGCTACTTTGAGCTGGATAACGGTGTAAAAAACGATTTATTGGGTAAATTATGCCCCGTGTCACCCAGTCTGAATGGTGTTTGGACAAACTGTTAACATTTCTGGATCTCGGAACGCTGTGGGAGAACGGAGGTGTGCTGTTCATCAAAGGTGAGTACTTTTATCATGTTTTACTACAACAAAAGTCTATTTTTCACTGGAGTTCTCCTTTAATCTCTCAGCCTGTCATCAAATACACTTCTACAGCTGTCCATGAGAGGGTGCTTAAAGCACAATTTCTGTTTGCAGCAATGTATAAAAAAAAGTGAATTCCACTTCATAATGTTAGGAAATAGCAATTCTGCAATAATACTGCTTTAAAGTCTGTATACAAAACATATGATTGAACATTAATAACAGCTGAAGTCATCATTCACTGGAGCAGTTTTGAGTGGCGGGTCACATTTAGCGTGTTGTTAGAATATGTTTGTATGACTGTTATTAACATCAGAAAGCACACATTGATTTTTAGTGCTAAATTACAGTAAAAGGTCTCTGTGCCGTCAGCATCTCTCTCTCTCTCTCTCTCACTCTTTTGTTCTCTCTCTCTCTCTTTTGCTATCTCTCTTGCTCTTGCGCTCTCTTTTTTGCTCTCTCACTTTTTTGCTCTCTCTTGCTCTCTCTTGCGCTCTCTCTTTTTTGCTCTTTCTTGCTCTTGCGCACTCTCTCTCTCTCTCTCTCCTTTGCTCTCTCTCTTTTGCTGTCTCTCTCGCTCTCTCTTTTGCTCTCTCTTACTCTTGCGTGCTCTCTCTTTTTCTCTCTTGCTCTTGCGCGCTCTCTCTCTTTTGCTCTCTCTCGCTCTTTTTCTCTTTTGCTCTCTCTCTCTCTCTTTTGCTCTCTCTTGCTCTTGCGCACACTCGCTGTCTCTCTCCTTTGCTCTCTCTCTCTTCCTCTCTCTCTCTCTCTCTCTCTTTTGCTCTCTCTCTCTCTTTTGCTCTCTCTTACTCTTGCGCGCTCTCTCTTTTTCTGTCTCTTGCTCTTGCGCACTCTCGCTCTCTTTTGCTCTCTCTCTTTTGCTCTCTCTCTCGCTCTCTCTCTCTCTCTCTCTCTCTCTGTGTTTGTTTAGTGTTGACCTTTAGGCGGTGGCTTGCTGTATGTGAATGTCACCTCTAATAAACACACAGACAATGCTGCGTCACCAGGTTCTCTCTTATTTTTGGACACACACACACACACACACACACACACACACACACACACACACACACACACACTGAGAGAGAGAAAGAAAGAGAGAGGTGTGTGTGTGTGTGTCCAAAAATCTTGTTTGCATCAGCCAACAAAAAGGGTAAATCACATTTCCTGCCTTTCTCACTCAAACACTGTATGCCACGTTGTCATTCTGTCATTTTCCACATCATAACAATTCAGTGTAAAGCTACAACAGTGCTGAAAGTTTGTGAATCATTTAGAATTTTCTATATTTTGGCATAAATATGACCATAAAACATCATAAGATGTTTCTCCCCTCCCTGACCAGTTATGCTTAGGGCCTCCAAAACCTTAGCAGCGGCCCTGGGTATAACGTTATCCAAAAGCAGTGTGTAAGACTGGTGGAGGAGAAAATGCCAAGATGCATGAAAAACTGTGATTAAAAACCAGGGTTATTCCACCAAATATTGATTATTTCAGAATCTTAAAACTTTATGAATAGGAACTTGTTTTCTTTGCATTATTTGAGGTCTGAAAGCTCTGCATCTTTTTTTTTGTTGTTTCAGCCATTTCTCATTTTCTGCGAATAAATGCTCTAAATGACAATATTTGTATTAGGAATTTGGGAGAAATTTATGTAGTTTATAGAATAAAACAACAATGTTCATTTTACTCAAACATAAACCTATAGCAAAATCAATAGCAAAATCTGAGAAACTGATTCAGAAACTGAAGTAGTCTCTCTTTTTTTTCAGAGCTGTATAATATTCTAATTTAATGAGATACTGACTTTTGGGTTTTCATTGGCTGTAAGCCATAATCATCAACGATAAAAGAAATAAACACCTAAAATAGATCACTATAGTGTGTAATACATCTATATAATATATAAGTTTCACATTTTGAACTGAATTAATAAAATAAAGTAACTTTTAATTATTATTATTATTTTTTTTTTTTTTAAGATGCACCTGTAACAGAGCTGGCCCTAGTTTCAGTCTCAGTCGTGTCTCTCCTGGCCTGCTGTGACCGGGCTGGGTGTGTGGGTGTCTGAAGGCTTTGGTCAGGCGGGGTATGTGTGTGTGTGTGTGTGTGGCTGGAGTCCTAGCTGTGCGCTCATGTGGTAAATGCAGGTCTGCTTGGTGATGGTGGAAGATATCGATGTTGGCCTCTGGCTCGGTCACTTCGATCTTGCTGTCAGTGCGGACAGGGCTGCCCGAGTTTAGCTGGCCAAAGGGAGATCATAATTGACTTTTAGAGACGACAAGTCCAATCACAGAGATGGCTGTACAGTGCTCCCCTTTCTCTGTTATGTCACAGACTGGCTCTGAGTTTTGGCTTGTTGGGTAGTTTGCTAAGTGTCCTCTATAGAAGTTTGTAAATGAACCCCTTTGTTTGGAACTGAAGCAGCTTTGTTTAAAGGTGTTCTTAACATTTTTTACTGTGCTACTCATTTTTAGGGTTAAAATATTTAGTGACAGTGTAAACCAAGATATTTAATTGTTTTTCTGACCAACATAGTTTAATTTATTAATATACAGTATATTTTTTTTTACAATTTAATACTGAAGACTATATTAAAGCTATGCAGAACACATGCATAATTATTTTGTAAACAAAAAATGTTAAACAGGCCAAAATAAGTTTTATACTTTGGATTTTTCCAAGTAGCACATTTATCTTTGAGGACAGATCTGCACACTCTTGGTATTTTTTAATCTCAGTGTCTTCATGAGGGAGAGTCACCTGGAATAGTTTTCTCAGCGTCTTGAAGGAGTTCCTAGAGGTGCTGAACAATAGTTGCTGCTTTTCCTCCATGCTGTGAAGCTCCAGCTAATCCCAATTAAATCACCTCAAATCACCATCTCAGTTTATCAGGTTTAGATCAGGGGTTTGTGGAGGATAAACACTGGTTTACTGTGTAATTACATGTAATGTCTTTAATATTAATCTACAATGTAGAAAATGAATTAAATATAAAAATAAAGAAAAACATTGAATATGTGTCAAAAACATGTATGCTAGAAATAAAAAGTGATGTCAACAGATTATTATAATTATAATTTGGTATAAAATCAGTACTGTCAGAAGGAATATCAGTAAGCGAAGGGCAAGAGCACAAGCCCAAGCTAAACACTTGTGATCTTTGATCTCTCAGATGGCATTACATCAAAAAAACATTAAACAGTAGCTGATAGATCCACATTGGCACATTGGCATTACTTTTCACGCACAACAATACGAATCCCGGTCATGCAGCCTGACATTCACTGCCGGAGCTCTGAGAGAGAGCACAATTGGCCTTGCTCTCTCTGGGTGGGTAGATGATGCTCTTTCCCCTGATCACTCCTAGCGTGATGTGGATTAGCACAACGCGTCTGTGAGCTGATGTATCTGAACCGAGTCGGTGCACGTTCCTACGAACATCTGCAGCAGTTTAAAAGAGAGTTTGTGGCTGACTTCACTTCCCAGAGGAGGCATGTACTAGTCTTCACCAGTGATGGGGGATATATACAGCTGAGTAGCAGCTGAATGGGTATGACAATCAGCCTAGCTAAAATTGGGCGGGAAAATCGGAGTGAATTAGAAATAAAAAAAAAAAAAAAGAAAATTTACCATGTTAACCATGTGCAGAATGTAGAATGTAGAAGGACTCCGGTTTTCTCCCACAGTCCAAAAACATGGAGATCTAAATTGCCCAGAAGAAAAATTTTATACACTAAATTGATCTGGTGTGTATGTGTAAAAGTGTGGTTTGTGTGTGTGTATAATATACATATATGTATGACTGTGTGCCCAGATATGGATTGGCACTCTGTCCTGGGTAAATGCTATAGTGCCCAATAGGGGTGTGCCATATCGTATCGTACACGATAATATCGTCAAAATTTTTCAATATCATGACCGATATTATACCCTAAAATATCGTGCCATATCACCCATCCCGTTTCCCCATTATATATCTACTAGAGACAGATTATATCTGTCCAGTATCATTTATTTTACTTTAATCCTGGATATATGGAGATATTTGGAGTGCATTTAGTATTTTTAGTATCATGACAGTCTGGATCGTTGACTTCTGTCAAAAATCTGACAAAATTCTTGTATTTTTTAATATCTCACTTAGTATTGTATTGTATGTTATAATATTTTTTTTGCAGTGTTTAGTGTCTTTTTGAAATAGTTTTTTTAAAAGTGTTTTGTCATATCGCCAAGAGTATCGTTATCGCGAAAATACCATGATATATCGTGATATTATTTTAGGGCCATACCGCCCACCCCTAGTGCCCAGTGCAGTCCTCCAGGTGGACGGTTGTTTCCGGTTGAGAGTACGCTGTGCGCTATTGGCTGCCATTCTCACCGTGTTTAGATAAGCGCTAAGTATGAGTGGCTGTGTGTAATATGTGTAAAGCCTCCTTGGGTTTCTAGAAAGGCGCTATATAAGTTGAACTTCATTCATGCAAAATATCACCTGCAACACTTCATCACTCTTTATGCTCAGCGTCAAAAAAAGAAACATTTGCATATTTCATACTGTACCAAGCTGAGCTTGTAATGGCTATAATGGCTGAGGCCTGTCCCTTAAGAATGTTGACCCTGCTCACAGAACAGGAATGTTCAGCTGGGATCGGGTTTCCTGGATGAAATCTTCATTAATTATGTATTGATCTGAAGCTACATCAGCGAGCTTGGTGAACAGGGCTCCCAAACCACAAATCAGATAACATCCCCTGTGTTCTGTTTTGGCTGAGTATCTAAGACAGCAGCGGCCTGCATCGCTCCGAACTGCCGAGACGATGAACAGAGCAGCTTGGGCTGTAATGGTGATGACATGCAGCAGTCTGCTGTAATGAGATTAACCATTACAGTAGAGTTAGACTGATGAATATCACGCAACCAATCTAACCTTTTCATTTGGATCTGACTGTTGAGTACAGGTACAGTAATGAGTTTAATGTCAGCTCTTATAGTAATGTGTGGGTCATGTGAAATATGGATGATCACAAGCCATCAAACCAATCTAAACCGCTTGAATTTTTGCACCAGGAGTAAAGGCATGAAGTTATCCAAAAGCAGTGTGTAAGACTGGTGGAGGAGAGCATGCCAAGATGCATAAAATTCATGATTAAAATCTAGGGTTATCCCAACAAATATGGGTTTCTGAACTCTTTATGAATATGAATATGAATATTTGAGGTCTGAAAGCGCTGCATCTTTTTTGTTATTTCAGCCATTTCTCATTTTCTGCAAATAAATGCTCTAAATTACAATATTTTTATTTGGAATTTGAGAGAAAGTATGTCCGTAGTTTACAGAATAAAACAACAATGTTGATTTTACTCAAGTATACATAAATAGCAAAATCAGAGAAACTGATTCAGAAACTGAATTGGTCTCTTATTTTTTCAAGAGCTGTATATAAGGACCAGTAACTGCTTTGTAATATAAGGAACTTTAGATATATTTTGATATATTTTGAAGTGCTGTAATATCTAATGCTAAGGCAGAAATGATGCAAAAATAAGTGCAGTTCTGAAAAGTGAGTTGGTAATAAATTCAAGGCCTGAAACTTTCAGAGAATCTGCTGAATTCTGAATTCTGGCTATTCTGAGTGATTAATCTCGTCCAGAGAGCAGAAATAAATCAGATCAGTTTTAGAACTGGCTGCAGGAGCTCCTTTCTGCAATTTGAGTTCCTGTCCATCTTCACTTCTCCTCTTTCTTCTGTGTCCCAGTTTTTTTTTTTCTAGCTTAGCATGGGAGAATGAGCATGAGAACAAGTGTGTGTGATGTGTGTGTTGTGTGTGTGTGTGTGTGTGTGTGTGTTGTGTGTGTGTGTGTGTGTGTGTGCGTGTGTGTGTGTGTGTGTTAGAGCTGCTGTGTTGTGCTGTCCTCCTCCCAAGCCTCTTTTGCTCTCCTTTTATGAAAAGAACAGACAGACCCACAGGCAGAAAGAGAAGGAGGGAGAGAGAGAGAGAGAGAGAGGTGTGGATTAGCTGGATGTTAGTGAACGCCCCCACACTCTTCTTGAAATCTCTCTCTCTAGTTATAACACTCATTAATTACACTGCTTATTTTTACATTGATTATTATATTTACTGTATACAATGGGAGTGTAAAAATTCAAAAACTAGTCATTAAAACATATTTTTGTTGTGTTAAAATAGAAAAAGGCTCCTATTTAATTCCTGTTACACTGATTTCTAATTATTGCACTGCTGTGGGTCATCTCACCTTAAATAAATAAATGTACTATTATGCAAACAAACAGTGTTATGTAAGACACATGTTGAATGTCAGCCTGACTTCTGCTGGAAAATAACAGCTTAAAAGACGAGGTGAGATGAGGAAGGGAGAAGGGGGTTATGGGTTGCCATGGCTCCACAGCTACACTACTGTCATTCGCTGAGGGAATAACCATAACCTTATATAAACCTGGTGTAATAACGCTGGTTTATAATCACAGTTTTTATGCATCTTGGCATGTTCTCCTCCACCAGTCTTACACACTGCTTTTGGATGAATTTATACCACCCCTGTTGCAAAAATTCAAGCAGTTCAGTTTGTTTTGATGGCTTGTGATCATCCATCTTCCTCTTGATTATATTCCAGAGTTTTTCAATTTGGTAAAAATCAAGGAAACTCATAATTTTTAAGTGGTCAAGTTATATTATTGTGGCATTTTAGAATAATGGGAAGTCAAACCTAGGAAATATGTATTTTCAGTTTTGCATACCCTGGTTTAAAAAAATATACTTAAAATATATTGAGAAATGTCTAAGTATGCTGTAAATATACTCACAGATTTATGTACTTGCCTAAAATATATTAAAAGTACATTAATATTATGCTTTCATCAAACGTTTGAAAGTAAACTTTGATCATAAGTTTAAAAAAGTACAGTATAGAGTATTTAAAATAAATAGACTACTATGAAGTACACTTTTAGTTTAATGTAATTTAATACACTTCTAAAATACTTATTTCCAAATATACTTTTGTGCATTTTTAATGTGTAATAATACAAGTATATTAAAAACAACTGTTACAGTAGTTCACTTACAGTACAGTGTATCATGTAACTTTTTAGAAAGTAAATTAAATTACTACATTGATAAAATGTTTTAAAATATATTTAGGTATTACATTAATATAACAGTTAAATGTATTTCAATGGTCTGTCATTTTAACCAGGAAATATAAATATAAGTAAATTATTAAAGTATTAAATAACATGTTTAAATGTTTACATTTGTAACACGCTAAAAATTGTAGTACAGTATATTAAAATATATATTTTTTATACCCAACAAAGTAAACTAGAAGTGTGCTACTTACATAACATAGGAACAAGAAGCCTATTTGTGCGCCAATGTAATATATTTAACATCAATTCTTAACACATTTCTAATATACCCAGTGTATAATAGTGTACAGTTGTAATATTTATTAAATATATTATAATTTTACTGAAAGAATATTTAAAATATGGGGGTTACATACTGTACATGAAGTATTATTTAAATGTTACTTCATTACTCCATTTTAGTACAGTTAAGTACACTTAGCACAATGTAAGTAAAACTTTTGTACTGTTTTTATACAATTAAAGTATTATAAGTACACAAAAACATGTTCCATTTTAGCACTCTTTAAATGTACTGATTAAAAATGTGGCTACAACATCACTTTAGTTCACTAAAGCATAATAATGCGGTCCCACTTAAAGCATAATAATGCACTAGTCATTTGGTTGCCCTAAGCACAAACACACCAACCTCACTCTTCAAGAATTTAATGGCGTCATACCATAGTGAAAAAAAATCTATTAAAGTATACTAAGCATTATTGGTCCCACTTTATAATAAGTGTCCCTAAGTGCTATGTAGTTACACGGTAACAATCCATGTAACAACATTGTAACTACTGATGAATTACACATTGTTACAGATGAACTACAGAGGTACAGGTTATGTAATTTCACATGTGTATTAAGGTTAATTTTGACATGTGTGAGTACACATGTACCAGGGTGAGTGTACTTACACAAGTGATAGAGTAAGTGCACTTACTTATGTGTAACAATGTGTGTACTTACACAGGTAATAGTGTGTGTAGTGGACAATAGCTGTTGGATAAGTTTATACTCAACTTATCACACACACTATTACACATGTGTAAGTACACTTGCTCTATTACTTGTGTAAGTACTCTTACCCTGGTACACATGTGTACTTACACATGTCAAAATTAACCTTAATACACATGTGTAATTACATAACCTGTACCTCTGTAGTTCATCTGTAACAATGTGTACTTCATCAGTAGTTACACTGTAGTTACATGCATTGTTACCATGTAACTACATAGTACTTAGGGACACATTATAAAGTGGGACCAATAATGCTTAGTATACTTTAATCGATTTTTTTCACTATGGTATGACGCCATTAAATTCTTGAAGAGTGAGGTTGGTGCGTTTGTGCTTAGGGCAACCAAATGACTAGTGCTGACTGTGTGTGTGTGTGTGTGTGTGTGTGTGTGATGAGGTCACAGTGGTGGTGACTGGCTGTCTGGCTTGGTGGTCAGTCTCAGCGCTGTGGTTCTGTCTGTGAGCTCCAGCCGTCTGATCCTGAACAGCCGCCTTAATCCCACCTATTGTCGCATCAGCTGCTCTTTCAGCGCATCACCCTGGATTAGCATTAACACTTTTACAGACTTTATTAAATCTCTCTCTCTCTCTCTCTTTGTTTATTATGGCACTCCATCCCTCGCTCATCCATCCATCCCTTGCTCTGTTGCTCACTCAGTGGACACTCTGAGCTGATGGACAAGAAGAGCTTTAGTGGACGAGGACAAGAGTCTATAAACAGATCATCCATTCTCATCAGAGCAGCGGGATGACTCATTGTCTCTCTCTATCTGTCTCCCTCTTTCTCTCTCTCTCTATCTGTCTCTCTCTCTTTTTCTCTGCTTGTTCCGCCACCGCAGTGGTGTAATTTTAGCATATTAGTTGGAGTCTAATAAGAGTACGGGTGGGTGCTGCTGAATATTTGTGTGTAAGGTTGAGTGTAAGTGTGTGTGTGTTTTATTTAGAGAGAGAGAGATAGACAGGGTATATTAACATGCCGGTTGCTGATTGGAGTTAATGGGCCTAATGCTCACCAAGAATTTACATCAGCACTGCACTCATCAGACTGAGCCTCCAGTCTGTTCAAACTAAATACTCAATGATCTTAAAGGGCAAATTCCTTGTGGTTGTGATTTCAACAGACAGCAAGGCTGCCGCTAAGGGACGTCCTACCTCACATCTTACAGGACTCTAAATATCTTATGCTAATGACAATATTGATGTCTTGGTGATAGATACTACAGAACACCTATAGCGTCTGTCTGAATCTGGCTGCACACACTGGATTGTACATGCAAGATGGCCGAGTGCAGGCGAAATGTTCAGTTTATCCAAATATTCCTTCACCAAAGAATTGCATCAAGTTGTCAACTATCAAGTTGATACAACACACTTTTCAAAAATTTAGATGTTTAAAGCAGGGTAGTGGTAATGCTAACAACTGGGCTCAGCAGGGTTGAAGCTGCAATGCTACCAGGAACCGCCGCCAGGATCTCCATGATTGTGGCAGATTAGTTGTGATGGTAACAGTCAGGCTCAGCAGGGTTTGCATCAGTTAGCCATGATGCTAATAGCTGAACACTGCAGGGTCAGAGCCATGATGCTAAAAGACTTATTGGTTTTATTTTCACAGAATTTCAATATTCAATATTCTACACAGCAGGTTAACCCTATTCATTTGATTATAGCGGAGTATATATGGAGTAATAAAGCAGTGACACAGAGTCAAGACTTAAGCGGTAAGTCAAATTAGGGGCAGAGTCTTAGAGAGTTTAGAGCGCCTGTGTTTCAATATATACAGCTCTGGAAAAAACTAAGAGACCACTTCAAAATGATTAATTTCTTTGATTTTACCAAATTGAAAACCTCTGGAATATAATAAAAGATGGATAAGCCCTCAAACCAAGCTGAACGGCATGATTTTTTTGTACCAGGAGTGGCATAAAGTCATCCAAAAGCAGTGTGTAAGACTGGTGGAGGAGAACATGGCAAGATGCATGATGAAAACTGTGATTAAAAAACAGGGTTATCTTTGCATTATTTGAGGTCTGTATATTGATATTGGATGCCACATATTGATAATGTATTTTAAATGAAAACAATACAATATATTGCTATTCTGTAGACATGATTGGCAGTTTCTTGACCCTCCTCTTGCATGACTTGCATAAATACAAGGATGTGAATGATGTGCATCAAAGGTTTAAATTTGCAAGTCTCGCAGTCAATCAATTATGGCACAATAATGCCTGATCTGACATACTGAGCATTGAGAAAGTCTGAATATTGTGTAGTCTGATCCTGTCATAAGCAGACGACTTCAGTAGAAAAATGCTAAACATGTGCCCTTTAAAACCCTCATCTGTCAACAGTAGGGAATGTGTTGAGCATTAGCTAATGCTTTGAGTGTGTTGAAATGGGAATTTTGACGCTGTCACTCTGGCACGGACTCGCCGGCACACCTCAGATAACCTCTGGACTGCCAGGCGTGTTTACTTTATCTCCCACTGCCCTACTTTCTGTCAGGGTCCTTCCCAACACCCCACCCAACGCCTGACCGTTACCCTTCCCTCATCATCCTGCCTTCCAAAGAAGGCTCTGAGCGAGTTCTGCTTATCGAGAGCTCATTCAAGGACAAATCAGAGATAGTTAACTTCCAATCAGTGCAAGACTGTGCCAAGAATGAGTGAGATCAGATTTTGTAAACAGAACGGAGCGCCGCTGAACTCTGCTGCTTTAAATCAGCAGGTGGTCTGTGGGTGCTGACAAGACCACAACTGCCACCAGAGAAGGTGGGTTCTAGCTCAAGGTGTTTTGAGCTAATTTAAGCTAAAACGATATCAAGCATTTGGCTAAAGAACAGGCTGGACTACTTTTTGAATGAGGCAAATTATACAGCAGTCAATCAGAACAACACAGATGTTATATAAAAAGTTCAATTGAAGATTTGAAACTCGTATACAGTGTTATATAGATGTATTACACACAGAGTGATCTATTTTAATTTTTTATTTATTCAATTGTTGATGATTATGGCTTACAGCCAATGAAAACCCAAAAATCAGTGTCTCAAAAAATTAGAATATTAAATAAGGCCAATTTTACTTTTGGCAGTGTGGGCAGTGTGCCAAGTCCTGCTGGAAAATGAAATCCACATCTCCATAAAAGTTGTCGGCAGAGGGAAGCATGACGTGCTGTAAGATTTTCCAGGAAAACAAAACTGCACTGACTTTAGACTTGATAATAAAACACAGTGGATCAACAGCAGCAGATGACATGTCTCTCCAAACCATCACTGATCATCAGTACATTTAGCAATTAATTTGTAAATCAAGGGAGCAGAGTCTGGAGGAAGAGTGGAGAGACACACAGTCCAAGCTGGTTGAGGTCTATAGTGTGAAGTTTCTACAATCAGTGATGATTTGGAGAGACATGTCATCTGCTGATGTTGATCCACTGTGTTGGATCAATTCCAAAGTCAGTGGATCATTGAATCATTTCATCCATAAATGAATAATCAATAATAGCTAGATCCCCCTATGCCATAATAGCTGGTATATACCTGTTTTGGCCAAAATTACCTAAGTTAGACATTTTCTATAACCATCTAGACCATCTGACATTGAAGGGAAGAAAGTTTTTCCCACTCCTCCATGCAGATTTTTTTAGTTGTGTGATGTTTGAGGGGTTTCTTGCATGACAAACACATTTTAAATAACCCAACAGCATCTGCGTCATAGGGTTAAGATCCAGGCTTTGTGCTCTGGCTGTTAAAGAACTCTCCATTTCTTTCTTTTGAACCATTGTTTGATGGATTTACTAGAATGCTTTGATTCATTGTCATGTTGCATGGTCCACCTCTGCTTTAGCTTTAGTTACAGGTATATGTATTTAGTTAAATGAGCTCAGTCTCTTAATACTGTTCATGTGAAGCTCAAATATCCAAATGACTCAAACATACTGTATATATTTAAATCTTAAAAAAAGTAAAAAAAAAAAAAAAAGTTTACACACATAAATGCACATATAAGTTGAATGCAAGAATATAGACCCCTTATAAAATTCTCATCACAATTCTATGAGATGAGAGGTCCTTTAATCCCAAACAGTCCAAGATCTCAGATGTTGAGCTGCTTGGGAAATAAGCATCAGACCACAGTGACCTGCAACAACGTAGTGATTGATTGACAGGTGTATTATTCGCAGTGACACTCCATAATCAAAAATACAGACCCACAGAGCCAGTGATTGAAATATCCAAGAGGCCTGAAATCAATCACAGCGTGGAATTAATAAAGAGCTGATTAATCTGCACATGGGAAACAGAAAATCGAACAATTCAAAGCTCACCCTGTTCTTTAAAATATTAGCTATGAACTGATTCCTCTGTAGCTGAGCTACTTAATAACTATATGTATAGTGAATTAGAACGGCATTAGTGGAAATACAGTAAACCATAAAAAAAAATAAATTATGTACTTCTGTTTATTACAAAATAAATCAATTTAAAGGTCAATTGGTACCACTTTAAAATAAGACTACCTTTATAAAGGGTTTATAAATATTTCACAATTAGTTTATTAATGGTTAGTAATTAGGTTGTAAATGCCTTAAAAATCATTAATAATCAGTTATAACACATACGTAGAAAGGCCAAATATTGCCAAATAGTGAACACACAGCCATTTATATTGTTGCCCTTTCTACGTATGTGTTATAACTGATTATTAATGATTTTTAAGGCATTTACAACCTAATTAGTAACCATTCATAAGCTAATTGTAAACCATTTATAACCCCTTTATAAAGGTAGTCTTATTTTAAAGTGATACCGGTAAATTTAAACTAAACGTTACTTTATATTACATGACACTGATTTCTGTTGTCAGAAAATGTTTAAATTAAATTATTATTAGTGCAATGTCTACTTTATATATTCTATGGAGCCCCTGAAGAGACATGGTGTATTTTTTTTTTTACATAAAAAGGTGGTGAGCACCAGATAGAAAGTGGTGAGCACCACATACTAAGTGGTGAGCATCAAAAAGTAAAGTATTGTACAGAGAGCAATGCAAGCCTTCTAAGCTAAGCTAACTGAGCTAGCTTTAGGTTAGCTAGATAGATATTTGCAAAGGCAGCCTACATTACATCACAAATGGATAGCTAAATAAATATGGTTTTGATAACTATCTAAACAAATAACTTAACCCTCCTGTTATGTTACAGGTCGAATTGTGCCGTTTTAAAGTTTGAAGATCTAGAAAAAATAGTTAAACATATTTTTGTTCAGTATGAAACCTTTTCTGCTGGCCTTAATTAGTGTAATTAACATATGATAAAAAAATCGTTCATCTCACATATTTGCAACCACCTACTGCAAAAACCAAACTAAAACAAAATTGCAATGTTATGTTTCAATGTTATGCAAAACTATTGAGTTTTATATGTTTTGTTTGTTAAAAGTAATAAAGTAGTAAAACATTTGTAAAAGATTAAACGTATTTTTTTTATGAAAAACAAATGTATTATCCTAATTGAAGATTACCTGTTAGAGGTAATGAACACAATTGCACTAAATTGCACGTAGGTATAATAGCACTTGTAGGTATTCTACTGCCTTTACTTTGGTTATTGTGACCAAATGGTAATTTTTTTGATTGTACAATTTGCACACACTTTTTACACTGTACTTTTTTTTTTTTACAGAATTTACAGTTTGTTTAATCTTTAAAATATGATCAGTAGATTCAAATTCTGGTCATGTAGCTTGCCATCAGCTGCCGGAGCCCCAGGAGAGCACAAATGGTCTTGTTCTCTTTTGGTGGGTAGATGGCGCTCTTTCCCCGATTAGCACAAGGCGTCTGTGAGCTGATGTATCCGAACCGAGTCGCTGCACTTTCCTCCGAGTGCGCTGTGATGCTACTCAGCAATGCTGCATCAGCAGCAGTTTAACCCTTGTGTGGTGTTCATATTTTTGTTACTCGTTTACTTTGTTACTTGTATTTAATTCAGCAAAATTAAGCAATTTTACATTAAAATGCTTTACACATGCTTGCTTCACCTAAATTGCAAGCAATATAAACAGCTTACATGGTTAATATTTGCCCTTTACCTTTCTTATGTTACATTTCTTTCAAAAAGTGCTACTCTTTTTTATTAGTTTTTTAATAAAATGTAAAAGAAAATGAATTTAACTCAAGATATGAGTAGAAAATTTGTTTAGTTTCAAATTTACAAATGAAGCAATGTTTATTGCCTTGCCTTGGCCAAACATTCTGTATGTAATATAAATGTGTGTGTGTGGAGGGGGGGTGTACAGTGTGTGTTTTTCGAAAATGTGTTTTGATATATGTTTTTCACAAAAATGAGCCAATGCCAATGAGTTTGAGTTAGAAAAAATATTTTTTCGTATCATTTGATGAAAAATGAACACCACACAAGGGTTAAAAAGAGGTGGTGGCTGAATTCATATGTGTAGGAGGAGGCATGTGCTAGTCTTCACCCTTCACTTTGTGAGTTATCACTAGTGATGGGGGATATGCAGCCGACTGGCAGCTGAATGGGTGGGACAATTGGCCACATACATTGGGAAGAAAATGGGAGACAATTATAAAAACAATATTTGAATTAAATCTCTGCCACTAGCTACAAAAGAAGTTGTAAAGTATAAAGAACATGGATCAGTCAGTAAGATAAAGAAAAGAATGAGACTCAGCTCCAGTCCTTGAGTCTATTGTGTTTTCCCTGCTCTGCTCTTTTCTGACACACTTAACTGAACCCGACTGCCTTTCATTAGCTGAGTAATCTCTGTAACACCTGTGAAAACACAAGATTACACCATGCATGAGATTAAAAATCACTGAGCTTTACTGTGGAGGGCTTTGGTAATCTATTAGGTAAGAGCGTGGCCCAGTTTTTCTTGATCTGAAGGCCTAATCAGGACACATCGATCAACTGGGAAGCATCATCGCCTGTCAGGAGATTGCCTGGTCAGCCTTCCAGTTTAGAAGGTCAAACTAATGGCAGGTACTTCCTAGAGCAGGGGTGTCCAAACTTTTTTTGTTGGGGGCCAGAAGGAGAAATATATTTGAAGTCACGGGCCACAGACTCTGTAATAAAACAAATAATGAAATATACCACTTTAAATAATACTTTTTTCCTGATTATTTCATTTACACGCCATTTTACTTGACTTACTATCTTTATCTTTGACAGTGTTGTGTAAACTAAGATTTTTCAAATTGATGTTTAATTTCATGATGTCTCTTAATATTAAACTCCTTAATTACGCAAACTTTTAGACTCTGTTTTTCTGCGCTAGAAATGCGCACTCTCTCCGCTTTTAGACTCTTTTGCCCCGTTTTTCTGCACTAGAAATGCGCACTCTCTCCGCTTATGGACTCTTTGGCCCGTTTTTCTGCGCTAGAAATGCGCACCCTCTCCGCTTTTAGACTCTTTGGCCCGTTTCTGACACCTAGCGTTCAAACTTTGAATCTCACTTTATAAAATCCTGCTTAACAGCGGGACAACTTTCATTCTATTTCTAAAATACCTCGCGGGCCGCTCCAAAAAATGAAACAGGCCACAAATGGCCCGCGGGCCGTAGTTTGGACACCCCTGTCCTAAAGTTATCAAATACAGGAGATGCAATAGGAGATAAATATGCAGTTTTAGCTTATTAATTGCTTATATATTGGTGATCATGGCATGCTGAAGTGTTTAAATGTCTTTACATTGAGTGTTTAACTGTTAGTGACGGCATAGTTACTGTAAGTAATCTGATTACTGATTATCCATTTAAAAAGTAACTTAGTTACTTTATAGATTGATTGATACTTGATTTTAAAAGTTGCTGCTGACAATATTTGTTGGAATAACCCTAGCTTTAATCACAGTTTTCATTCATCTTGGCATGTTTTCCTCCACCAGTCTTACACACTGCTTTTGAATAACTTTATGCCTTTACTCCCGGTGCAAAAATACGAGCAGTTCAGTTTGGTTTGACGGCTTGTGATCTTCCATCTTCCTCTTGATTATATTCCAGAGATTTTCAATTTGGTAAAATCAAAGAAACTCATTTTTAAGTGTTTTTTTTTTTTCCAGAGCTGTACATATATACTGTTGTGTGTGTGTGTGTGTGTGAGGAGCAGAAGAAGGGAGGCTCACTGTGTGTGTTTGTGTGAGGTGGAGAGAGATAATTACATATTGTGCCTGGGTCACATCAGCTAGATGGATTTTAATATGAGAGGTTTCATTTTTTAAAGATAAAAAAATTAACGTAAAACTCCTGTCTTTTAAATTGACCTGTGTTTACTTTTCTTTATTTTATCAAAAAATATGATTTTCTACCATATAACTGCCTAAAAATGACTCTGTTATGCAATTAATATTGATGATCACTTCTTTGCTGCATTGAATTATGAATATATTATTCAAACATTCGAAATAATTTGTTTTCATTTTTACATATACCACTCTGTGATAATCCATCCATTTATATGCCTCTGTTGTCAAAATATATAATGTCTGCTAATTTTAATCAAGCAGACGTTATTTTATTATTTTATAATTATTTTAAGTTAGATAACTTTATGTAATTATATGTATGGATGTATGGTCAGTTGAATTGGGTGATAGTTTTATGATACAGGCTTTAAAACAAGTCAAACCACAAAGGGAACAATGAACTTACAAGTGAAAATAGGAGACTACATTGGAAGAACTACTAGAAAACACTGTGACCTGAAGAGTTTGAGTTTTATTAGAAACTTTTTTATTAGAAACTTTTTTTTTGAATACTTTTGTCTGTGAAATTTCTTTTTATGACAACTTTGCATTTAAACGCCTCTATTCTGTAGTTCTATACATATTTGAACGTCATATTGATATGAACGTAACAAATCAGGTGTGTCCCTCCACCTCTGAAATCGATTTTTCATCCATTGCTGTATTGTTAGCTCGGTTCTGAACTGAGTCCACCTCCTCTCAAGGAGCATGGTGTGGTGGTTTTGGTGAAACGCACCCAAGTTTGATTACTGTATTCACACATTCCCAAACTAAATTATATATATAAAAAAACGGTACCGCTTTAAAATAAGACTACCTTTATAAAGGGTTTATAAATGGTTTACAATTAGTTTATTAATGGTTACTAATTAGGTTGTAAATGCCTTAAAAATCATTCATAATCAGTTATAACACATACGTAGAAAGGGCAACAATATAGATGGCTGTTGGTTCACTATTTGGCAAACAACAGGTCATTGTTGCCCTTTCTACATATGTGTTATAACTCATCATTAATCATTTTTAAGGCATTTACAACCTAATTAGTAACCATTAATAAACTAATTGAAAACCATTTATAAACCCTTTATAAAGGTAGTCTTATTTTAAAGTGGTACCAAAAAACACTCATCAGTTTAGCTTTAATCAGCTAAAATGAGTACAGGTGTGAAAATAGTGAACCTTTCTGGTAAAAGTATTTTGCAACAGGTCTGATGTGATCTGGATCTGAACATCAGATGAACCTGTTTGTTTATGGTGGACGTTCTTCTTCATTGTTTGATGTTCCCATTGCAGATGAGTATAGTATCTCAATGTGCTGTTTGATCTGTCTCTTTTGTCTGACCATGCAGCAGTGTTTGAAATGGGTCATCACCACTCAATGCAGAGATAAAGTAGACTGTGCTCACCCACACACACATACACACACATACACACACACACACCCCATCAGGGATTACTTTGAATCTGAAAAAAAATCCTTTGTTCTGCTTTAATTGTTGCTGAAGATGGAAGATGCCAGAGGAGCTTTACTACGGGTTATAACATTGTCAGACACTTTAACAGTAGCATTCACTGCAGACGACACGTGGGAGTATGTGTGTGTGTGTGTGTAAGACTTTGGGAACAAAGGACAGGCTAGATCCGCAGTGGAACACTGCCTCTTTAAGATGGTTGTATGCTGATTTACTTTAGGCCATGTTCCTCAGAGGAGTCACAAGTTACAGGTTTCCTTACTCAAGTAGAAATGGTGGTTATCTATATTTTACTGGAGTAATTATTTTTTTTATATCACTTTTCTTTTTACTTCTACTCTTTACATTTTCACACAATTATCTGAACTTTCTACTCCTTACATTTTAAAAATAGCCTCGTTACTCCTATTTCATTTCAGAAAAGTGAATCTGATTGTGGTTAGTAGATACTGTCTTTCATGACTTTCATGGCTTCATTTCAAACTCGAACGCTTTACAATTTACACGTATTACACACAATCATACATAGCACTTATCCACACACCGGTGAGAAGCAGCAGCCAATAGCTGACAGCGTACTCTTAACCGGAAACCACCTTCCACCTGGAGGACTGCTTCGGGCACTACAGCATTTACCCAACACCAGTGCCAGTGCCAATTAATACCTGGGCACAGTCATACTTACATTTTCATACACACTCAAACATACATATATACATACCACACTCTTTCACATACACCCACAGAAAACATGGAAACTCCACCTAGATTGGGACTTGAACCCAAGTCACCGGTGCTGGGAGGTGAACTTGCTAACCACTAAGCCACCGTGCCTTATCCTAACTGATCAGCTACAGTAGGAAACCATGAAATCAGATTTTTTACTTTAATATCAATCCTCTATGGTACTTTTTTAAATATTTAATTTTGTCCTTTCGTTGTTTTGTTTTTTATTGTACATACAAATGTTTTTTTGTTGTCATTAACTGACTAAAGCAATGTTTTTTTAACTGTTGCCTCAGGTCAACATTATGCAGTTACATAACAAGGCAATCATACTGAATCAGTGGTTGTGTATATTTTTACGTATATATTTTACATATTAAGAGAATTCTTTCAAAAAGTAGGCACAGAGGATAAAGATAACAGTACCAACCAAACTCTGTCCTGATAAGTGATATTCCCTTAAATCCTGAGTAGGTCTTTTGTGGTGAAAATGAACATTTGCTGATTAGACCTCAGCTGCGAGGCTACTGCCAAATCCAGGTGTATTAGAGCAGAGACTGAGAGTAAGATAAAGTGCTTATACACTCCGTTCCAGCGCTGGATCTGCCTCTAGGTCATTCAGTAGCTTTCTCTGTTGCACCTGGGAATATACAGTATGTAACTGGGGTGATCAGACGTCCTCTTTTCAGGATCTTGAAAATGATCCAGCATACGGTAATTAAAATTGCGTTAAATTAACAGGAATTTGCTTTATTTTTTTTTTTTTTTATGTATATCAGTGTTTGCTTCTAAACTCACGTCATATTTGGTGTACAGATTTATAATATCTGTTTAATCTCTGCTCACCTTCTCTCCACAATACATGTACAACCATCTTCATATTTACTGGTCAAATATCTTGAATTTTACAGTAAGAAAAGTAAAAAAAAAAGCGTTCTTAACTTTGAATGGAATTTAATGTAACTTTTTTTTGCAGTATTGAAAATCGATTTACAATCATTTCAAAGTGTAGGAAGAACTGAAGTAAATTACTCATTTGCACACATGCTACTGTAGAATGAAATAAAAATAAAGGATGATAAGAGCCTCTTATCAAAATCTCAGCTGGATCATAAAGAAGACAAAAAATCAAATAAACAAAAACAGATTGTTCTAATAGACTGTCCCTAAACGCTTTTTTTTCAATCCAGTGTCGCATTGATTTTTCACCAAGATCTTGCCACATTGATGATGGTAGAGTCTGACCACTGCACAAAGCAGCACTTCTCCATCCAGCACATCCCAAAGATTCTCAATGAGGTTAAGGTCTGGACTCTGTGGTGAACTCTCTCTCAATCCATGTGTGAAAATGATGATCTCATGCTCCCTGAATGAACCACTCTTTCACAATTCCAGCACCATGAATCCTGATATTGTCATCTTGGAATATGTCCGTGTCATCAGGGAAGAAAAAATCCATTGATGGAATAACCTGGTCTATATTCAGTATATACAGGTAGTCAGCTGACCTCATTCTTTCAGCACATACTGTTGCTGAACCTAGACCTGTAGACCAACTGAAGCATCAACCATCAACCCCACATCATTTACTTAGTTTGGGCAGGCAGTGTATTTAAATATACATTCAGTATATTCTTGTCATTTTAAGGTTATTTTCCAGCTTTTTTTTTAAATACAACACACAACTTGTTTAGTCTAGTCCCTGGAGAGAATCTAAGAATCTCCAAAAAAAAATAGGACTCTCTGCAGCAGATAAACATGAATCTGTTGGCAACACGCCGAATGCCAGGCATGGGCGAGGTAGGGGGGTGTAAAGCCCCCCCAGCATTGATCTGTGTGGGTGTTGGTTGAGAGTGTTTGTGTACAAAACCTCCTGCTGTGAAAAAAAAAAGAGTCAAACTCAGCTCGCACTGATGGACTTAGACTGCAGTGACTTACATCTCACATTTCAGCAAAGGTGTTTATTTATTATTATTATTATTATTATTATTATTATTATTGCTGCACCTGCTGTTCTGCCATAGAGCAGATTCTGCTCACTGTATTCTCTGCATCTTCTTTTGTCTGTTTTCTTACACCATATCTCTCTCTCTCTCTCTCTCTCTCTCTCTCTCTCTCTCTCTCTCTCACACACACACTTTCTCTCTCTCTTTCTCTCTTTCTCTCTCTCTCTCTCTCTTTCTGACTATACCCTCATGCTGCATCATCCAGGATGACACGTGCTCTCTGTTTATTACTGAGGAGGGAGGGAGGGAGTGAGTGAGCGAGCTAGGGAGGGAGAGAGAAAGGGAGGGAGGGAGAGAGGGATGAACCGAGAAAGAGCGGTTTCAGATAGCATATCCCTCATACACTAGACAGCATCTCTCCAAAATCCACACTCATACACACACTCGCAGTGAAGGAGGAGAGAGAGAGAGAGAAGAAAGGAAGGAAGGAAGGAAGGAAGGGAACACTCTGAAATTCATCCTTCAGCAGCAGCAGCAGCTAACTCACAGCCTTCAGGTAAGTCAGATTTAAACTCACTTCTTTACTTTTCACGTCTCTTTTGTGTGTGTGTATCTATATTGTGTTTTATATTTTGCAGAAGAAATGTACTGATGTTCCTTTAGCTGAGCAGTGAAGTGTGTGTTATTTGTGTGTGTGTGTGTGTGTAATGCTGTGCTGTAAGGCTCTCTGTTGGTGTGTGTACAGTGGCCAGCAGATAAAATGCATTGTTATATGTGGTCAGTGTGCTGTTTAACAAAATGTGAGTTGGCAAACGACACATATTGTTGCATGTGTGATTTCAGTGTTTTATTTTAGAATTTTAGAATGTAATTGCTAATATATTGTTTTTGTTTTCCATTATATGAAGTTTTAGACGTGTGCGTGTGTGTATATATACTGTATATATGGATTAAAGGTATTACCCACGCCCTTACCCACTCATGTTTACCACCAAGACTACACCATGCTATGCCATGCAGTGCTACATCTCAGCAACCTCTGCATTGGCAGGTGGCTGTAGGTCGTCAGGTTGAATTTATTGACCTGCAAGAGAACTGCGGCAGGCCACAGCGTGGGCTTTGCCTATATGCCTTTGCCAAATCTGCCTGCAAAGGGGCTACACCGGAAACCTGCAAAAAACCTTTAAAAAACTCCAAACCTCCAATCCTCCAAGGCTTTGTAGGCTTTGAAAGCTCTCACGCCAGTACTTTTAACAGGTGTCTTTGGCACTCCTTCAGATTAACAGCCTCTGCTCGTGTCTGTGCTCCATAAATATATTTTTAGAGGCTCTGTAATAATAACTGATAAGGACGGCTGTACCCTGTACTGTTCCATTCTCTCGCTACCTAATCGCTAGTGGCACTTCATATAGTATTTGAGGCTGTAGGGGGGCAGCTGGGAGCGGGCCAGCTTGCAGTTCGTGGAACTTTCCACTTCGCGCTTTCCGCTGATGTTGTTGTGGTTGGAAGTTGGGCTTGTATTAATCACACCGTCACTTTCAATTGGTTGGAGCTCTGGGAAATTGGATTTCTAAAACAGGCGGCCCCTCCCCGTGCTCGCATGCCCGCCCACCCACTGTGAAATATGGGTGAGGAAACAATAACAAAACTGCAGTGACCAGGCCAGCAGCATCTGCACCACCAAAACAGCACTGCAGCGAGGGCTAGGTTGTGCTTGGTTTCCTAGATTTTGATTGACTCCGAGTGACTTTCAGCGAGCACCTTTAATAGGTTAGGTGTTGGACACATTTAATGCTTTGGATGATATCTATTTATTGATATCAATGAATGTCAACGAGAATGTGGGCCCAAAAAAAAAAAGAAAAGAAAAAGAAAAGAAAGTTGTGTGTAGAATTGTATGTCTTGTATGTTTGCAATGCAATTAACAAAATCTACAATTTTCAAATGCAATAAAACACTATACACTCTAAAAAAAAAGAGGTATGATATAAGTACTTTTTTGTACTTTTCATAATTGTACCCTCAAAGGTACAATATTGTTCTTTACAGGGTCACATTTGTTCCCTCTGAAGTACAAAGTAATTTTTAACAGCAATAAGTACAAATTTGTACCATTTAACCAACCAAAAGGTACATTCAGTATTCTGCATCACTGTACTAATAAACAATAAATATTTTAATTGCACATTTTTTATTTGAAAGCCAGACAATTTTGGATCATCAAGTTTTTGAGCCATATTTAGTTGATGACAATGTTTATAATTTGTATAATCTTTACTGGCACAAAAACCATGGGTACAAAAAAGGACTTTCACTGAAAGGTACTTTTTTGTACCTCAATATAAGGTACAGCCCCAGCGACAAGCTTTGTACCCTTTTAAGTACAAATCTGTACTTACTTTTCTTAGTGTGTATGGAGAAATGTATTGAGACACACATCTTAATCACTAAATTTAAATGTTTCATTCAGTCCTATTGCCAAAGGTGTATAAGGGGGTGGTATAGTAAAAGAATATGTTGAGTGTGCCACTGTCATAGGAAACAAAATAATCCAGTTTTTAAGAAATTTCTTCCATGTATTCTTTCCTTCCTTGATCAACTGTAATGTAAGTGTTTAGGAAACACAGCAACGCCACATCCATGAAGTGGAAGACCAAGAAAAGTTACATAGTAACTACATAGGCACATAGTGCCAAAAAGTCAATAGTCAAAAACCTCATAGTTCCAAACCTTCTGTTAGAGCAGCAAAGGCGGGAGCGACTCCACACTAACGTAAACAGAGATACGTTAAAAGCAGATGTTGATATAAAAGTTCTTGAAGTTGTAAGGCTTAGGTGTCCCAATACTTTTTCCCATGAAGAGTGTATATACAGATAAGTAACGTATCTAAACATCCTAAGTGTTTAAATTAAATGCATCCTGATTCGTTCATTGGACCAGCCCACCATATTATCACACTAAATATGCTAATAAGGTTTTTTCTCTTGTGTGTACACATTTCACATGTTACCAAGGACAATGTTTTGCAGTATATATATATATATATATATATATATATATATATATATATATATATATATAGTTTTTAAATCTGCTCTTAGTTTGGTTTATATCTCTGTAAACAAGTCAGACAGGCTGACCTCCCACACTGTCATACCGACGATGTCCAGCAAGCTTTTATTTTAACTACATTCAGTCTGCCCACACTACCAGTCTGGATCCTTTTCTGTGTCGGCACATCGCCTGGCAGTTTAGCTCGTCCTCAATCCTCAAATGACTCTGGTGTGTTGGTCCCGGAGATGGATCTGCATCAGACACGATGTCCTAATTTTGTTCAGGACGCAGTAGAATGAATTGACATTAACATGAACAGTTCTGCAATGAATATTGATACGACTGTCGAGATACTGTAGCTGCCTGCCATCTCCAGCTAGATATCTCTCTGGCTGCGATTGCTCGGATGCAGCTCCCACTCCGGGTTACATAACAATGCAACAGACGACGTCTTGCCAACTTTTTTTCCTTTTTTTTGCCTCAGAGTGATAAATCTCATGGACTAGAATCCTCCCTGTGAGATCTGGACTGTAGAAAGTCAGACTAATCTTGTCAGCTCATGTATACTTTAGCATCACTGCAGCTTTGCCTTTTGCCTTTTTCTTCCCTCAGCAGACGACTGTGAAGATACTGTTTCAGAGGATGAGATGTTCAGAGATGTTGTTGCTTGTTTTTTGCATCCCTGGTTCAACCCCTCACGTGTAGAAATGTTATAGAAACCATATGAAATGCTGTTTCTGTGTATCCTCCTCAGTGCAAACCTCAACGGCTCTTGTTTTGTACTGCTAGATGGGGCCCGGATTGTTCTGGAACTTTCCCTCCAAGACTAGCTGCACGGTTTCGCAGACCCTGCTGCAGACAATGTACGTAGTTCTGTTTGCAACCGTAGCTCGTAGCTTTTTTTCTTTTTCCAATCGTCTCTGGCATCCAGTCCATCACTTCATCTTTCTTTTGTTCGTCTTTTTTTCTCGTGCGTTCCATCTGCCAAACAGTAATGTAATGTCTTCGCCCACTCCATGGCCACACCTTGAGTTGTCGACCAATCATGGATCAGTGTTGCATGCAAGCAACCAGTCATGACATAGCATTGAACCATTTTCATGCCCTGTAGCTACACTGTAGAGATTAGACTATCTGTAGATTATCTGATGTGCCATTACTTTCTGGCCAGGCAATGCTTGAGTTTTAATAGAATTTAGAAAGAATAGAAAGTCCAGGTTGAAAGGTAAAGATTTGACTGGATCAAATCCATATCGGGATTTGAAGGAATGACCAACACACTCCACTCTGCTGGAACAACACCCAACTCAGTGGTGGAGTTGTTCTATTGGCAGCGGAACAAAGTGCATTAGCCTTTGCTGTCTTGCTGACGATGCACTTGCTTGCAGATTTCAGATTCATATCCAAAGCATTAGTGTTGGATTGGATTAAGAAGAAGATGCTGCACTCATTGGCTGACACTTTTTCAGAAAGTGCCATAACCTGTGCCTATCAGATACAGCTAGAATGGGTCCTTTATCTTGACAGCAGAGGAGTAATTTTATCTATGGAGGAAAGGATATGAGATGCACTGGCTCTTCCTGAAGAGTCCTCTTTTATTCTGGGTTATATTAAAAGTGATAAAGATCTTCGATTTACAGAGAACTGTATCCCTTTCTGACATCTTGCACAATGTAGATAGAGACACAAAGTGCTGCGAAAGAAAGAGCGATCTTCAAACAACTGCCTTTTAACTGCAGTCCATTCATCAAAGGTAGAGAACAGCATCCATCTTCCGCACTGCCCACTGCACAGACTTAAAAAAAAAAAAAAACAAGCTCTGGATCTTTTTTATAGCACTCCAAAAATGTAACTCTACACATTACAAAGCAAAGAGTAGGATCTTAAAAAAAAGGTTTGGGTGCATAAGTGTTAAAGGTTCCTCCTGATTTGGCATTCGTAGGCGAGTCCTGTTGAGAGCCACACACTGCCTCACCGTCTGCTGGCCTGGCACAGTCCAGCGGCCCCGGGCCGTTCGTGGCAGGAATCTAGTTGTGGGCCTGGAAGGGCAGCGGATTCCTCTGGAGGCACAGGACGTCTCTGACGCCAGGCCATGAGGGCCAGATAGCCCCAGTAAGCCCACAAGCCACCACCCAGTCAGTACCCCACCGGAGGTGTGAAGTGAGTTGTCTCAGATGTGCAATAGCCCCCTTGAGGTCATGGGATTTATGTTTTTAATCAGCAACTCTGGCACTAAAAGTACTCTTCTATTCCCCACCTCATGCTAATGTAGAATCAGTTGCTCATGTGCAATTTCTGAATTGAGCACATGGACAGACAAGCAAAAAAAAAAAAGATCAAATCTTATCAAATCTTGTAGTGATAAGGCTCTTTGATTTTTCTGATATGGACAACCTGGATGGAACCATAGAACTGAGGAGTTAAAGTGGAAATCAGATATACACACATAATACACACAGATAAATTCACAGCATTAAAAAATTGTAAAAATATGCTATCTCAAAACTGTGAATTTGTTTCTTTTAGTATCTGTACTTTCTACAAATCCTGCAATATTTCTGCTGCTCACGATGCGTGTGCAGATAGTGTTCACTAACTGGCTGGTGTGGAAATGTCCAAAAGAATAGCTTCCAAAAGGTAGTAGGCAAAGGTATTGAAAAACAAACAAACAAAAAAAAAAAACAGTCTTAATTGCAAGATTCAGGACACAGCAGTAACCATTTGGTATATTAGAGTAACTGTACCAAAATGTCCAAAATATATTTATGTAAAGAGGAACAGCAGCATATTGTTGTGAGCAGTTGCAGGTAAATTTATTCCAATTCTTTATGTTGAATGGTATACACCGAGTCTACTTCAACTGCTACTAGTATAGAGAAACTGTTAAACCAAACTACAGATGTACAGTTGCATTAAAAAAAAGGAAAATTGGACTGGTGGAATGGAATGGAATGGGGTGAATTTGAACATGTCAGAACTGTTGTCAAATAGCCTACCTCCATTCACCCCAGAGTTTTAAAATACAGCGCTTTTAACCAGTGCTCTCAACAGGTTTACAATGCCATTAACAAGCTCAAAGTAGCTCCACACTTTATTGCAAGAATTCTGAGGGGCCTGACTTTTAAAACAAAGTATTGAGAGCTTTGAAAGTGCACAGATAGTTTATTTAAAACTCTGTTTGTACACACACAGTACCTTCAGGTAGTTCTCTAAGAGCCGCCATCTTGAAATTAAGTCTTGATAAGTTGATTGACAAGCACAAGTGAATAGGTAGGATAGGAGAACAGATTGCAGCATTAATTCTGTGGAAATGCTCGCAATATTGCAATCTTTGGCTTTGGGCTATTTGACGAAATTTCGTACTGGTTAAAATTTTTCATCACACCCTCAGTCCATTTCACAGCAGATTTCTCCTTTAAGGATTTAAGGGCATTATTAAAAGGATTTTTGCTTGTAGAATAGATTTGCTGCAATCCGACAATTTAAATGAAATTTTCAAATTGCATTTTTAGTTATAATTATAAAAAAAAAACTTTTATTGTTTTATTGCAGTTTATGGCATGTTTTGCAGCAGTTTCAGAAAAAATGAAAACACAAGCAAAAACCAAAAATCGCCAGTACGCCTTATAATCTGGTGCACCTTATGTAGGAATTCTACCAGTCAGTTTGTAAGAAGCAGTGAAGCCACACCACTGAAGTACAAAGTTGTAAAGGAGTTTCAGTGAACTTTCTCCAGCACTAAGGCTGGAGCAGTATTAGCATTAGCCGCTAACCGCAGTGCTAGCTCTTTATTCATTCAGAGGTGAGTATATCGGACTGCAGTCTGTGTGTTTACCGTGTTAAAAGAGGCTACGTGGGATGATTTGCTAGCTGATAGCAATCTGGGTTACAGGAACACTTAGGATTCCTCAGTGTAATACTGTCGGGTGACGTATACTAGCGCTAAGCACTGTTAATCACGGCTAGCGCTGCTGATAACCACACAAAAATACTGGAAATCTAAGCTTACTGTAAATAAACGGAAGCATATTTTTAGGAGAGAAATCTGTGTAGATTAACATACAGCACTTTTTGGTCTTTGAAAGAAAATTTAAAGTGGCAACCTTTATCTTCCATCCAAACAGAATAGCATCACAATCTGACTCTTCCCTCCTTCTGACATTTATTGATGATGAAATATGTGTGCAAGCAGGCTGCCTGTGCATCCTGGAAGACTTTTGAGGTTTGAGAACAAGAACAACTGTATCTATTTAGTTGTAAAAAATATATCTTATGAGTTAGGAGCACTGTTCTATGCAATATTACAGCTTTAAACATTTGCAAATTCCACTTTCATTATTTTTTCCATTGTTCATTTCAGAGCAATTGCTGGCCTGGCCTTGTTATCCAATGATTTAGCAAAACAAAGACCATTCCCTGGTGCGGTATTCAGGCATCCATGTATATTTAAAACGACGAACACAGTATGATGTAAAACCTCTTGGCTACCATCCCTCTCCTCTAGTGTTTATTTGAGCTTGACAACAAGTCGAGCACCTAGAAACGTGAACATTCTTACGGCATGGGTCTGCAGTATGTGGACAGACTGTCTGTGCTTGTTTGTGGTTGTTGATCTGTGTTGATTTGTGCACTAGCTCCGGTCGGCTCATTCTCTCGCCCATGTCTCTTTTTGTATCCATCACTGAGTTTAAACTTCAGTAGAGTCTCTGTGGAAAAGCAGAGTTGTTCATTGGCTTCTGAATGCTGCCTGAATGCTGCATGTAATTCTGTAGTAATGTAGTGAAGACGCATGGAAAAAGGTACCGAATCTGTGTCATATAGTCGCTTTTATTGTACCTCAATTTTTGCCTTTGCTTGTGGATATAATGTGAATATGGCTGTTATTTATATTGTGTCAAACTTTCATGATGAAATGATGAGTTCTAGCTACAGACTTTTAGGGTGGTTTCCCACCTGTAGTTTATTTTCTTGGTTCAAATCAGTTAAGAAGTTGGTTTTCCCCCTTGGTTTGGTTTCAAGCTAGAAAAACTACAAATGCATCAAAATGCATCACAATAAAATACGCAAGTACCCGGTCTCTGCTAACTGGTCAGAGCTGTCTGGGGCGGAGCAAGAAGATAAACACAGCAAGAAGGTCCTGTGTTCCAAACCAGCATGTATATGTGTGCAGTGTTAAGATGTTTTAACTCTAAACATGAAAAATTGCAATGCATTGTCCATTGAGAGTTCTAATATACACTCTTACCCTGCGTGTAAACGAGAACACGACGAGTCGCTCGTGTCACCCCGCGTTTCGCTTGTGGGCGTGTCAAAGCTTAACTTGTGCATGTATCTTCCGACAGCTGTATGACAGCTTCCGACAAGAAAAAAAGACACAAAAAATTGTATTGCTTCAGCGGCCCTTAAAAATATTTATTAAATGTGTTTTTGTATTAAATATGTATTTGTTAACTAAATTAAGATCACTAAAATGGTTCAAAATAAATATATTTTAATATGTAAAAAATATATATATATAATAAATATAATATAATATATATAATAAAATATATTTATAAAATATAATATATGTAATAAAAAAATATATATATAGCATTCACCATTCATTTGTATACATTTTGGAGGGAAAATATGGTATGAATATGAGGAATCGCTTGGCCACGTTATTCTGCAGCTATGACTGGAACTTTACCTGCGCAGGAAATGCTGCCGTTTCTGCAGATCGACGTAGGTCCACCCCATGGTAGGAACGAAATGCGAAAGGAACCAAAAGTTCAGAGAGCAGAAGCTTGAGGACCTCGGACCGCCTTGTATGTGATAGGTAAAAAAAAAGCTAGAAGCCAATCGAGTTAGAATGTAGCTTCACCATAATTAATTAGCAAAAATTTCAACTCCGTGTTGCTCTGCCGTAAATCGCGCCCTGCCTTAGGAAATGAATGGGGACAGAGCTGATAGGGTGTTTTGACCAGCAGTCATCAGGTGCCTGAGCTGCCCTCTAGTGAAAGCCTCCAGTAACACATCTAGCACAGTGGCAAGTATGTGAATAGTTACGTACACAACACTGCTGGATGTCTAGGTAAATGCATGGACTAACAGCAAGTACAGTACTAGTCAAAAGTTTGGACACACCTTCTTATTCCATGTTTTTTTTTCCTACATTGTAAATTAATACTGAGGTCATCCGAACTATAAAGGTAGAAACGTGTGACTCTACCTCATAAAGAAAATGCCTTGATGTGCAAATCCATCATCTAAGCAAGAGGTGCTACTTTAAAGAACCTAAAATATAATTCATAAAACATATTCTGGTTTGTTTACCACTTTTCTGTTTACTACATAATTCCATATTAAGTGTGTTGTTACACTTTGAGAGCTTTGACAGTATTACAATGTATTGTAATATATATTCAAAAGTAAACCCTTTATTGTGATACTTATCATAAGGCTGTGTATTGGCCAAGTTTCTGCCAATACAAATCCCTAGGAACTCTGGCCTAAAAAAACACAGTAGCAAAGAGGCCAAACATCCATTCCAGCTCTTCGGGGGAGTGTCCTATAATGGCTCATCCAGAATCAATTTAGATTAGCTGTTCTTTCTCTGTGAAATGCTGCTGGATTTGGTTCCTACTTGTCAATCATTTATTGGGAGGGTCTGTGGAACCTCAATTAAAGGATTTGGCTCGTTGGAGTTGGCCTCACATGGGGACGACTGTTTTGGACCCTCCTCCATCGTTCTGATTGGCTGGGCGATTACCGACTCATTCACTCACTTAGGCTACTTAAGCATTTGGAACCGGGGCAGTTGTCGTTGTGGTGTGAGCATGATGAGGTGAGTGACCTTTGGTTGTGGCAGGCTAGCATATAAACGAGCTGTATCTCATTACACTGCAGTGCTCTTCTCCTCTCCACCTGGTCTGGTTCCTGTCCTCCTGGCTCTGTCCTCATCAACATGCTCCATATCGTTAGGACAGGGCTTAAATAATGAATGTGGTCCCTGTGCGCCTTTCGATTGTGCCGGGATGAAGATAAGTTTCAGTGCTCTGTGCAGTTTCCTCCTGTTCTGCTCCAATTCTCATTAGCATTAGCATTGATAGGGCTAATTAAAACCGCAGACTACAGTTAATTACATTATGGCGAGCAAGTTCAACAACAAACAGAGCTGGGCGGCTGACAGGGACGGGCTGTTTTGGCCCGTTATTGGGTTTGTTTTGACTGGAGGACAGTCAATATTTTGACTCGGAAGATTTGTTGCCAAGGTATTAAACCAACTGTTGATGCTCCTGATGCTAGTGTGGGACTGTTAGCATGCGGCTATTAGTTATTAGCATGTCCGCTCTCCCATGCATGGCACTGCAAAAGATGTTGTTGTTTTTGTATTCACTCTGACACACATGGAAAAGACCCAGTTTCCAGCTATTGATCTGGAATTGGTGTTTGGGGTCAGAAACACTCCCCACATCCACAGTTATATTGATTTTGTGTCTAACAGAACACGACAGGCTCCATGCCTCTAATCTCTTCAACACACACACATAATGAGCCCCCTGTCTGACTTCCATTAGCCCTTAATCCAGTGACCATTTGACCAGATTGGTCACAGTATAAACCAGTAGGGTGTTGGAATTGTATATGTTTATACTTCTCATCCAATCCCAATCAGATTCAATGATGAGAAGTCAGAATGAAAACAAGCTGAAATGAAACAGGAGTAATAAGACTATTATTTTTTTTATTTAAGGAGTACAAAGTTCAGATAAGTATGTGAAAATGTAAAGAGTAGAAGTTAAATAATTACTTCAACCAACATTTCTATTTAAATAAGGCAACAAAGTATTTGTACTTTATTACTTGACACCTCTGCCTACACACCAGATCTTTGACTAATGATTCATTACCAAGGTATTAAACCAACTGTTGATGCTTCTGACAGCATGAGACTGTTATTAGAATGTTTACTGTCACATACAATACACACCACTATACTGGGGTTTTTATCATTTCCTCAGACACACATAGACCATAGACTAGGGCTCACGATAATCATGCTATTGACTTATTATACACTAAATGAACATGATGTTAATCATGATCACAATTCTGTTTCAAAGCAAGTCAAAACTGCATTTAGCAGTGTAGGAAAGTTCTGGACGTGCTGTGTCTGCACAAAATTCAGAAACTACTGCATGTGGTCGGTCAGAAATGTACCCTAACTCACCACTAGGTCACCAAAACTGTAGTTGAATGTGTGAATGAGCCTCATGGGGAAGCAGAGTAAAGAGTCCTCAAGGATTCAAGGGGATTTTATTGTCATTCGCATCACATGTGGTACATGAGGTGGAACAAAATTGTGATCTCACGATCCAGTTTACACCCAAAAGCTGTTGATAATAGATATATAGATAAAATAAGATAACAAAATAAAAGAATACAATAAAAATAGAATGTAACAAAATAGATAAAGATAAATACACAAGAAAATTAAAATAAATAGGGAGAGTAAACAGGTAGCACCAACATGAAGTCCAGAGTGCAAGTTTTGCTATAGCAGCATGAGATTGGAATTAAGAGCAGTACAAGGAAAAAAAAAAAAAAAAAAAAAAAAATATATATATATATATATATATATATATATATATATATATATATATATATATATATATATATATATATATATATAAATAAAATACAAGACCATTACTCTAGCAAACAGCTTTATCAACACAATGTGTGACTGGTTTTTGTATGGTCAAAATGATCCAGTCTGTGACTCCAGGTTAGACTTAAAATGCTCTAATTTTCGCAAAAATAGTAAGTGCACCTTTTAATCCATGGTGCCCAGTGATGGTATAGTTACTTTGAAAAAGTAATCCGATTACTGATTACTGATTACTCCTTTAAAAAGTAACTTAGTTACTTTATGGATTACTTGATTTTAAAAGTAACTAAGTTACTTTACAAGTTACTTTATTAGTTACTTTCAGCAGCTGCAGACACCACCTCCCGCCACCTTAACATAAACATTATAACCAGTTTTGCCAATATTCCATTTATTGGAAAATGCATTTTTAACAGCAACAATTTAACTCTATTAAGTTGAACTATTTCCTAAAAAAATATGTTTTTTTTTATAAAAATAAAAAATTGTACTTAACATAAATATTTTTTTTTTATAAAAAATAAAATATGGTCTTTCTTGATTTTACTAAACATAAATACCTGACATATTTAACACTGTAAAACTGAACATTGAACTTGTTGTTCTCTGCAGGGCAGCAATGAGTGGTTTTATAAAACAGAACCGTGTATATGGTCTAGACCAGGGATCACATATTTGCAGACTGGGGTCCGGGTCCGGACCCAGACGTTGTCCAATACGGACCCATACCGGACCCAACTACTGAGAAGGATTTAATTCTGACAGTGTTCATTTAAAGCACCGGAACTTTTCTTGTCTTTACGGTGTGTGCGCTCTGCGCCACAGTGAACTTCCAATCACGTGTGGTGTAAAATCTTTAAACGCCTTTGAGATAGGGAGCCTGAAAACTGGCGAAAAACGAAAACGGGCGGAAACTAAAGCGCGAGAGAGAGAGACAGGGGAGAAAGCGAGACGCGTGTGATTGGGGAAGAGCGGAGGGGGAATGGGTAAGGGAGCAGTGTGTGTGTGGGTGTGTGTGTGTGTGTGTGTGTGGAGGAGATGAGGTGGAGAGAGAGAGAGTAACGCACAGTGACTTAAATAAGTAACTTTAATCTGATTACTGGATTGGAAATAGTAACGCGTTAGATTACTCGTTACTGAAAAAAAGGGTCAGATTAGAGTAACGCGTTACTAAGTAACGCGTTACTGACATCACTGATGGTGCTCTATGTATGAATTTTACCGGTCGGGTATTAAGGAGCAGTAAAGCCATTTCACTGAAGTACAGCATTATACAGGAGTTTTAGTTTAGTTCTCTGGTAGTATTAGCATTAGCTGTAGCCTGCGGCTAACCCTGGAAAGCACAGCTAGAGCAGCATTAGCATTAGCCGTTAACCACAGCTCTAGCTCTTTTGCTGTTCAGAGGTGAGTATATCGGATTGTAGACCTTTAAGTTTAAGTTAGCTAATATTGCCCTGCCTTACCAGAACACACCAGGGTTCCTCAGTGTAGCTCTGCTAACTGCCAGTGGTTAGCCGCTAATGCTAATGCTAATGCTTCAGCTTTAGTGAAAATCTAAGCTTACTGTAAATAATGGAAGTGGTTTACTCACCCAAATAAACAGTTTTCAGAAGAGAAATTTGTGTAAATAAAGGATAAGAGTCTCCACTGGAGAGTTGGTGTATTGTAAGAGAATCACAGCTTATTTGGCCTTTATATTTTCTTCTGTTGTATAAATATAGCTTGCTCAAAATAAAGGGTTTAAAGTAATTTATTCAGCATACCTAACATTTTATAATCTCATGTGTATTTTATGGAATATAGTTTTAGGAAAATAACAGGCTGTAAGTTAACACAAGTTGTTTTACTTGTGGACTAAAAATGTATGAACTGTAATGAGTGTAGTTAAGATATGACTTGATTAACTATATATAAATATAATGTGTTGAGTTTGACTCTACCAGAGAGCTATTTTTAAAACCAACACCAGTGCAGAGTAAATTTAAATAGAGGCAGTGTGGAGCAGTGTTGATTTTTGACTATATAGAGAGTTAAATTTACTCAGATTTAGTGTTAAAGTAACACTGGGGTTAATGTCCTTTTAACACTGGTGAGTGTGAACACATATATACACTCTTGTCTGGTGTTGAATGTAACATTGGCAGTTTTAATTTAATAAATGCAATTTTTCTTTGTAGAAAAGTCTCAGGGTGTCCAAAAAAATTACAATTTTAAGTACTAAACTGCCAAACCTGCACTTAAATAAAGTGTATAATATACAATATACCTACAGTATTAATGTGTCGTTTGCAACTGGGACACAGCCCCAGTTTCCATCTAGGCTCTTGTCGCCTGCCTCTGATACATAATGCAGTTTGTGCAAAATTCATGTCTTAATCATCACACACTTGCATCAGAATGTGCTGAGATGTTCTTAAAGATTCTTTCAGCATTACCTTGTTTGGTCCAAACCAATCTGTTGTGTTAAATGGAACTAGAGCAGCAACAATTATTCATATTCATACATATAATAATAATAACGTAATTAGCAGTGTTGATTATAAACAATTCACTGTTGATTAACTGTAGTAAACAAAATGTTTGGAAGAAAAGTGAAATGAGGAGAAGTAATGGACTCCCTCACAGAGTTTACACATTACTCGGTTTGTGTTTCCAAAACTGCCCAAACACAACAACTACTATACAGCATTTACTCACTGAATATAATTTAATCATCTTCTATGAATTTGTAAAGGGTAACTAACCCCCTGATTTTAGCTGACTCCACCCTTAACTCAAATTAAACAATTCTAAAAAATGGGAGGAGTAGTTTGTGAGGGGCACTGGGTGATGTATGGGTTTAGGGGCGTGGCAGAAGGGAGGGCTGATTGGACTGAGCAGTTTGCCTCTGATAGCAGTGAGACACATATAGTTGGACATCACCAGGGGGGATTGTGAGTGTACCGAAGTACCGAAGTCCACGGACACATCATCCAAACCTTTAGCACAGTTGAACCAGCGAGGGCGCTACAGACACATTAATATATATATATATGTATATATATATATATATATATATATATATATATATATATATATATATATATATATATATACATATATATATATACACATTAATATTATGCTTTCATCAAATGTTTGAAAGAAAATTTGATCATACTTTTTTAAAAATACAATATACTGTATTTAAAAAAAATAGACTACTATGAAGTACACTTTTTAGTTTAATGTCATTAAATATACTTCTAAAAAATTATTTCCAAATATACTTTTATATATTTTTAGCAAAGTGTGTTAAAAACAACTGTTACAGTAGTTCACATAAAGTGCAATGTATCATGTAACTTTTTAGAAAGTAAATTAAATTACTACAGTTATAAAATTTAAAATGAATTTGTAACACACCAAAATTTGTATGCAATTCGTATGCAATATTAAAAATATATGTTCCTTACAAAAGACACGAACAAGAAGCATATTTGTACTCTAATGTAAATATATTTAACAAAAATTCTTAGTACATTTTGAATATACCTTGTGTATAATAGTAATACTGTTGCAATACTCTTTAAATGTATTAGACATTTACTGTAAGCCTATTTAAAATATGGGGTTACATACATAAAGTAGTATGTTTAAATGTTACTTAAGTATATTAAAAAGGGTTCTATTTTAATAAAGTTAAGTACAATTTAAGTAAGATATTTGTACTACTTTTATACAATTAAAGTATAATATGTACAAAAAAGTTGTTCTATTTGACCACTCTTTAAATTTACTGATTAATATTGTGGCTACAAGAACACTTTAGTGCAGTATAGCATAATAATGCTTAGTATACTTTAATCTACTTTTTTCACTAGGGCTACAAAGTGCACAACAGGCTCTATACCTATTCTGATCTCTGTAATACACACACACACACACACACACACACACAAAATGACTACCCTTTCTGACATCCATTAACCCTTAGATCAGTGACCATTTGACCACATTTAAAGGCTTCTACACACACCTGCTCTCAATGAGAATCAAATGATTGCATTCCCGCATTATATAACCTCATGTATCCTAATGCGCCTGGTGTGCTGTAATGAGGCTCTTGGGCTCATTAAGACATCATGGTTAGCGTTAGCCGGGGTGTGAGGCTTTTTGGAAATGCAGAGAAAAGTCAATAGAGAGATGCCAGAGCGACCCAGCAGGGTCCGCTGGCGCTGCTTGACGTTGTCATAGCAACAGCGGCCCGGGTACCGAGCCCAATAAAAGCCTGTGGGAGGGCGTTACCAGGGCTTGATGTGATAGAGCTCCTATTTTTGGGGGCTGGAGGAGAATACGAGACAATAGATGTCTCCTCAGAGGAGCCGAGAAGGAGTCATAAACGTCAGTGAGTCAGTTCACTGAGCGGTAATGGAAGGATGAATGATGAAGTCGGGGAGTCGAGCTCAATAACGAAGCTGTTTGATGTCATTTCGGTAGTCTTTTATGAGAGAGCTGACTGAACAGTGGCAGTTTGAGTAAATTGCATGACCAAGGCCCAATCACATTTCACCTTTTAGCCTTACCACTTAGCCCTACCCCTCTGTTTTGCATGTTCACACCTATGCATAGGGTGTCTTGATTTTTGTTAGGCTGGAGTTGTAGGGGGACATGTTTGAGCTACATGGTCCTTCAAACCGAGATTTTTCGAAAGAAACCCACAAATAAAGTACTTTCCTTGTTAAAAATTATGATAATAAATATTCTACTGTAGATTAATGTGAAGTTTCAATGTTTTATTCTCATTTCCTTCATAACAAGCATAAAAAGCAGTTTAGTTAGTAGTTTGTACCTAGTACCTAGCTAACTTTCCCATTCCACCTTAAATGGTCCAACAGACTGCAGCGGCTGAACAAAATAAAATAAAATAAAATAAAAGATAATTTCCATCACAGAGGACTTAAGAAACGGACAATAATAAGTAATTGCTGCACCACCTGCTCCCTTTTTGAATACATATGATGCCCAAAAGTTAACTAGCAGCTAGGTTGCTGAACCTTAGAGCTCCACTTCTATATACAGCTCTGGGAAAAAAATAAGATATCCCTTCAGTTTCTGAATCTATTTATAGGTATATGTTTGGGTAAAATGAACATTGTTGTTTTATTCTATAAACTACAGACAACAATTCTCCCAAATTCCAAATTAAAAAAAATATTGTCATTTAGAGCATTTATTGTCAGAAATTAGAAATAATTGAAATAACAAAAAAGCTGCAGAGCTTTCAGACCTCAAATAATGCACAGAAAATCATCTAAATAAACTGTTTTCAGGAGAGAAATCTGTGTAGATTAACATTAGCCCTCGTTTGACTTTGAAAGAAAGTGTTGTTTTTAAGAATTGAAGTTAGCTTAGCTTTACTTAACTTAGTTAATGCTTCCTCCCCACCACCACCCAGCGGTGAGACCTGGTAAATCAGAAGAAGAACACGGCAACACCCCTGCTCCTTACCATAATGTGCCTTATAATTCAGTCTGATTTATAATGTGAAAAATAAATCAAAGGATTCATTCGTTAACTAAATTACCATTGTTTATAAGTTTCCTTTACTTGGTTGCTACTTAAGTTTTTTGTACAGCTGCTTCACTACAAATTACATGAGGCTGTTCACCTAACATCTCCTTAAAATTCCATTGGTCAGGACATACAGTATCACAAAATGGTAACCACTCCTCTGGGCTGCGTTAAAACTGTTTTATCCAGTGTGAAGGGGCGTGAAAGATACACAGTACACATATTGGTCATTTGAACTTGTGCTTGTTACTCAGCTGTTGGCTGTGATGCTCAAACTGGTGTTATGAAACCAAACCCATCATCCTCTCAAGAGCTGCTGAATCATTCTAACACCGTCGCTGTCGAGAGGCAATCTTGGTGCCAATAATTTACAGATAGACGAGAATCAGGTTAAATGGCTGCATTATTACACTACAGAGAGACTCTTTTATAGTGAACGGTCCTTTTTGATATTTCAGACTTCAGATTTATAACACTGGCTATTATATAACATTCTCTGTGAAAGATCGTAAGTGTTTAGGTGGGTTTGATTGGTTTAATGTCTCTCTTTTGTAAGCTAGTGAACTGTGCTTTTGATGTATACAGGTGTGCAGGGGATGTAACGCATTATTATTGCAGACTACATTATAATAGCAGGAGATAGATTTAAAATACCAGGTGTGGTAATGGAACCTGCAAGTTTTTTAAGAATGGATCTGTGTTTTTATTGGTTTGAGAGCCCAGAGATTGCATTGAACTGGTAAAAGCACCTTAGAATTCATATCATTTTGGGGCTCTCAAAATGGGAATTTTTAAAAATATAAATAATAATAAAAAAAATAATTCACACCAATTTTATTTCTGATTTTTTAAAAGTCCCAGTTTTACACAGCATGCCAATGATTGTTCATTATGGCTGTATTGGCTGCAGTTCTCCTGGTTTTAGTTGTAAATGTTAGTTTGCTAGTATTGACCCACGCCCTTGACTGGGCAGAGAAGAAGAAAAGAGGGGGAGCGAACTCAGAGTATTTGGGGTGGAGTTCGGGGCAGCTTCGCTGTAAAGCGTGAAGCCAAAGCACCCCCTCAAACGAAGAGAAACATGAGGAAAAAGAATAAAATTAAAGAAGGAGGAAGATGGGGAGGAGGTGGGTGCGAGGTTGTTCAATGAGCAGGTAGAGAGGAAGTGACGGTTTAAATAGGGAAGAAAGTGGGAGGAGTGAGGGCGTGGATCAACTCCCAAAACTAAGCTATAATACATAGCTTCACTTAGGCAAGTAAACAACTGATGTTAATTATGTGAAGTTTCTGGCAGGGATCCTGTGATTTTGCGCTGGAAAAGTTCAGTACCAGAACCATTCAGGAGTTTGGCACCATCATTGGTACCCTGCTTGTGTAAATAAACACTTTGGGCTCTATCTTACACCTTGCAAAAGTGTGGTGGTCTGGAAGTGAAGTGTGTTTTTCAGACTGAATAGATAGCCCTGTACATACATAAACTTTAAAGAATGGACCTGTGTATTAACTGGCTTGAAGTCAGACCATTTTTATTCCTGCGTTTTTCTTAAAGCTCTGTATATGCAACAAAATAAAGCTTTTTTTTCAAATTTACCATTATTTTATCATCATTGGCATTTCATAAAATTGATCAAATTAAAAAAAAAAGAGTAGTTTGGTGGGCTTTAATTATATAGTACTTATTATGATATATCTTTTCTTTGTGTTGTAGTCATGGTGATGTGTGATTCCTTCTAATAGAACTGTAAAGAAATCTGTACAGCTAATCAGTTCCATAATCCATTTTACACAAATGCCACTTTAAATGACTTTGTTTATGGCTTTGTTTGTATCACTATATGAGCAGCTTCCAGACGTGGATGCAGTTCCAATTTATGTTTATTAGCAGAATCATCAGTGCTTTTCGTAACTAATTGTTTTGTATGCATGCCTGCTGTCATGTTGTGTTTTATGTTTTCGCTATTCAACTATTCGAGAATCATCTTGAATGTGAACTGTGTGCATTTTATATCATGCGGACAGCAGTTCAAGAGGACTGTGTGTGTTTATTATTATGTGTGTGTGTGTGTGTGTGTATGTCTGTGTGTGTGCATGTCAGAGCGATTGCAGCATGGTGTAATGATATGATGTTCTTCTCTGACTGTATAAATGAAATGTACTGAAAGAGAATCTGACCCTGTACAGTGTGTTCAGTCTGCTTGATTAAAATGACCTGACAAGGTTTGTTCCCTGTGGAATGAATGTCCAGGTATTAACGTATCCATAATAAGTGATGATGCTCCCTTACTCTCTCTCTCTCTCTCTCTCTCTCTCTCTCTCCTTCTCTCTCTCTCTCTCTCTCTCTCTCTCTCTTAAATACACACACCCAAACAGTACTGACCTTTAAGGCTGTGAGTGTGTGGCATTTCACTGGCACACATACACGTTCCAGCCTATGCAATATACAGTGATTTTCAGTAGGGGGTATCTACATGTATTTCCTCATTATTGTCAGGGGTGGGCAGAGGGGTGGGGGTGTAAACGCTTAGGTCTCAGACTCACCAAGCTGATGAGAATGTAGAATGAGGCCTACTAATAATCACTATGTATTATCTTGCCATTTAATGAATTAGATATTAAGCATGCTATAAATACTACATCCCACTCACTGTGCAGGTGTGGAAGAGATCAGTTTAATCGGTATTTTTTATATAAGAACCAGGGGTGATTATAATTTAGCTGAACGTTCTGCACTAAAGTTAAAGTAAACCCAGTGCTGAATAAATAAAAGGGCAATTATAAAGTGAAAAAAGCTGGATCACAACGCAACATGCATGATTGAATTTTTTTCCTACTATGAAGTAAAACATACGGAATCATATAGTAACGTAATAGTGTAAAACAAGCCAAAATACGCTGTGAAGCAGAAACTTACGGTTTCTGAGGCTGGTAACTTTGATTAACTTATCCTGTGCAACAGAGATACCTCTTGATCTTCCTTTCATGGGGCAGTCCTGATGAAAGCCAGTTTCATTATAACGTTTTTGATGGTCTTTGCAGCTGCACCCAAGGATACTTTTCTTAAAAATGTTTGGAAATGTGTTTCAGATTGACTGACCTTCATTTCTTAAAGTATTTTTTCTTTATTTAGTTTAGTAATTCCTGTCATAATATGCATTAGAATATTACTTTTTGAGCTATTTACTGTATACCTGTAACTCTACCTCTTCACAACTTTACAACTGATGCTCTCAAACACATTAAGAGACAATAAATTGAAATAATTAACTCTTGATGAGTTCAGCACAGCTGTTAACTGAAATCCATTTCAGGTGACTCTACCTCATAAAGCTGACTGTGATGTGAAAACTCTAAATCTAAACAACAGGTTCTACTTTAAATAACCTAAAATATAAAACATATTAGTTTGTTTAACACTTTTATGTTTACTAAATAATTCCAAAAAAATAATGTTTTTTCTTTAGTATTGGATAACTTTAGTATTAATATAGAATTAAGAACATTTTTAAATAATAAAAAAAACACTGAATTTAAAGTGTTTCTAGAGTTTTGACTGGTACTGTATATGGGAAATATAGTGAGCTAAGCAATCACATGATTGTTGCACATATATCTTTTGATTGGTTGATTAATTTATTGAAAAACTAAAATCTAAAAAATACTGAATTTCAAACAGGTGATAAACCAATGTATTTAATTACTAAGTTGCCCCAGCCTTATGCTAGCAAGCTCCCTCCAATAAAATGTAGGATGCCAGGCTTCACCAACATGACGAGTGTATAAAAAGAAACAGATGCTTTAAAATAGTTTTGAGGTGCTCCAGGCCAGAAGGACAACATCACTCTCCAGAACTGCGTAACCTTAGTCATGTTTGTGGAAAATCCTGTAATGTTAGTATTAAGCCTCAGTCCACATGCTTCTTTCACTTTAGCTGCTACTTCTGTATCTCTCAGCTTGGAGGTGGAGCTCAAAACGTGTTTTTTTTTTCTTATTTAATGTGATTTGCCCAAGAGCAAAATGTACCAATTCTAACATAGTGCTGCTTTAAACAAGGACACACAGTGTCACTAATGAGAAGCACCAAAATCCTTTTTTTTACTACTATTAGCACCTATTTGTCTCAGCCAGTGATCACCAACAGCCTGATGGCATCCAGTGGGTGACAGTTGGCTTATCCTTATTGAAAAGCACAGACTGTGCTGCTTGTCTTTCCATCAGTGTGTGTGTGTGTTAGTGTTAATGTGTTTTAGTGTTAATGTGTTTGTTAGTGTGCGCTGGTTTGTTAGTAATGGCTATTGGATGAAGGATGAATTTGATAGGATTATGGGATGCTGCAAAGAGGCCTTTCTAATCTCAGGTGTGTGTGTGTGTGTGTGTTGCCATGGTGACTGCAGGTTGCTCTCCAGGATGGCTGGCATGAAGGAGCAGCAGTTTATTGAGGAAAAGCCATTACTTCCTGAGACAAGAGGACAAGACACGGAGATGGTGAGTGTGTGTGTGCCTGTTGCATTCACACTCTCAATAGGTGACTACTGTGGGTCCTACAAAGGGTTATTTGAGTAATCTTTTTTGAAACCAAAAACTATCACTCATTGGCCACTTTATTAGAAACAACTGTCTGTACTTCTTCCACTGGCTACTTAATGGAAACACTACCTTATGCATCTAGCTTCCAAACTATTGGCCACTTTATTGGAAATTCCTACCTTGTGCTTACTTTCACCTACATGTCAATTAATTAAAATACCTACTAGCTACTGACTCCACTCTCTGGACACTTCATTAGAAACACCTACCTTCCCTTGTCAAAAATACGTTTTCTTAAGAGCATTAAAAGTATGTTCAAATTAAATGAAGAACACTGGAAGTGCCTTTTTAATTTAATCTACTTTATGAAAATACACATTAAATACACTTTCTCTGTATTTCCATAAAATGCATTTTTAAGCAATATGCTTTCAATTATACATTGTGTTGATAGAAAATCATATAGTTAAAATTATATAGAAAATTATATAAAAATTAATACTGTGCAAAGTATGCAAAGTAGTACATTTACAATATACTTTCAATTTATTCAAAAAGGTGTTTAAAAAACACGTACTTAAATCCACAAAAGTTTACAGAAGTTGTACGAAAAAAGCATTCAAAAGCACATTTTATTGCCTTTATGTTGTATAGTATAGCTTAATTACAACTGAAATATACTTAAGTTGCCATAAGTTGTTCCGAAATAGTACATTTAGTATGTATTTAAGTGCATATTTTATTTTTAAAAAGTATGTACTTTGCCATGTTAAGTATACTTTTAAAAATATACTTAATACACTTTTCTTTTACGTGGATTGTGCCTCTAGTTACTACCTATTTTTTTTATTACATACCCATACCTCCCATACCTTCTGATAATCACTATATGAGAAACACTTACCTTATATTTCCACTCACTTGCCACTTTATTAGAAACCATCTGCCATTCATTATTTTATGGCAATGTTAAAAAAAAAAAAAAAAAAAACCTTTGTGACACCTTCATTTTTTAAGAGTGCAGATGGTTCTAAATATAGAAGATGAGGTAGGAATGTCTGTGTCCTCATTTCTTCTGAAGCAAATTGTAAAGATGATGTGTGGACGAAGGTTTATCTCTCTAAAACCAAAAAGAGACACATTTTCAGTTTAAGTGCAAAATGTGAAAAAAACTAACAGGATCTGAAAAGCGTGAAATACGGGGGCCAGAAAAACGTCATCTAAAGCAATGATGGAGAAAATAGCACTTTTTATAAAATCGGAGAACTGCTGGCTCCTGTCCGATACACAGGCAGATCATTTCTGCTGAAAAGCCTCAGAAGGAGTTTTTATTTAAGAATTGGAACAGCCTGTTTCTTTGACTGTGGCGAATCCAAGAACCCCACGGTGAATGACGTTAATCAAAATCGAATTAAAGTGACCAGCACACAATAAATGCTCAATTCTTACAGATAATGAAATTGATTGACCTGCGGAGGTGCTCATTACGCTGAGTGAGACATTTAGAGTTCAGTGGAAAAATAATCATTGTTATTATGAAGCGAAGGTTATCCACATAATCCTGTTGAATTGTAGGTCTGTAAAAGTGCAGAGTGTTATGAGAATTTCAGCTATTAAATGAAATAAAGAAAATTAGATTAGTAATGCCTTTCACCAGCAGAAGAAGAGTGAGTATGCTGACTCACAATAATAATTACATTTCTCTCTAATCCTCTTTGCAGTCTATCGACAATTAATATATACTGACTGGCCACTTTATTAGAAACACCTACCTTCTGCCTGCTTTCACTCACTGGTGTCTTTATTACAACCCCAAGCCATGTGTATCCACTGAACAGCCACTTTATTAGAAACACATATTATCTTGTGCTTTCACTCACTGGCCACTTTATTAAAAACACCTACTATCTTGGCCACTTTATTAGAAACACTTACTATTTTGTGCTTACACTCACTGGCCACTTTATTAGAAACACCTAATGTATCTTGTTCTTCCACTTACTGGACACTTTATTAGAAACACCTACTAAGAAACACCTATTGTACCTTGTTCTTCCACTCACTGGCCACTTTATTAGAAACACCTACTATCTTGTGCTGCCTCTCACTGGCCACTTTATTAGAAACACCTACCTTCTGCCTGCTTTCACTCACTGGTGTCTTTATTACAACCCCAAGCCATGTGTATCCACTGAACAGCCACTTTATTAGAAACACATATTATCTTGTGCTTTCACTCACTGGCCACTTTATTAAAAACACCTACTATCTTGGCCACTTTATTAGAAACACTTACTATTTTGTGCTTACACTCACTGGCCACTTTATTAGAAACACCTAATGTACCTTGTTCTTCCACTTACTGGACACTTTATTAGAAACACCTACTAAGAAACACCTATTGTACCTTGTTCTTCCACTCACTGGCCACTTTATTAGAAACACATACCATCTTGTGCCTCCACTCTCTGGCCACTTTATTATAATTGTATACTCCTTCCTTGTTATTCCTTACCTGACAGATTGTTCTAGAGCAGACAGTCTACAACTAGACGTTTCTAATAAATTGTCCAATGTGTTTTTATTATATAGAATCTTAATAAAAGGAAATTTAAGGAAATGCATCTCCACTAATGATCACAGTGGGATTTTCAGTGCTTCACCTAAAATCACATCCACCTGCAGGAGTTTATATTGTATACAGCAAAACCCCACATCTGCAGGGGGCGCTGTACAGCTTTATGTTTTCTGTAACACTTTTTATATGTAAAGAGGCAGGCGAAAGGAACGAGTGTAAATGCACCCTGTGCTCAACCCCGCCCCCACTCAGCACGCCACTCCCACAGGTGGCACGAGATGGCCCGCCACTGGCTCGGTGTGACCCGGCATCGGCGTCGGACCAGCGGGTTCATGATGGTAACTAATGCACAGATCACGCCCTTTTTCTCCTGCAGCAGAGTGATAATGATGTCAGACCAGACTAATCTTAGTGACATTATGATTCTTCACAGGATAGAACAGAGTAAATTAATTTATTCAGCAGCGTTTTTCTGTTACTTCTCCTATTACAGAATATTTGCACTCTAAGGCAAACGGATTACAAAGCACATTATGCCACACTAGTAAGGAACAGGGGTGCAGCCATGCTTTCCTTCTAATTCAGCAGGTTTTGCCTAATACTCAACTCTGAATGGCGAAAAGCTAGTGCTTAGCATGGTTATCAGCTAATGCTAATACTGCTCCAGTCTCTGTGCTGGAGAAACTTCACTGGAACTCCTGTATAATGCTGCACTTCAGTGGAGTGGCTTTACTGCTCTTTAATACCTGACTTGTAAAATTAATATATACAGCACTTTTGGTTTTGGGGGAAATTTAAGGATTTTACGTGCACCTTATAGTGCGATTATTCCAGATCAGCTTATCTAGACCCTTTCTATGATGGACCAAACAGGGCCAAAGCAACCTTTGTCTTTATTAACCTTCGCTAATGCTAATTATGCTCTTCAGAAAACATAACTATTCAGCAGGTGATCTGTCAAATACTGGAATCTGAATATTCCTGTAAGATTGCCCTCATAGTGAGTGCTAAACCACTGCTTCAGAAATACATTATCAAAGCGCACACGTCACATTTAATCAGGCCAATATCATTATTTAGCTATGAAACATAATAGTGAAGTTCTTACTATAGATCAGTCTCACTTTGTAGCACTTAGTTTATAAGCTTACAGGCAAAGAGAGGCATAAATCAGCTGTTGTTGACCTGGGAGTGTTTGTCTCACAGAAGCTGTTAGTGCATTATCAGACGACTGATCAAATGACTGATCCCCTGCTGTGTCATGAGTTTGGTTCAGGCTAAATGCTTTGGCTCATACTAAATACTAAATAATGTCTGTTATGGCTTGAAGTCAGCATCACATTTTACCTCCACGAGCAACAAAAAGTAGCACACTTTCACTTTGGCCTTCTCTTGATCTTTTCACTGAATGCAGTGCTACTGCAGTGTATCTTTAACTAATCAAATCACTCTGCAAATCACTTTTTGCCAGGCCAGGTTGGCTCAGCTTCCCAAAATTGCCTTAAACATGGCTGTTAAAGCTCTTGCTCTATTATCTCATGATGGCTCTACTGTTACATTACATTACATTTTACATTACATTACATTTAGCGGATGCTTTTATCCAAAGTGACTTACAGTAATTAGGTACATTAGCAATAGGGGACATAAAAGTTAAAGGAAAAAGCATTTTTGACAGGGCCTAAAGGAAGCTGAGGTAAATCGTGGGATAGAGGAGGAAAGGAGGGGGAGCAGTAAATGAGGTTAGAAGTAGTTAGTTTGTTGGAGGTGTTAGGAGAGTAGGTGTTCTTTGAAGAGCTCTGTCTTCAGGAGTTTATTATTAAAGATAGCGAGAGATTCTCCTGATCTGGTAGTAGAAGGTAGTTAGTTAGAGGTGTTAGGAGAGTATGTGCACACATTTAAACTGTATGTGATCAATTACACAGATTATGAACAGTAAATTAACAGTCAATTATAAAGTGCAAAAATGCATAAGGAAATCTATTAGAGATACTAAATAGTAAAGAACCATGCTAATTTGTTAGCACCATGCTAATTTGTAGGGCAAAACAAACAATTCAGTTAGCAAGTTGAAAGAAATGCCTTACCTGATTGGCTACTGAGAGAGTTAGTTTCTTTACAGAACTAATCAGCTAATTCCGTTTCTGATATCAGTATTGCTCTGCAGTCTTGGGTGTGACCTGTGTGTGTAAAAGTGTGCTAAATGTTACCATATGCCTTCTATCAGAGTGTCTACTTCTCAGTTTACTGCTGGTTTTGCTGCTTGGCTCTCTGTCTCCTGAGGGGAAATTGTCAACAAGTGAAGATAAGTGAAAGGTTTCATTCCAAAATGTATTATGCCATGAATAAAAGGATCAGATTATCGTGAAATAATCACTATCGTGTGCATATTGTATTGTAAAATGCCTGCCACAGTGGAATACTTCATAGACCAGCCACAGTGGACAGCGCAGTGGTTAGTAATAATCGTGACTGGCAGCATCTGGCTGGAATTGTCCATGATTAGACATTCCACAAGCCAGTACATGGTATGTGGCAAATGTCTTGGGACACAAAACTACTCTGTCCCATGACATTAGCAATGTTGTGTATACATATAGTACCCCTTAAAAGTTTGGACACACCTTAAATTCAGAGATTTTAATTATTCAAAAATGTTCTTAACTGTAGATTAATACTAAAGTCATCCGAACTATGAATTAAGAACATATTAACTTACTTATGGAATTATTTAGTGAACAAAAAATGTTAAACAAACCAGAATATGTTTTATATTTTAGATTCTTCAAAGTAGGAATCTCTTGCTCTTCTCAGTCAGCTTTATGAGGTAGAGTCTTCTAGACTTGTCTTTCAGTTAACAGCTGTGCTGAACTTGTTAAGAGTTAATAACCTGATTTTTTTGCCTCTTAATGTGTTTGAGAGCAACAGTTGTAAAGTTGTGAAGAGGTATACAGTAAACAACTCTATTTAAGTAATGTTCTAATCCATATTAGAACTACTCAGCTAAATAAAGAAAACAAGTATGCTCAAGTCCAGGCCATCAAAGACCATCAAACATGTTATGATGAAACTGGCTCTCATCAGAACTGTCCCAAGAAAGGAAGACCAAGATTTACCTCTGTTGTACAGGATAAATTCAATCCAGTTAGCAGCCTCAGAAACCGCAAGTCATTAGCACCCCAACTAAAAGCTTTACAGAGTATTTTGGTTTGTTTAACACTTTGTTTAACGAGTTTACGATGATTCTTTATGTGTTCCTTCATAGTTTGGATGACTTGAGTATTAATTTACAATGCAAGAAAAAAAATTAAAAACATTGAATGAGAAGGACTGTCCAAACTGTGAAAGTATTGCAAAGTGTACAGTACCAATAAAAAGCTGCATTTCTAAACTAGGCTGCAGCATGTGTGAAAAGGGTTGTAGTTTAAAAATATATAGTTTAATCAAATTTACTGTATACTTTAGTCAGACTTGTATAATAACTTTGTTGCTTGTTGTGTAAGCCTGTGTGCTCTGCTAATGCAAGACAGGCAGTGCTGTTGCAACCAAGTTAACGAAGATCAGATTTGTCAGCCTGGTTTGTAATGCATCCGTCCAGGACAGAAAACTGAGCATGCTCTGATTTTAAAACATTAGTCCGTCAGTCCATCAGATTCAGTGTGAATAGACTTCAGCCCTGGCAAACAAACTCTAATTGCTTTTAATGCATTTTGGAAATAAACCCTTCACTTTCAATGTATTCAATCCACAATAACCAAGACAGAGCTTGACACTTGAATTGCTCTGCTCTTGCTCCTAATAGACAGTGAGTGTTTACTGCAAAACAGTGAGACTGTACTGTTTTTATTTTCACTGGTTTACATTTCACTGTGTGTTGTTTTTGGACACTACCAATCAAAGGTTACACACTTTCTATTCATTTAAAGATGCTTCATATATGTCATCTTCACTATTAAAACACATTTCCAGAATAAACATGAGAGAAACACAGCTTGAATAAGATGTGTCCAAACTTTTGGCTGGTAGTGTACACTCTTACGCTCTAACTCTTACGCTTGACCTCAGATGTGAACGAAATGGAAGGCTGCCAAAAAAAAAAAACAAAAAAAAAAAACAATTGGGGTACAGGTTGGCATAATCACATTAATGTATTAATGAGATGTGTTACATGTTGTTAAATGTGCTTTTCTTGGATGTGCACTTTAACCAACTAACCTCTACACTTCTTTACCCTCATCTGCAGGAAATGGATTCATTTCCAACAATGCTAATGTCACCAATGTCAACTTCACTGCTAATGCTAAAGCTAATAAACCTGCCATCACTCTGAAGCTGCATTCCTGTTCTTAATGTGTTTTTTTTTATGTTTAAAATAAATTTGATTTTCAGAATTGCCAGCTTGTAGTCTCACCCTGTGGTGGATAAAAGTGTCCCAAACTCTGTATGTTTTGTCCTGAGTATATTTTACTCCTGAATGAGATTTTGCTATTTTTGAATGTGAACTAACCTTGCAACATATGATTGGTAACTACAGCAAAATATCTCTAAAAATATAAGTATTAAATAAAATAAGTATTACATATTAATACTTGAACAGCCAGCCTTGCAAAATTAGCTTGGTGAAGTCTATTTCCCAACCAACATTTTTTGGTTAGTAAAACGTTAAAGTTACCGTTTTTAGAATGTTCAATTTGTCAATTTTTTTTGTTTGGGAATGTTACTTGTAACATTTCCATTATGTTGGTATGCGAATAGCTGCAAATGTGAGAAACATTATAATAGCATTATTTCTGTAATGTTACAGGCTAACCTTCCTAGAACCTTTTAAAAATGTTGCTAAACATTCTTATAACAGAAATAACATGCAACGTTTGCATTTTCCAAGAAATGTGAAGATTGGGGGAAAAGGAACCTTTTGAACTGGACTTTAATAGAAGAAAAAGAAAAGGTCCCACAGATTATCCAATTTATATGCTGAATTAAAAAATATAAAAAAGCAATTGTTAAAAAATCCAAATGTAAACCAACACCACAACATCCTCACCCAAATGGCTTATTTATGAAGCCCTAGTGAAGTGAACATGCTGGTGAGGATGTTTGCGAGGCTGTCTTTAGATTTTAGCCTAAGCGCTAACCAAAGAGCGAAGCTAGGAGCCTTACAAGCACCTGCTGCCCCAGCTTTACTATTCTGGTGTTGGTTTATCCTCCATATTTTAAGTTTATTAAATACTGTAAGTTATACTGTGTCAATTGTGCTTGAATTGTGCTTGTGATCTCTAAATTTTTACCCTTCTTAAATATCAGGAAAAACATACCCTATGATGGTAGGCTAGCTTGTTATTTAATGTAACTCTTGACCAGCTTAGGCTGTTTTCTCTGGATGAACAGCTGCAGGGTTCCCACAGGTTCTTAAAAATTCTTAAAATATCTTAAATTAAAATTTGTGTAATTAAATTGACTTAAATTTACTGTAAATTTGCTGTAGGTATTACATTTTTGGTATGGTGCGTTTAATGCCGGTGGGAAAACACAGTTGCTGCCAGTAAACATCTAATCCGGGGAGAGAACTAAGATTAGCGGAAAGCTAGCTAACATTAGCAGCAAGCTAGCTAACATACTAACTTTAGCTAGCTAAAGTGAGCTAGCTAATTTTACCTTGAATGGAACTAAGGTTAGCAGAAAGCTAGCTAACATTAGCAGCGGGTTAGCTAACATACTAATGTCAGAAAAAAGCTAACTAGTATTAGCAGCAAGCTAGCTAACATACTAACTTTAACTAGCTTAATCGAGAGGGATAGAACTAAGGTTAATGTAGAGCTAGCTAACATTAGCTGTTGGAATGTTGGGTTAGCATAGCTAACCTACTAGCTTTCCTCAGACTTCATTCAAAGTTGTTTACCACAGGGTGTGATAGCAGTGGTATATGGAAATTGCATTCATTTCTGTTATAGAGAGGTCTAGCTTAGATTTAAAATTTCAAATGACATGACTTCAGAGTGGTCAAACCCACATGTCTAATAAATGTTTACCAATTTAAACCCAGCTGATCATCAAGAAAAAACAAGCCAGCATAAGTTGCAGTGGTGCTTAAAAGTTTGTGAAATATTTAGAATTGTTTTACATTTCTACATGATCTAAAACATCATCAGATTTTCATCTTATCCTAAAAGTAGATTAAGAGAACCAAGTACACAAAAAAGACATATATATATTAAAATTGATCGTTAATTTATTCAGTATAATCATAAAATTCTCCAATGTTACATATTTGGGAGTGGAAACATATGTGAACCTTTAGGATTAGCAGTTAGTTTGAAGATAAATTAGAATCAAGTGATTTCAATTGGGTGTGAGTGGGAGGAGCTTTTTGATAAAGTCTAAAAATGGAAGGGGTAGAGTGGGAGGGGCACTGAGTGATGTATGGGTTTAGAGGTGGGGCAGGAGGGAGAGCTAATTGCCTGAGCAGCAGTGTGCCTCTGATAGCGGTGAGACGCAGATGGTTGGACGTCATCATTATTTATTTTCCTCAATAAATAAATTACCAAGTAAAATATTTTTGTCTCAATTGTTTAACTTGTTTTTTTTTGTCTATTTTTAGGACTGTAGATATCTGTTAATGTTTTAAATTATATTTATACAGAAATATTGAAAATTCTAAAAGGTTCACACACTTTTAAGCACCACTAAATGTATTTTTTTCTGGATGACCAGCTGGTCTTGAGCTGGATTATTTTACAGAGCTGTAAGCATTATCTTATGTCTGCATAATGCTCTTTTAAGTGCTCTTTTCATACTGTTGTCTAGGACTCGCAGCAAACATCCATTTCTTGTGAGAGTTCATTATTCTTTCTAGCAGATTTTCAGTTACTGTTGGGCTACATCATATGTTAGCCCCATTTTGCAGCTTCAGTTTGTTTTTTAAATCATCACAGTGTTTCCAGTGGTCTTTTCGTATAGTGCTGGGATGGCACCCTGTCCTGCCATATCCTAATTAATCTGTGTGTGTTGCAGGAGAACTGCGAGACCTTCGTGCCTGTAGGAGACTGGAAGGTAATGGAAATGTTATGTTGTAATATTCTGTTATGAATCAAATTCAGACTATCTGAAAAATGGGTATAAGTACTCTAAGATTTTTATGCTAGATGTTTGAGTTACATAGATTTGAGGTTTAAAGCACATTTCAGTTTTCTTTTTTTTAAGTCAGACAAGTTTTGTACAAAGTACAAATTAATACTGAAGTCATCCAGACTATAAGGGAACACATAAGAAATCATGTAGTAACTTAAAACGTGTTAAACAAACCAAAATACTCTGTGAAGCATTTAGGTGCTCTTATCTGGGGTGCAGTTTTTAGGGCTGGTAACTCTAATGAACTTATCCTGTGCAACAGAGGTAACCCTTGGTCTTCCGTTTCATGTGGTGGTCCTGATGAGAGCCAGTTTCATCATAACGTTTTTGATTATCTTTGCGACTGCACTTCAGGACACTTTCAAAGTTCTTAAAATGTTTCGGATTGACACCTTTATTTACTAAATAATTTTTTTTCTTTACATAGTTAAGTAGCTTTTGTCATAATATAGATTAGAACATTACTCAAAAGGTCTATTCACTGTATACCAACTCTACCTCTTCACAACTTTAAAACTGATGCTCTCAAACACATTAAGAGACAAGAAATTCAAGTAATTAACTCTTGAAAAATTCAGCACAGCATGTACATAAACCATTTTTTTTTTAATGTTTATAGCTGATTGACCAGAGCCTAGAAATTCATGAACACATACAAAACAAATACAAACCAGCTTGTCGTTCGCTGGTGTTTTTAAATGAGTTCATTTCTATGTGTTATTGTTATTTAATATAGCATGATTTTAGAAGTATTTAACTTCCTCCTACACTCACACACATCAAACCACACTAGGTCTCCTCAACATAGCATCCTATCCATAGCAGACCCCCAGATGCCTCCAGATGCCCTCAGGTGCCCTTGACCAAACTAAAATATGGTCATTCAAGCTAAATAAACACAGAGATAGATTAGCCACAGTCTGAGGTCACAGCAGCTGAAAACTGAACTGCAGGATTGAAATGTAGTGCTACTGCGTCCTCTAGTGGTCACAGTAAATACACCAGTTTATGCAAGGCCAATACAACGCTACACTGTCATGGTTGGTTTAGAACACAGATATTAAGTTCACAATGCTGGAAAACTGCCCTTATGTTCTTTTTCCTTGTTTTACACAGAAATTGCTTTGAGGCAGGGGAGGCCCTATGATTTTGGTGGCCATAAGCAAGATTTTGTGTGTGGTCCCAAAACACTCACAAAAGAATAAATAAATAAGAAAATAAAAATATGCACACTAAATAAAAAAAAAAAACAAATGCACATGAGTTATTAACAAATATACTATTTTATTTTAAAACAATGTATCGGTATATTAAAAATATCTAAAATTGTAAGAGCCTAAAACTCTAAAAAGTATTTTAAATAACAAAAAATAGTCAATATGTTCAAACTATAAAAGCAATTAGCTTGCATGTAACAAGGCTTTTAAATAAAAACAATGACAAATGTATATCAATAAAAAAAAAAAAAATTGACTAATAGGAATGATGAATAAGAGTGCAAAAATTCATAATAATAAAGTCAACAAATGTACTTTGCATATTACAAGGTCTCTAAATTGAGGCAAGAGACAAATGAACACTGATTAAAGATAAAATATTCGGACAAATAAAATATTGAAAAAAATGTAAAAAACATTAACTGTGCAAAGTATTCAAAATAAATTTTCCCAAATAGAGAAAAACAACAGTTATAGGCTTTTATAGAAATTATAGCTATTCATACATGAAATAAAGAGAGGGTCAGAAAAGCAAATCACAGTAGTTGTGGCTCAAAACAACCTTTCTCCACTCTTTCCATCCTTTTTACATTATTATTACGTGCTACAACTTTAGATGTTTAATATGACCAAGTTCATCTCTATAATCAACACAGATTTTTTTGTGATCTAAATTTAATCAAGACAAACGGTTCTGTTCAGTGAGTCAGCGTCAGCATATACAGACTTCATTAGCTCAGCATAAAACTCACTTTATTTAATCCTGGCATATTTTCAGATTTTAGATTAAATAAACACCTCCAGTTTATTTTAATTGTATTAAGACGTGATCCATCTAATATCTGACAGTGCAGGATTAAAACTATCTAAAAACTTTCAAAATAAAAACACAAAGTAAATTACTGAATAAATTAATTCATGAATCAATAGATAAATAAGCTGTGTGCAATATATGTAATACATTAAACATATAGCTATTATATCCATTATATACAGCTCTGAAAAAAATAAGAGTTTCTCTTTATTTATAGTTAAATGTTTGAGTAAAATGAACATTGTTGTTTTATTCTATAAACTACGGACAACATTTCTCCCAAATTCCAAATAAAAATATTGAGCATTTATTTGCATGAAATGAGAAATGGCTGAAATAACAAAAAAGATGCAGAGCTTTCAGACCTTAAATAATGCAAAGAAAACAAGTTCATATTCATAAAGAGTTCAGGGATCAATATTTGGTGGAATAATCCTGTTTTTTAATCACAGTTTTCATGCATCTTGGCATGCTCTTCTCCACCAGTCTTACACACTGCTTTTAGATAACTTTATGCCTTTACTCCTGGTGCACAAATCAAGCAGTTCAGTTTGGTTTAATGGATTGTGATCATCCATTTTCCTCTTGATTATATTCCAGAGGTTTTTAATTTGGTAAAATCAAAGAAACTCATTGTTTTTAAGTGGTCTCTTATTTTTTTCTAGAACTTCAAAAGTATTAAAACAGTGATTCAGTTATTTCTGCTGTAGACTGAAAACATATGGGTTTGACATTAAAAGATGAATATGGGACAAAACATTAACATTTCAGCTTTCGAAGTATTTACATCTGGATCTGATACACAATTCAGAAGATACTCTAGCACCTTATATCTGAACCCACCTATTTTTCTAGTGAGCAAAAGTATTTGAAAAGGATAAACCTTAAGTAAATTAAAGTGAATATGACGTAATTTCTGTTGCAAATTCTTTGCTTGCAGTAACTGCATCATGTCTGTGACCCACTGACATTATTAACCTTCTGCATTCTTCCTCTGTGGTGCTTTTCCAGGCTGTAGTGGGTTTTGCATGGTTAAGGATCTCCCAATCAGTTTGATTTTGTCTTTCATTAAATTCACAGACAAAATGTTTCTGTAGACTTCTAAATTCATTAAACATAAATTAAGTTTAATTAGCTCATCCCAGAATAAGCCATGCAAGCCCAAATCATGACACTACCTCCACTGTGTTTCACAGATGAGCTGGTATGTTTGAGGTCATGAGCAGATATTTTCTTTCTCCACACTTTAGCCTTTCGAACACACTGAAAAAGGTTAGTCTTTGTTTCATCAGTTTATAATCAGTCCACAGTCTTTGTTCTGTATTTCTTGGAAAATTCCAGCCGGACCTTCCAGTAGATTGTGATACCCTCACTCCTGCCCACTCGAGGTTGTTGCTGATGTCACTAACAGTTGTTTAGGGTTTTTCTTTACAGCATTCACAATGTTTCATGTCACAATGTCATCAACTGCTGTGGTTTTCCTTAGTCTACCTGTTCATCACCTGTTATTTAGTACACCAGTGACGACATTCTTCTTCAGGACATTCCAAACGGTTGTACTGGCTATGGGCAATGTTCATTCTATGGTTCTGATTGATGTTTTATCTTTTCTCATCTACACAGTTGCTCGTTTTTTACCTATAGACTAGTCTGACTCCCTCTCACCTTCACTCCACACTTTATTTAAAGCCTTTAATTAAAACAGTGAGCAGAAGCCACACGGGTGCAGCTGTTAATTCTACTGCAGACAGAGACAAAGAGAGAGAGAGAGAGAGAGAGAGACAGACTTCTCAGTACAGGTGTTAGTGAGAATCAGATTAAAAGTTAAAGGCGTGAAGACACTTTGTATGCGTGTGTGGGTGTGAGCATGGGCTGTGTGTGGGGAGGTTATACAAAAACAACTATTCCCATAAAAAAGTTTTTCTTTTTAGTAAATCTGACTTATGATTGAGGTTATCATTATACCTAACCATCACAAAGATAGAATATATAAACTTATCAGCAGACAGGTGTGATTTTACTTCCAGTGTTATTAATATAAAGCAGATAGATAGATAGATAGATAGATAGATGAGATGAGATGAGATGAGATGAGGGGTATGTCCATGTAGTGACCAGAGTGGCCTTAGTGACAAAGTCTCACAGAGTCTTTAGTTTGCTGTGCTGAGAGGAGTTGGACAGTCTTATGGCCTGAGGGACAAAAGACTTTCGGAGTCTGTCGGTGGAGCAGGACTGGGACAGCAGTCTGCCGCTGAATGAGCTCCTCTGCCTGGTGATGGTGCTGTGCAGAGGATTGTGAACATTGTCCATGATGTTCAGCAGCTTGCTGAGGGCTCTCCTCTCTGCCAGTGGTGTTAAGGACTCCAGCTCTAATCCCAGCACAGAACCAGTTTAAATGAAAAACAAAGATAAATTTAAATAAAAATAAATTCATCCTGAACTGCACATTTTAGTGCTTGTCTTGCTCGCAACACATCTAATCCATCAAATCAGAAGATTCAGAAGATAAATAAGTCATTACAGAGTTGTAGGGGGTGTGTTTGGAGCAGGGAACCACTAAAATGTGAAAGGCAAAGTTCTCCCAGGAACAAGATTGAGTTATTTAAAAAAAAAATTAAAAGTTAGTTTGTTATTCCAGCCAATTACTAATTACTAAAAATGGTACATAGTTTTTGATTGTTTAAACAAATAAATTAAAAAAGGTGTGGCCTGCATTTGTATTCAGTCCCTGGTACTTAGAGATAACTCTAAACAAATTCCAATGCAAGTAACTGCATTCAGAAGTCCTTTAATTAGTAGATTAAAGTAGCCAACTCTGTGTGAGTTATTCTCAGTATAAATACAGTTGTTCTTTGAAGGAACACATTATACAGGTCAGGTAGTTGTAGATATGTATAAATCTATAAACATCTCATGGAGCACTTTTCAGGCCATCATTTGAAAATGCAAGGAGTGTTGCACAACAGCAAACCTTCCAAAACATGTCCATCCAGCTAAACTGACAGCCAAAATAAGGAGGGCACTAATTAGTCAAGCAGCCAAAAGGCCAATGGTGACTCTAGAGGAGCTGCAGAGATCCAGAGTGGGAGATACTTGGTTAATAAATACAAATGCACGCCACACTTTCCAGATGTTTATTTGAACAAAATAAAATGTGAAAAATATGGAACAGTTCCACATTTAAATATTTTTCCATGGCACTGTAGATGGATAGTAAGTTGGTCATTTAATTACTTTTACGTTAATCAGTTATTCATTTACTTAATTTATTCTTCCAGCACGTGTACAGTACAGAGTACAGTGTGATTATCACTGGATTTATTCTGCTGTCAGTGTGCTGAACTCTAGTCTCTCTCTTACATAAAACACTCCAATAAATAGAGCCATCTCTCTTTACCAAACAAACCTGTGTGAGTTATGCAACTGCATTTTGGTGTATACTTTGTTGTGTGTGTGTGTGTGTGTATGACCATGTGTACACCCTCTGAGTGGCATGGAAGTTGGTTTGTGGGGGTGGTAGAGATAGAGATAGAGATGAGAGAGAGAGAGAGATAGAGAGAGAAATATGACTACTGAAATAGAATCACTAAAGTCACAGTAAAAAAGTGTTTTGAGGTCAAAGTCAGCGTGCTAAAGTGTTTTTCACACTAGAGGGAAATAAAAACTGTGCTGAGAAACAGATCCTCTCACTCTTTCTCAGGTCTTGTGACTGGAAGCGTGTCGATGTGGCAATTATAAAATGCTACTTTAAAATGCTTCTTACTGGCCAGTTTATTAGAAACACTTCTTTGTTTAATCATTCATTGGCCGCTTTATTAGAAACTCCTACCTTGTGCTTTCATTCACTGGCCACACTATTAGAAACCCCTACCTTGAGCTTCCTCATACTGGCCAGTTTATTAGAAACACTTATTTGTTCTTTCTTTCACTTACAACATTATTAGAAACACCTACCTTGTGCTTTTATTCACTGGCCACGATATTAGAAACCCCCTACCTTGAGCTTCCTCATACTGGCCAGTTTATTAGAAACTCTTCTTTGTTCATTCATTCACTGGCCACTTTATGAGAAACACCCACCTTGTGCTTTCACTCACTGGCTACTTTATTAGAACCTCCCTTGTACTGGTCACTTTATTAGAAACACCCACCTTGTGCTTACATGACTGCTGCAATTTGGAGAGTGCTGTGGAGCAAAGGAGTGAAAAGTATTCACATTTACTAGGGTACTAGGGTTTAAAATACTTCTGTAGAAGTTAAAGTATCAACTTAATGTTTTTACACAAATAAAAGGGTAAAAGTGCTTATATCAAAACTGCTTAAAGTATAAAAGTAAAAGTAATGTAAGAGGAAAAAATGCCATTAAGAACAAAAGCTCCGGCCAAACCCTATAAGTCCTATAGTGCACTACCCCCCTCCAAAAACACATTTTTCCAAAAGCCATGATGACTATAATGTTATATTATTAAAATGTTAATGTTGATAAATTTGTGATGCACTAGGCTGTTCCTTGTTTCAGCTACATATATGCACACTGAAAATGAATGTATTTTAGTAGAATGTAAAAATATATTAAAGAAACTTAGTTGGACTGGAGTTTGTCTGGAGTTCTCTTGAGTCTCTGCACGGATCATCTTCATACTAGACTACATACATCTGCTATGTTCTTGCTGGAGTGCAGGTGTGATGGATCACAGTATAAACCAACAGGGCGTCAAAATGGTATATGTTTATACTTCTCTACATCCAATCACAATCAGATTCACTCTATCTGGATGGAGAGATTTAATATGTATAGGGTTTTTAACTATGAGAACTATAAGAACTGACCTTTTTCAGCAGGATAATGCTCACTCAGCAATGGTTTTCCAGAAATGTCTTTGCAAGATTGCAGCTCTTCCTTTGCTTGCCCGGTTGCCAGATTTATTGCCGACTCGACTGAGCATTTATGGGACCAGCTGGGTTGACAGCTTTAGCATTCATGAGTGTGCAGAACATACAGGCCCAGCTGTGCCACCTGCGGGCAAAAGTTCTACATGATGATATATAGAACCCATATACCTCCATGAGCAACTGTATATCAGCTTGTTTCCAGATAAAATGGTGGGCGAGCAGAGTTCGAGAACATCCTTAAAATTGTAGAGTTTTCTCAATAAACGTAAACCTTTATACTAAATACTATCATTGCTTTCAAATATGTAAAGTTTCATATCATTCCAACAGCTCCTTTTTGGTGCAATATTTTTATTGTCAATAAGTGCCAATACATTGTCAATACATCTACATGATTTCAGTATACTTACTGTTAGCTATAATTGTTTTCTCATGATTATAATGATATTAATTCTGATGTTTTATTCTTGTGAAAATAATGCATGCATCAGATTCTTATTCAGTACAGCAATGTTTTTAAATGTCACGTTGCACACGCTTTCACACAGCTCACTGCTAACTCTATAAATAGAATTCCTAGTCAGCTCCATGTTCTTCAGACTGAACTGTTGGTGTGATACTGTGTTGTCCTCCTTCTAGCGGGATTGGATGGGAGCACATGACCTACTAACCACAGTGTTGATCTGGTCACAGCAGACAGTTGGAACACTGCTATTCCTAAAGAACATAATTCACTATACACACTGACCTACTGTACATCTATACATCTATAGACAGTGCTATGCTCTTAGTCTTTTAGTTCTGGGCTGAGATAATGTCAGGATTTATAAAGTAAAGGCTCGTTCTACACACAGTAATGTAAAAAAAAAAAACATACTTAAACAAGTACCAGTCAAACACTTGAACAAAACTCTTTTTTTTATTTATTTCTACATTATACTACATTAAATACTGAAGTCATCCAAACTATGAAGGAACACATATAGTGGGAATCATGTAGTAACTTAAAAAAAACAAAATATTTCTTTGGCTTTTTTTCTGAGGTTTAACTTGCGGTTTCTGAGGCTGGGAACTCTGATGAGGTTATCCTGCGGCAGTCCTGATGAGAGCCAGTTTCATCATTACGTTTGAACGTCTTTGCGTATGCACTTGAGGATACTTTCAAAGTTCTTGAAATGTATCAGATTGACAGACCTTCGTTTCTTAAAGTATTTAATTTTTACTTAGTTGACTAGGTCTTGCCATAATATGGATTAGAACATTACTCAAATAGAGCTATTCACTGTATACCTGTAACTCTACCTCTTCACAACTTTACAACTGATGTTCTCAAACAAATTAAGAGACAAGAAATTCAAGGAATTAACTCCTTACTAGTTCAGTACGGATGATAACCGATAAAAGCCATTCCAGGTGACTCCAGCTCATGAAGTTGACTGAGAAAATCCAGCCAAGATGTACAAGATAAGCAAGAGAAGCCTACTAAATCTGAATCTGAAAAAGTTTTTCTTCTGAAGAAAAAAAAATGAATTTAAGGTTTGACCACTTTTGACTGGTACTGTGTTTAAACATATGATCATGTTGTCTTAATTTGAACAATCTTAAGAGATGGAGGTAATATAAACACATCAAATTAAAACAATGTGAGGAGGAAAGGTAACCCCAATATTTATTCAGTGCTTAAAACGAATATTAAAATAAATAAAACGAAGCCTCCAGAGCTAAGTTTGTCTTCAATGTTTGATTTTTTTTTTCAGTAGAAAACATAAAAGCACACAACTTTCACAAGTTTAGCTTGGTTATAGACCTATGGTGAAGCAGATACCTGGGGTGCTGGTGTGGCTTATATTAGCTGTTAAGCTAACATATGCTGACCTGATTCACCTGAAATCCATAATCAAGTTTACCAATCAAGGGTAAAAGTAGATGTATGGATATTTGGATAAGTGTTTTACATTTGTTGCCTGTAGAACATTAAACCAATGATGCAGCTCCTCTTCTTTAGAAGGTGGATATTACATCGTCAGGGTTAGCTATGCTCTAAATAGCATTAAATAGCCTGTAAGCTAAGGTAGTTATGCTAAAGTATATACAATAAGACCATAAAAGCCTTTTAATTTGAAATAAATATAAATTTAATTTCTGTGCAGAAGCAAAAACTCTTAAAACTGGGTGTAGTGGAATAAGGTGGATAGGGATTGTGCTGAGAGTTAACCTATGTAATTATAAAGGCTTAACACCTGAATTACTTATCTTAAAATGTTGTATGTTGAATATTGTTAGTAGTAGCTAAGATAATTTAAACTACTTTCTGAATTAAAAGTAACATGATAAAACTCTGAAAAGACTAGAGTTCAATGGGTTAAAAATAGCATAGTAAAATGTAATGTTTAATGTGGGTCTGAAAGTGGAGCTGGAGCATGTCTGAGCTCATCTAAGACAGCAAGGAGAAGATTCATTATTTATCGCTGCTGTTATGGCTGTAACTGGGATATGGCCTTGAATGCCTTGGTCTAGATTGAATTGGCTCAGAATATGAAGTGGACAATAAAACAAGGTGGAGTGTGTACATGTGTGTGTGTGTGTGTGTGTGTGTGTGTGTGTGTGTGTGTGTGTGTGTGTGTGTGTGTACGTGTACGTGTGTGTGTGTGTGTACGTGTGTGTGTGCATGTGAATCAGTGAGTGAGAGAGAAGAGAGAACACAGACCTAGTTTAAGAGCAAAACAACTCAGAGTGACAGATCTTACAGCCAATGGAAAAGGGGGTGGTGTGTAATGATGACTTAGTCAGCCAATAAAACATTTAATTTGTTGGCTATTAGGAGGCTGAGTTAAGGGCCAGTTAATGGCTGAATTAATAGCCAGAAGAGGCTTAATAGGTGGTCCATTAGGGACTTGATGGCTGGTAGGGCAGAATAGGTGTCAAGCAATGACAAGTAATAAGTACAAATACTTTGCTCCCTTATTTAAAGGTCACCTTCCGTCGTTTTTTCTTTCATTTTAAAATGTCTAGTTGTGGTCTCTAGTATGAATGAATGACATGTGAGCCGTTTTTGTAAAAAAAAAGTGCTCAGGTGTCTCTGTATAGCTCTTTTTTAATGGACTGTTTTAGGGGTGTGTCCAAAATGACCGGATTCCAGCTTTGCTCATGAATATTCATACATGCAAACAGCATGCAAATATCTCTCCTCTGATTGGCTAGGAGCACTGCGACGCCCCTCCACCGCTCACTGCCTCCCACCTCCTAACTGATGAGCGGTGATGTTGCGTCGCTTCAGCTCCGCCTCTGGGAGTTTCTCGAGCCAAGGTGGGCTGGTCTGTGAGTTTCTGCCTACGTAGGCAGAAAGATAATTCAAAATTCACCCGTTTTTCGGAGGGGGGGAGGGGGGATTTCTTTGCTTAGCTCCTGCAGACAATGGGGGCTGTAAAACAGTTTAATGTGCAGGTGTACACATTCAACTCGGAGAGACCTACTGTATTCCACAAAAAACAAGAAAAATCGGATTTTCGCGGAAGGTGAGCTTTAATGATACAATGTTGCTTATCTATACTTTACTGGAATAATTATTTGTTTCAGTGGACTTTTAACTTCTGCTCTTTACATTTTCTCATGATTATTTGAACTTTCTACACCTTACATTTTAAAAAATAGCCTAATTACTCCAATTTCATTACAGCTTGTTTTCATTCCGGTGTCTCATCATTAATAAAAAAAACAGATAAATCTTTTTATCCAGATTAAATTGTATTGTGGTTGGATAAAATGTATAAACATAAACCAACTTGAACCAAATGGTTCTTTAATATATTACCATTATACTAAAATGCATTTATTTTCCATGTGCATATATGCAGCTGAAACAGGGAGGCTAGTGCATCTCAAATTTATCAACATTAACATTTTAATATAACATTATAGTCATCATGGCTTTTAGAAAAATATGTTTTTTTGGGGGGGTGAGGTTAGTGCACTGTAGGCTCTTGTGGCGTGACCTACTCTTTTCCCCCTTACATTACTTTTACTTTTATACTTAAAAAATACTTAAGTATTTTTGAAACCAGTACTTTTACACTTTTACTTGAGTAAAAAGCTTGTGTAAATACTTCAACTTCTACAGAACTTTTTTTTAAATCCTAGTATCTATACTTCTACCTGAGCAAAGATTGTAAATATTTTTTTTTACATCTTTGTAGTTTGTAGGGCAGTGAGTTTATGGCCAACAGGTTGTAAACATTATGTTCGCTAGTGTTCAGTCAACACAGGTAGTGTTAAATCAACACCATTAGTCTTAAATCAACAGTGTTAATGTTAAGTCAATATTTCCAAGTGTCCAAGCTTATAGTGGCTCCAGTAGGCCAATAGGGAAATTCATTGACAGCCAATAGAAATAGAGTTATTAGCCAATAGGGTGTTGAGTTGATGGCAAAATAGTGTGTTGAGATGACAGCCATGCAGTTTTAAAAGGGTACTATGTTGGCTGCCAATAGGGTGCTAAAGCTAGCCAAAAGGAGGCTGAGTCGATGACCATTTGTGTGGCTGATTGACAAGTAATAGAGTGTTAAGTCGATTGTTAATAGGGTGTTTAGTTGATAGCAAGTTGAGTGTTACTGTGGCAGACAAATTGATCTTAATTGAGTTAATTAGCAAAATTATGCTGAATTGATAGCCAGTAAGGTGCTGAGTTGATGACCCTTGGGGTGTCTGATTGAGGGTGTTAATTGGTGTTAATTGTTGATGACCAATAGTGAGATGATGGCCAATAGGCTGCAGAGTTATCAGCCAACAGGATGTTAATTTAATCGGGTGTAAAGTTGGCGGACAAATGGATGCTCAGTTTGGTGATGCTCAGGTTGTTGAGTTAATGGCCAAAAAGTTTTAAGAGCCAAATGCTGCTAACCAATAGGCTGCTGGATTGAGAACCAATAAGGTGTTGAGTTGACTGTTAAAAGAGTGTTGAGTTTTAGCCAATATAAAGCCAATGATAGCCAATATTAAGCTAAGCTTATGTCTAATAGGACATTGAGTGTATGGAACTTATTGTATCCTTGTCAATTGATTAAAAAAATAAATACAATAAACAGAATGGAGTGTGATGTATTGCCATTAGATTATCTTCTTGTGTGTGCTAATAAAAGGCAATAATCATGGCCAGTACATGGCTGAGATCCTGGCCAATGGGTGGCTGAGTTTTGTTGTGAGGGTGGGCTGGGGGAGGGGCTTAAAGAGCTTAGCCCCTTGGAGCAGGAGGAGAGGAGACAAAGACTCTGCCGCCGTGGCAACAGCAGCATCAGCAGCAGCAACAGCGTATCTCTGTATCAGTTGTCTCGGATCGTAAACCTCCCGCCAGGAGAGCAGCAGCAGCTCACTGCGCCACCTTCATCACACTCTTCCTCATCCTCCTCATCCTCTGAGCACGCACACACTCTACAGCAGCCATGCCTGAGTGCTGGGACGGGGTGAGTGTCAGTGGGGCGGGATGGGGGAGGGGATAGTGGTTGTTGTGCAGGTCTGAGCAGAGGAGAGTGTTTCTGTTCTGCATAAGCATACATGTATAGCATAAATTATGAATGCTGGATTTTAATGTGGTGACATGTGCAAGTCTTGCTTGGATGTGTCTGGATATGTAGATTTAATATGCAATATTAATATTATGGTATGCATTCTGCAACAAGAAGTCAGGATTTGACCTAGTTTTAATCATTTCCTGTTTACAGTGGGATACTGTATGCACTGGATGATGGTTCTGCATTATTGAGGAGCTTTTTGATGCAAAAAAAAATCAGTAACTCTTAGTATTATGAAAATTGATTTTAAAAGTGATTTTATACAAAAATGCAGATGTGTGACGCATGTTTTTTTTTAAATAAAAAAAAATGCAGCATCACTGAATCACTGAAAGCTGTGCATGAAAATACAGCAACGTGTGCTATAGGAGTGTGTGTGCTGAAATCTGAAATCTGAAACGTGATCAAATCAAATTGCTTTGGAAAATGAAGCGTCATGTATCAGATGATGTTTGTCACGCACACACATACACATAGACACGCACATGCACATATGGAAATGATACAGTAATTGCTGATAATGAGTATGAGTAATTGGTACAGTGGAACACACACACACAGCTGACTGCAACTGAAAAAAAAAAAAAACTAAATAATGCTTCCTATGAGCACAATAAAGGAGTGGTGTTTCACCAGTTGCTGCTTTGTTCCAATCAGGGTGTGTGTGTGTGTGTGTTAGATTAGAAAATCAGAAATCTGTGCACAAGGACAGATATGACCTTGAGACACTTATTAGCTAGAGTGTGTGTGTGTGAGTGTTTGTGCTTAATTATGCATGTGTATGTGTTTTTGTGTTTTTTTATATGTGTGTTAAGGAGTGTTTACTAGTATGCGAGTGTGTGAGACTATGTGTGCACTATATGTGTGAGTGCATATGTAGGCATGTTTGCGTATGTATCTACAATTGTCTATCAACAATCATTTCTATCTGTCTGTCTGTCTGTCTGGCTCCAAACTATATATATATATATATATATATATATATATATATATATATATATATATATATATATATATATATATATATATATGTATATATGTGTTTCTATATGTGTCTAAAAATGGGTAATGAATAAATCTTATTTGTTTTTTTTAAATTGTGACTCTGGATTCATTAATGCGCATTCCAGTTTATCAGATGCCAAAAAAACATATATCAAAAAAAATACATTACAATTGTATAATATCTATCAGCATAATATGATGGCCATTTCCTCCTCGTGATATCCGGTCTGTTATCTCACTATAGGCGAGTGGATGTTTTTGTGTGTGTGTGTGTGTGTGTATGTGTGTTTGTGTGTGTGTGTGTTGTTTGTTGTTTATCTCTGTTTGACCCAGAAATAATCTCAGTGTTCACACACCCACACATGATGCACTTAAGCCCTGGTGGAGTTTTACACTGAACACAGCCCATGTGCTGCATGTGTATGTGTGTGCGTGTGTGTGTGTGTGTGTGTGTGTGTGTGTGCATGTGTGTGTGGACGTGTGTGTGTGCACGCTGGCACGCTCCCTAAAGCTCCTGTCAGGAATAATCCTGCAAGGGAGCGAAAACATTACAGGCACTGCGTGTGTGTATACGTGTGTGTGTGTCTGTGTGTACGTGTGTGCATGTGTGTGTGTGTGTGTGTGTGTGTTGTGTGTGTGTGTTTGTGATATGTAAAATGTGGGTCAGCTTGTTATGAAGTGAGGGAGCTAAACTGCACCGGTTGCTGCAGCGGCCAGAGAGACCAGCCTGCTCGTTAATGAATTAATGAATTAATTAGGGATTAATTAGTCTACTTTTGATTTTGGAGCGGACTTTTCACGGGTGGCAGATTTGATTAGTCTGTTTTAGTTTGATTTCTGTTTTATGCCCTTCAAACAATATCCTCAGAGATAGAATATTACATTTATATTTACTTATACAACCAACATGAGCAAATTTAATGTAATGTTTTATGTTTTATATTGTAAAAACATCACTGAAAAACTAACACACAGCTAATTTAATACAGTGTATGGGAGTCATAGTATTAAATTTTTAATATATGTCACACAATAACCTTTTATCTCCATGTTTGCAATTTCTTTTTGCCATTTTGTAGATAGATTGTTTAGCAGTTGAGTTCATAAGGATCTTAATTATCATTTCTGCAGAACAGTGCAGGTCATAGGTCATGATTGCTAGTCTCTGGCATTGTCTTTGTTTACAGTTTCTGGTTAATTTTAGAGGCTTTCATATAAAGCAGCAATTCTATTAATTCTCTGTTAAATCAGATTCAAATGAGTGTATATTTAGAATGACTGAAATATTTATGTGTGTGTTTGTGTGTGTATTTTTGTGTGTTCCAGGAACATGATATTGACACTCCCTATGGGATGCTGCATGTGGTGATCCGTGGAGCTCCCAAGGGCAACAAGCCTGCAATCCTAACCTACCATGATGTTGGACTTAACCGTAAGTGTGTGTCTATGTGTGTGTGTGTGTGTGTGTGTGTGTGTGTGTGTGTTTGTGTGTATGTGCCTTTGTGTGTTTGTGTGTTTCGGCATGTGTTTTCGTTTATAAGGTTAAATTTATTGAGATAGTACACATACAAAATTTGTATTATACATAAATACTTATATATAGTATAATATGCATTATATACTATACTCTCTATATATATATATACATATGGACATAAATAATGAGTGTAAGAAATGTAAAATGCAATTATATTTATATTAGTGGTGTCAATTAAAATACTGGTACAGGTAAATACTTATTTTTTTTACTTTATTTTAAAACATCTTAGCTTGGCTGTAAGAAATTCTAAATTAGAACCTAATTGGCTGGGTATAAAAGAGCGTTTTCACACCTGTAGTTGGTTTCTATGATGAGTTAATTTACTTGGAGCGTTTCTCCCTTGGTTTGGTTTGATTTCACACATTCATAGTCACAGTCAACTTAAATGCACCAAAATGCGCACCAATAAACCACGCGAGCATGTTGTCTCCTCTGATTGGCCAAAGCTGTCTGGCTTGGGAGCAAGAAAGTAAATATAGCAAGAAGATTCTGTATTCCAGATGTGAGCAGTGAACGCTGCACGTGCTGCGAGTGTAAACACCTTGGAGCAGCAGAAACAGTGTTTGTTCATAGCAGTATATTTTCTGGCTAATATATCAGATTAAACTGTGCCTTATTAGCAGTTTAGGTCAATTAAAAAGAAGTATTTTTGATAGCTGGGTCAGATCGAGACCAGATCATGTTCGCACCACAAGCGAACCGCTCCAGAAAAAAAAAAAAAAAAATCTATATTGGGCAGGCAGATTACCGGGTCTGGATTTGTGTTAAAAAATAGTAACACGTCACTAAATCCAAATTAATTGTGCATGAACGCTTTAAAGTTGGCAGCCATGATTTATTTGTAACACTGAAAACATCATGCTAAATATTGAAATACTAAATATAAGTGCACCCATGTAATTATATATATTTTACTAATAAACATGAAACATTTTCACTTTCATGGTTTGACAGTGATTCTGCAAGATGCACTGGATTATGTTGTTTTAACTTATAGATAGATAGATAGATAGATAGATAGATAGATAGATAGATAGATAGATAGATAGATAGATAGATAGATAGATAGATAGATAGATAGATAGATAGATAGAACTGTGATGTTTCATCAGCATGTTTCACACTAGATGATACTCTGTTGAGTTATTCTGTCATTTCTCTGCAAACTAAACAATTTCTATACAAATCCATGCATATTTTTTAGTAAATAGTATATAATAAAATAATATACCAGTATTTTAAATATGTTGCAAAGTCCTAGTTTGTGTATATTCTTATACAAAAAAAAACACAACAACACTTAGAAATGCACTTCTGCTATGCAGCACCATCTGTCTCCTCTAGCACCCGCATGCAGATAAGAAACTAATTGTGTGTGTGGGTGCACACACACGCACATGTTTATGTATATTTATGGAGTTCACAGTGGAGGAGGAGGAGAGGTGTGTGTGTGTGTGTGTGTGTGTGTCTGTCTGTGGTGTTTGGTGTTAATTGGATAATGGATTATATTATTAAGGAAAGCAGGGAACAGTACGGGAGTAAACACAGTAAATATTATTATGAAGGTTATATAAAACCATCAGAATCATCGGAATTCATGTTCTTGCATAAGCCAGAGTGATCCATCAACCAGAGTATTACAGTTATGAAAGGATGTTTTGGTAATCTGATTACCGGGACAGTGGGACTCACTTCAGTGTTCCAGATTGTAAAAGGAAATGATACATTTACTAAATGAATAGAACCTAAAGTAAAGAAACATAACATTTAAGTCATTTTCTGTCAATCTAGATTTTAGAGGACATAATAAGAGCCCACTTAAAAATAATGAGTTTCTTTGATTTTACCAAAAAAACCTCTGGAATATAATCAAGAGGAAGATGGATGATCACAAGCCATCAAACCAAACTGAACTGCTTGAATTTTTGCACCAGGAGTAAAGGCATAAAGTTATCCAAAAGCAGTGTGTAAGACTGGTGGAGGAGAACATGCCAAGATGCATGAAATCACTGTGAATAAAAACCAGGGTTATTTATCCAAATATTGATTTATTGAACTTTATGAATATGAACTTGTTTTCTTTGCATTATTTGAGGTCTGAAATCTCTGCATCTTTTTTGTTATTTCAGCCATTTCTCATTTTCTGCAAATAAATGCTCTAAATTTGGGAGAAATGTTGTCTGTAGTTTAGAGAATAAAACAACAATGTTCGTTTTACTCATATACCTATAAATAGCAAAACAGATTCAGATATTGAAGTAGTCTTTTCATTTTTACCAGAGATGTATATTTGTGATGTCAATCGTTAAAAAATATAATGAAATGAATCAAATGAATCAAATGATGTAATTAATCACACTTTTTCTTTCATAAAAAAGCTTGTGATAATAGGTATTTAATTCTGTATCAGTGTTAGAAACACATTTGTACTGGTTGGTGCCAATCCCTTAATATCTGTGAATAAATCATGTTCATGATAATTTTTTTTAAATGCTGGTACTGGTTCTGTATTTTTGGGAAGAGGACAGTATTATCATCAGACAAACACACAATTTTTGGTAAATCAGCCACTGATGAATGCATTTCGATTTCTGTAGCTAGGAATATAATTCTCACCTGTGTGTGTGTGTTGTGTGTTGTGTGTGTGTGTGTGTTTGTGTGTGTGTGTGTGTGTGTGTGTGTGTGTGTGTTTGTGTGTGTGCTTGCTTTTGTCTGAGCTGCTGAGTTACACCCTCAACCTTCAGGCTGCTGCATCCGTCTGTCTGACAGCATCCAATTACCTCCCTCCTTCAGCTGGAGCATCACTGTCATTAATACTGAGAAAGAGAAAAGAGAGAAAGAGAGAGAGAGACAGAGAGAGAGAGAGAGAGAGAGAGACATGACAGTGTGCCGCAGTGCTGAACCCGTCAAAACAAGTCACATGATATGGATGTTTTTCTGCCCTATATTTCTCTGTCTCGCTTTCTCTCACTCACACACCCTCCCTCCCTCTCTTCTTCCTGCTATTTCTCTTCTTCTTTTCACTCCCTGTTTCTTTCTCTCTCTTCATTCTCTCTCTCTCTCTCTCTCTCTCTCTCTCTCTCTGCATCTTTCTTTTCCTCTGTTGCAGAAGTACTATTAGTACTAGTATTATTATGCACAGCAAGCCTTTAGGTCTGACTCAGAGAGAAAGAGAGGCAAAGGATGAAGAGAAGGAAAGTGGGTAAAAATAAAGAGATTAGGGATGAGAAAAGAAAAGAGAGAGAGAGAAAGAGAGAGACAGAGAAAGAAAAGCGATGCTGTTCTATATGGATAGTGCAGAGAACGTGGTGGAGGAAGTGAGGGAGGGAGGAAGTGGGTCAGTTTGCCAGAGGGCTGCAGGGGTGGACGCAGGAATCAGTCTGTAACGTGAAGCCTTTTAGACAGATGTGTGTGTGTGTGTTTGTGTATGTGGGGTGTATGTATATGTATGTGGGGTGTTTGTATGTGTATGGTATCAGTCAAAAGTTTGAACACAGCTGAAATTCAGTGTTTTTCTTTTTTTTTTTTTTATTATAAAAACAAAATCTGCATTGTAGACTAATGCTATAAAGAAAAACATATGGAATTATTTAGAAAACAAAAAAAATATTAAATAAACTAGAATATGTTGCTTAGATGAAAGCTTTGCACATTTTGGCATTTTCTCAGTCAGCCTTATGAGGTAGTCACCATTCAGTTAACAGCTGTGTCAAGAGCTGTAAAGTTGTGAAGAAGTAGAGTTGATATATAGTAAATTATCCTATTTAAAAAATATATATAATACATGTTATGGTAAGAACTACTCAACTAAGTTAAGAAAAAAATGACTTAAAGAAATGAAGGTCAGTCAATATGAAAAAAAATATATATTTTATATATCGATGAGGGTTTTAAATTTGACAAGCAGATAAAGACGGTAGTTAAGTCCAGTTTCTACCAACTCATACAGCTATCCAAAGTTAAGCCTTTTTTATCATTCTCTAACTTTGAAATAGTCTTTTTTATTTACACAAGGCTTGGTTATTGGAACGCTCTGTACTTTGGTGCTGGTCACTCGCTGGTTGCTAAGTTACAGTTGGTGCAGAATGCTGCAGCAAGGTTTTAACACGTACTTCTCAGAAAGAACACATCACTCCGATACCAGTTATTTTTAGAATACAGTTATTAGTTTTATTAGTACTGTAGTTTAATGTGTGTATTATGTTGTGTACAATGTGCTTTATAAATAAACTGTAGATAGATAGATAGATAGATAGATAGATAGATAGATAGATAGATAGATAGATAGATAGATAGATAGATAGTGTACTTGAATGTAAGTGAGGTTGGGGAAGTGTTAGTGTAAAGAATTAAGTGGTTGAATAATATCCTTGTCGTGTGACTGGGTTAAACTCAGTCAGCAGCAGCATCCCGTCCCAGATGCAGACAAACCAGGTCTCCCTGAAGCTGCGGGAGTCTCCCGCATTTCGGTAGCGGCTCCCTGATGCCCGTGAGTCACATATAATCTCCCGGAATTCAGAACGAGTGCCCCAAATGCGCACACAGGCCACAGACTTTTTTTCTCTAATCGCGTGTGGGCAGGAGAGAGAAAACAGAGAGGGTTCTGATTGGCCTGTTCTCTGCAAAGAGTCTGTGAGACAGCCAATCAGTTTTTAGTGTGGGCGGGCAGTGTTTTTCCCCCCTCCCGGACGGGATTTGTTCAGCGAGTGAGAGAAAGCAGATCATGGCGGAGGCAATATTAATAATTGTTGGGATGTCTGCAGATGGGAGGGATATAACATAAAGACACCTGTCTTGAACTTTTTATTCAGTATTCCTGACTACAAATACACCATGAACACAAAAGGCCACTCCATCTAATATAATGTTTTCCTTGAACTTGAACAAGCAATATCATGTAAACATCATGTTAATAAGGTTTCATTGTGACAAAGGAATGGGTAATATTAAATAATAAAATATATGATCTCTTTCTCTCTTAGATAAGTTGTGCTTCAACACTCTGTTCCATAATGAAGACATGCAGGAGATCACTAAACACTTCGTAGTTTGCCATGTTGACGCACCAGGCCAGCACATTGGAGCCCCTCAGATGCCAGCAGGGTACGGGCACACACACACACACACACACTCACACCACTGATCTTATATTTTTTTGTTTTCCATTTCTTTGTACTGATTTTGATGTATCTATCTGAAGGTACCAGTACCCCACAATGGACCAGTTGGCTGGAATGCTACCCAGTGTCGTGCAGCACTTCGGGTGAGTAGGATTCTAGTATGGTTGGTTTAAAATGAGTTAGTACTGTCATACTAGGATGGTTTGTACTATAATACTAGTACAGTTTAACGTGGGTCAGTACTATTACACTTCTATGGTTTAGAGTTGGTTTAGTACAGTTTAGAGAGGGTTAGTAGTATAGCACTAGCACAGTTTGGTAAGTATGGTTATACAGTGCCCTCCATAATTATTGGCACCCCTGGTTAGGAGGTGTTCTTTGGCTTCTTTAAAAAATATACAATAGGACAACAATGCAAAAAAAAAAAAAAAAAAAAAGCAGAAATTGTTTTAAAATAAACTTTTATTTTGAAAAGCACCCCCCCCCCCCCCCCCAGGAGCGTGTTTCTAATTAAAGTTAGCTAAAGCAATTGGAGGAGAAAAAAGCCTTTGGAGGAGAAACAGGCCCACAGCATCACTGATCGACACACATCTGCTTTACTGCTTTTACTTGTCTTTCTCATGTTTAAGAGTGAGTAAGAGAAACAGGCCTCTGAGTAACCCCATATTTATACCCCAGGGAAACAGGAAGTGATGAATTACTAGTTAAAGGTTCCTAGATAGTTTGATCCACGTTATAAACTAGAGTAGAAATGACATAAAGGGTTCAAAAACATTTATTTAAAAAAAAAAATGTTAAGGGTGCCAATAATTGTGAAACAGTTAATTTTATGAAAAATAATAATTTCTAAGTCAGGATTTCTTTTTATTCACTTGAGTTGAAGGTTGATTTTTTTTTTCAGAGTGAGAATATGCTTCTGCAACAACAATTTATTTTTTTTAATAAAGGGTTTAAACACATTTTAACTAGGATGTCAATAATTATGAAGGCTGCTCTATGGTTTACATATAAGCACCTTGAGTGAGAATGTTTATAATAGTATGGTCTATAGTGGGTAGGTATGGTTGTGCTTGTGTACAGATATTAAATTCCACACTTCTCTTATGTAATGTATTTTAATTCAACTCTATCCACAGATTTAAGAGCATTGTGGGAATTGGAGTTGGAGCTGGTGCCTACATCCTGGCTAAGTTTGCCGTAAGTGTCTCAGTAATCATATGAATACATTTATTGAACAGTGTATCGCTGAAAGTGAGCAACTCTCTCTCTCTCTCTCTCTCTCTCTCTCTCTCTCTCTCTCTCTCTTTCTCTCTCTCTCTCTCTTTCTCTCTTTCTCTCTCTCTCACACACACAGTTGATCTTCCCTGACCTGGTGGAGGGTCTGGTTCTGCTCAACATTGACCCCAATGGTAAAGGCTGGATTGACTGGGCTGCCACCAAACTGTCTGGACTGACCAGTACCCTGCCAGACATAGTCCTGCCACACCTCTTTAGCCAGGTCAGCACACAAACAGCAACATCTAGAATATAGAAAATTTAATTAAGTATTTATTTATTTATTTAACTATCAAAAACTCAAATATAGTTAGTAAAAATGAGGCTTATTTTCTTATGAATGTGTTTTTTTAGTAACTACAGGGACCTCTGTCAAACTTACTAAAGTTTTTTTATCAGTTATAGAAGTGTGTAATGACACTTTGTGCCCACCTGTGGGCCGACGGCCTGTTAAAGGGGCAATTTATAATAATAATAATAATAATAATAATAATAATAATAATAATAATAATAATAATAATAATAACAATAATAATAATAATAATAACGGTTTGATATTGCTGTTTAATACTCTTAAGTATCAAGTAATGAATACCTTACTTCAGTAGAAATTCTAGTTATCTATACTGTACTAGAGTAATTATTTTTAGGACGACTTTTTACTTCTACTCGTTACATTTAAAAATCTTTCCATCTGGATAGAGTGAATTTAATGGTGTTTAATGAGAAATATAAACATATACCATTGGATATAACATGTTCCTAACATATATCTCAAATGCACACATCATGTCACACTCAAGACTCAAGAGAACTCGAGCCAAACGTTCAGCTAAGCTTCTTTAATATTTTTGTTATTGTACTGAAATATATTCATTTTTAATGGGACATGTATGTAGCTGGAACAGGTAGTCTAGTTCATCCCAAATTGATCAACATTAACATTTTAATATAACATTATATTCATTAAGGTCCTTAATGTCCCCCTTACATTACTTTTACTTTCATGCTTTAAGTAGTTTTAAAACCACTACTTTTACAATTTTGAGTAAAAAGCTTGAGTAATGAATGTGAATACTTTTCACACCTTTAGTTAAAACTACAACAATAACTATATTAATAACAAGAAGAAAAAGAAGATGATAATATAAAATTAGAAATGATATAATATTGTTTAAAGAGCACCTAGTGAGCGCTTGTAATGAAAGTACAGTATGTTACATAATGCATTTCTACTCTAGTGAGCAGTGAAGTTCACCTGGTGTAACAAGCTTACCTGTGTACTCCAGGTATCCTCAGCAGAGGTCCGGGGGATTAGTGCGCCTGATTGGACTAATGATAATTATTGGATAAACTGAACTACATGCTGAGAGAATCCTACACTGAACAGTGTGTCTGTAGGACTACGGTCTATAACACACTCTCCATTCCTCTACACTGTAACATGTCTCATATTGCTCCTTTAACTGCAGGAGGAGCTGATGAGCAACACAGAGCTGGTGCAGAGCTACCGCCAGCAGATCAACAATACCATCAACCAGTTCAACCTGCAGCTCTTCTGGAACATGTATAACAGGTAACAGATAGCCGCTGTGCATATGCATCTATGATATTATTATCATATATACATTATACTTCCAAATATATTTAAAAATGCCTATTTTAATCAATTAATTCAGCTATTTTGCACTGCAACCATTGCTGACAGATGATGAAAAATGTGCAAATTCACACACACAACTTGTTTTTTTTTGTCTGTTGAGAGTATTATCAATAAAGCAATAAAGCATTTTCTGGAGAACATGCACATGAAACCATCATTGAGTTATGGAGCAGTGGAACTGTGTTTTCTGAAAGGATGAAACACCTTTGGTGATCATCCAACATCCTTCCTTCTCTTAATGCTTCAATCCAAAAACACACAAAAGCAGGGTAGAGTCACAATGAATGAACAGGTGTCCCATTATTTTTGTCCACATATTGTAGATTTGCATGTCATCACTGTTTTCTACAGTTATTTGGCGTTTGTCACTTTTTGACATAATGTAAATTTGGCAAATGTTCTCTATATCATGTCAGAATATTCTAAATAATTGGACTAATAGGAATGCTTCACAATTACATGGATATTTTTTTCATAGAATATCAGAAGAATAAAATATCATTGAAAAGTCACTTTATTCAGTTCACAATGTGAAACTTATATTTTATATAGACGTATTACACACAGAGTGATCTATTTTAAGTGTTTATTTCTTTTATTGTTGATGGTTATGACTTACAGCCTATGAAAACCCAAAAATCAGTGTCTCAGAAAATTTCCAAATGAAATGTAAAATTTACTGATGATCAGTGATGGTTTGGAGAGTCATGTCATCTGCTGGTGTTGATCCACTGTGTTTTATTATCAAGTCCGAATTCAGTGCAGTGTTTTCCCGAAAAAAAAAAAAAAAAAAACTTTCAGCACTTCATGCTTCCCTCTGCTACTGACAACTTTTGTGGATATGCAGATTTCATTTTCCACCAGGAAATTTGGGTATTCATTGGCTGTTAGCCATAATCATCAACAATAAAATAAATAAACGCTTAAAATAGATCTCTCTGTGTGTAATACGTCTATATAATATATGATGTTTTACATTTTAAACTGAATTACTAAAATAAAGTAACTTTTCAATGATGTTATAGTTTTTTGATACACATTATATAACAGCTTTAAATTATTTTTTACTGATAACTTATAAGAGTGTGTGTGTATTTTATAGCCGTAGAGACTTGGAGATGAATCGCAGCGGGACTGTGCTCAATGCCAAGACTCTGAGGTATGTGTGTGTGTTCTGTGTAGTTAGATAAAGGTGAAGGTGTGTGTTTCTGTAGATGCTGATGCTGGTGTGTGTTGTGTCCTGCAGGTGCCCGGTGATGCTGGTGGTTGGGGATAATGCTCCGGCAGAGGAGGGCGTGGTGAGTCCTCTAACACACTGTAACCAACTTAATACTGCAGCTTCTACTCTCAAACCCATCCCTCCATCCTGTCACTCTCTTACATCCACACACAACCACTTACTGTCTTTTCAATCATTCAAAATCTATGCAGTTTTAATCACATAATATAATATCCAGAATTAATATTTGATAAGGAATATCTAGAATTGAACTCTAATATCATCAATATCCAGAATGAAGTTCTAATAATGTTATCATTCAAAGTAAAGTTATACTATAATATTATATGAGTAATACATTTCAGATACATCAGCTCACAGATGCCTTGTGCTGATCAACATCACCCTAGGAGTGATGTGTGGGGAGAGTGCCATCTACCCACTCAGAGAGAGCAACGCCAATTGTGCTCTCTCAGGACTTTGGTAGCCGATGGCAAGCTACATAAACAGGATTTGAACAGGCAATCTCATGATCATAGTGACAGCGCTTAGCCTAATTTAATTTAAACTGTTAGCATGACACTTCAGTTTTCGTAACATGCGTTCCTTACTCCTCCACCACCCTCCTGTTTTCATTCCCTCGCTCTGTTGTGTCTCTGTGGTGTGTTTGGCTCTGAGAGGGAATGTTTTGTCCTCATTCAGAAAAACAGAAACAGGTCAGTCATCTCTCTGTCTCTCTCTCTCTCTCTCTCTCTCTCTCTCTCTTCCTCTCTCTCTCTGGGGGCAGATGGCTCAGGCTGTGGGCTGGCTCTGGGTTGGGTGCGCTGTGTGTTAGTTTGTGTATGTGCCAGATCTTTTCCTGCTGTACGGGTCCCGGGTCACTGCGCCTTCACATCCCATCAAACCAACAGCGTGTGAAAGGAAAACGCAGGGAAATGAGAGAAAAATAAACTGAGAGAGAGATATGAAATGAAGGAGACGAGGGATGAAAAGTAGGGCAAAGACTAGAGGAAAATAAAGTCTGAGCTATGTAGGCATGTGATAATGAATAAATAAGATATTAATGAGAGAGAGAGGGAGAGAAAAAGAGAGGAAGAAGAAAACAGGGTAACTGAGAGGAAAGATCAGAAACCACATGAGCAAGTTTTAAGATAAAAAAGCAGGAATCTATTTGAAAGGTAAAAGAAGGAGCGGAATTGAGACAGACTGAGGAAAAAACTGATTGACGGCCTGACTATTGACTTTGTAAGTTCTTAGAAGAACATTTTGGTGTTCATCAATCTAAAACAGTGGAGGAACCCCTCCACAGTTCTCAAAAATGTTCCACAAGGAGCTAATATTGTTTAACAGTTTACATTGCCTTTAGTTATCATTTTATTATATGATTGAAAAAAACATAACCAGGATCTCAAAATCATAACTTTTTTATTGTTTAGAAACACCTACAATCTTGTGCCTCCGTTCACTGGCCACTTTATTAGAAACACCGATAAAATCTGTGCCACCACTCATTGACCACTTTGTTAGAAAGACCTAGTACCTTTTTCTCTCATTCACTTGCCACTTTATTAGAAACACCTAGTACCTTGTGCCTCCATTTACTGGCCACTTTATTAGAAACACTTTTTATCACGTGCTTCCACTCACTGGTAACTTTATTAGAAACACCTTCTACCTTGTGCCTCCATTTACTGGCCACTTTATTAGAAACACCAATAAAATCTGTGCTTCCACTCATTGACCACTTTATTAGAAACAGCTACTACCTTGTGCCTACGTTCACTGGCCACTTTATTAGAAACACCAACGACCTTGTACCTCCATTCATTGGCCACTTTATAAGAAACACCTAAAATCTTGCGCCTCTACACACTGGCCAATATAATAGATGTTCTTGATAAAAGTTGCAAATTAGATGCCAATTACTCTAGTGTGAGTTGTATGACACTTTAGTAGTGCATGAGTGTGTGTGTGTGAGTGTGTGTGTGTGTGAGAGGGGGGGGTTGGGGTGAAGCTGCAGGCGTCTGCAACTTTGCAGCCACTGCTGGAGTGACTCATCACTGCAGTACTGCAATATCTGGGTCAAAACACACACATACAGACGCACATACAGACACACACACACACATATACACATACATTCACGAAACTAGAGCACTGAAACATGAATATGCACTCTGTCACAAACATGCAAACCCCTCACTCCTTCATCCTGCCAACACCCTCCTGTCTCTCTCTCTCTCTCTCTCTCTCTCTCTCTCTCTTTCTCTCTCTCTCTCTCTCTTACACACACCTAGCGCCTCACTTCTATTTATACAGCATCACTTTCCCTGCAGTAATATAACATGTCAGCTGAGCGGAAGCAATGTGACTTTCTTTCTGGGCTAAAATTAAAAATGTGACCTAGTTGCTTCACATGATGTTTATTTTAAAGTTGTGATGTGTGTTTTTTAGGTCGAGTGCAATTCCAAGCTGGACCCCACCAACACCACTTTCCTCAAGGTGAGAAAACATCATATGAGTACAGACTAAAATAAAATTCCATTACAAAATGGATATTAATTATGTAATAATTGTTTAACTCTCCAACTATTTTATGAGTTGTTATAACACAAATAAAAAGAGCAACACTCCAGATTCAATTCTCCTGTTAAAGCTCAGATGGTTCTTATTAGATGTGATGGAACCTAACCTAGGTGTTGTTGAATGTTGAAGTGAACTCTTTGGAGGTGAAAGACAAAAGTTCTTATCTGTCGCTATTTTAAAGCCATTTGATTGGCCAGCGTGACCTTGATGTACTGAGTGTGTGTTTTGTTTCAGATGGCTGATTCCGGTGGACTGCCTCAGATCACACAGGTCAGCATCCTGCTCTCTATCGACCCGCGATCAGCTTACGCTCTGAGTCTTTTAACCTTCTCACTGTGACCATCGACCCACGACTGTCTGCCCTAGTGTGCTGTGACTCTCATGAAGGAAGATTAAAATCAGATTTTTACTAATTTCCCTAATCACTAATTTGATGTAGTCAATCTGCCAAGCTTGTTTTTTTTGTAAGCTAATGCAGCTATCAAGTAGCTAATAGAAGCATATAACAAAACATTAGCATTACTAGCATTATCATATTTTAGTTCATCTAAAGAGAGATCATTACTATTAAAATACTGTGTCTTTTTCGGTCCTTTAAATATAAACCTTTTTGAATATTGATACCAAGTTCGAATTTAAATCAGATAAATGTATTGAGTTCAGTGTGGTCACATGACTGTAAATATTTAAAGTTGTATTTTAAGGTTAAAATCCTGATGTAACACAAATGACAACAACAATTTCATAACTTGCATTGTACCATTTTGTTCTAGAAATCAATACATTACATTACATTACATTACATTTGGCAGATGCTTTTGTCCAAAGCGACTTACAATAGTCAAGTACAAAAGTAATAGAAGTTAAAGATAAAACATTTTTAGATAGGGCTTAAAGGAGGTCGAAGGGAAGTAAGGGGATAGAAAAGTGAAGGAGGGGAAGAAGGAAATAAGGTTAGAAGTAGGAATCAGGTTAAAAACTGATCTATGGAATGTAATACTCTTAGTTAAAGCATGTAAATAGTTAAAATGTTTGGAACAGACCTTTAAAAGCTCAAATAAACTTTTAAAAGGAGATTCATAGAGTTAAAATGACTGTAAGTGCTGTAAGGAACTTTACACAGCTGTTAAAGAGTATGTAACACTTAGATCCCCATGGGAAAGTAAAAAAGAATTTCTTTTTTTTTTTTAATGTTCCTTATATTCATAAGACTTAGGAACACTCAGAAATCCTATTTCCCCAGCATAATCACATTATATTTTCTTTATTATATCTTCTTATTTCCTGTTATGCATGGTGCCCCCCTTTGCTGCATTGAATGGTGGACAGTAGCAGGGTTTTAGTGAATTTTAGTGACAACTGCCATTTGATTGAACATTTTTATTAATTATTTAAATCAATTTACTGTAATATTTTTGCTTTAATATTTAACTACAACAGGGTAGACAGCTTTACACTTTACATCACCTAATTAAGGAGACAATATGAGATATATTACATTAAATAAATTTTATTAATTGTGCTGTAACTTTCTTAAAGCGGTGTTTGTCCTGAAATTATAGGGTAAACCGTGAATTATTGTACACATTTAAACAGCTTGATATTTTTAGGAAAATAGCTAAATGAATTAATTATGTGCCTAAATTATATAAAAAAAAAACAGAATTTTATTAAATGTACAGAAATATGTGAAGGTTTACATTCCTCTATGTTTGTAATAATGTGTTAATTTATAGAAATGTTTTAAAACTTATATATTATTACAAAGTGTTTGTAATTAAAAAAAAACATTTTATGTTGATATTAAACATTATATACAGCCCCAGTTTTTCTTTATAGTTTGGATGACTTTAGTATTAATTACTACAATGCAGAATATTTTAATAGTGAGTAATACAGTGTCAGAAATCACATAAACAAGTTTTTTAGAGATGAATAAACACCTTCACTTGTTAAAGCTACAATAGCCTACATAATCTACCATTACTAAATAAAGTGTTTGATTTATTTAGCAAATAAATGGCCTAAATCCATCTGCCTTTATTTCTACAGCCTGGAAAACTGACAGAGGCTTTCAAGTACTTCCTCCAGGGAATGGGCTACAGTACGTATTGCTAATTAATATTCATGCTAGTCTGTTTGTTGCACACATCATTAAATCATTAAATCAGCACTGTCAGTAGATCTGTCCTGTTTATTTACTGTGATCACTCACTGTTTACTCTACACCTTTAAGGTAATTAAGTCAATAATGAGTCTCATCTTCTTGTTGTGTGTCTAAACAAAGGCTATGAGTATCTCTGTGTGTGTAAGTGTTTGTGTGTTAGACTGGGTGAGGATGGTGGTTGAATGTTTGTACATTAAAAAAAAAAAAATGAATATGATTAAAAAGCAAGACCAGACATGAGGCTTGTCCCATCAGTGTACAGGTAAAAGAAGATTTCTAAAAAAAAAAAGAAATAAATAAAAAATAAAATAATAATAAGTGAATCATTTTCCCTTTATATTATGTAAAGAATTGAACTTTAGTGATGAAAGGGCCAATACAAATGCCTCAATTACTTAATAAATTGGATACATTTAATTATAAATAATTTAAAATCAGGTCTCTTAATGATAAGTATCACTTGATCAATCAAGCTGATGCTGACCCGAGCCAATCCGATCTCTGTGTTCATGCAAATAAATACAGCCACACTGGTAATATGATAATAGGTAATATGTGTTGCTGATTAATACTGAATTAAATTCTTGATTATTAGTAACAGTTTATATATAATAAGACATTAAAGTCTGATCCTGCTGTTAAAACAGAGTGCTCACATAAAAGTTTTATACAATCTTATATATTACAGTATGTTATGTTTTCATGTTCCCATGTTAAATAGCTCCACACTGCAGACTCTAAATAGACTATTGTATTATAATAATGCATTAATGTCTGTTAATGGTGAGTTGAGAACACCAAATTGTGGTTAAAACAAAGACTCTGAACAGGATTGGATTAATACTACATATAGGTAGATGTATATATCTACCCTATTTTAACAATATATAATCGTAAGCATCTTATGGTATTTAAACAATATGCAGACAATATGGCGTGCAAGATAACAATAAGCATTGTAACATCACGAGTGTAAAATAGTACCCTTTACCTTCATAGAAGAAAAAAAAAACATGTTTTTTAACTTTTAATGAAAATGTTGTTCTGTTGTGCATTTCTATTAGTTTATTCATCATTATTAAATAATATATATATATATATATATATATATATATATATATATATATATATATATATATATATATATATATACAAATAAAAAGTGATGACAGAAATGTACACTATATTGCCAAAAGTATTTGCTCACCTATCCAAATCATTTAATTCAGGTGTTCCAATCACTTCCATTACCACAGGTGTATAAAACCAAACATTTAGACATGTAGACTGTTCTACAAACATCAGTATGGTACCATGATAGGATGCAGCACCTGTGCAACAAGTCCAGTCCACTACTCACTACTAAATATTCCACACTGAGTCACTACATCACTACACACCTCCAAACCTCCAAACTTCATGTAGCTTTAGATTAGATCAAATACAGTAGAGTGTAGAAAGACTCATGGAATGAAGAGTTTCAATGGCTGAGCATCTCAAATCTATCCAAGCCTTATATCACCAAACGCAATGCAGGCGAGTATTTTTGGCAATATAGTTTACAGTCATATGAAAAAGTTTGGGCACCCCTATTAATCTTAATCATTTTTAAGATTTTTACAGCTTCTCCTTGTGCAAAGTGCGCTGTATTGTTGACCGATGCACAGTGACTCCATCTGCAGCAAGATGATGCTGCAGCTCTTTGGAGGTGGTCTGTGGATTGTCCTTGACTGTTCTCACCATTCTTCTTCTCTGCCTTTCTGATATTTTTCTTGGCCTGCCACTTCTGGGCTTAACAAGAACTGTCCCTGTGGTCTTCCATTTCCTTACTATGTTCCTCACAGTGGAAACTGACAGGTTAAATCTCTGAGACAACTTTTTGTATCCTTCCCCTGAACAACTATGTTGAACAATCTTTGTTTTTAGATCATTTGAGAGTTGTTTTGATGAGCCCTTAATGCCTCTCTTCAGAGGAGATTCAAATAGGAGAACAACTTGCAATTGGTCACCTTAAATACCTTTTCTCATGATTGGATACACCTGGCTATGAAGTTCAAAGCTCAATGAGGTTACCAAAACAATTTTGTGCTTCAGTAAGTCAGTAAAAAGTAGTTAGGAGTACTCAAATCAATAAAATGATAAGGGTGCCCATACTTCTGCACCGGTCAAATGTTGATTTAATGCATATTGAACATTTTCTGTTATTACAATAAACCTAATTTTAATCCTGAAATATTACTGTGTCAGTTATTAGATATATCAAACTGAAATGGCTGTTGCAAACACCCAAATATTTAGAACTAAAAATGATTAAGATTAATAGGGGTGCCCAAACTTTTTCATATGACTCTTCTGGCAGCATTGAAATACATGTATTTATATAAATATGATTCTCACTTAATATGATGTATAGGTACTTTTTAGGTGCACATGTTTGTCTTTGAAACTGTCTGTGTGGACGTCCATTTGTGTGTGTGTGTGTGTGGAGGAGTTTGTTGTAACCTTGCCCTCTGTGTTTGTGTTTGTGTGTGTGTGTGTTTTCGTCCTCTCTCAGTTGCGTATATAAAGGATCGGAGGATGAGTGGGGGGCCAGGTACTTCTTGTTCCCTGTCTGCCTCCACCCTCCTCTGCCTCATCCATCTGAAGCCAAACAAACTTTTCTCTCACTCTCTGGGGCCTTGCCCCTCTTTCTTTCTTTTCGCCCCCCTGTTTAACTGTATGGTTTCTGTTGGATCATTGTGTGTTTTTTTGGGCCGATGGTTTTTCCACTTGGGGAAAAAACATGCCGTCCTCTCCCGCACTCCAGCCATCAAAATATCCCATCATCCTCTGTGCATGGCAGGCCATGGCAGCTCTGGTCAGAGAGAGGCGCTTGTGGACTAGGCTTCATGGGCTGAACTGCACGTGTGGCGTGAAAACGGGCCATTAGGACCCATTAATTAACATGATGTTAATCTGAGTGAAAACATCATAATAATCATAATAATTACAACAACAAAAAACAAGCGTATATCACAATGCCCTGTTAAGATTGTAGCATCACCTTATTAATGTATATAATGTATATATTATATTTACTCTAATGAAAGACTGTAGCTCCGCCTCCTCAGTGTATATCATCACAATATCTACATTTATTTTTATAATTTATTAACATATATTCACCCTAATAAGAAACTGTAGTTCCACATCAGTGTATATCACAATGCCTACATTTAGACTGTAGCTTCAGCTCCTCCTTCTCAGTGTATGTTATCAAAATACCTACATTTAGAGTGTTATTAATATATATTCATTCTAATGAGAGACTGTAGCTCCACCTCCTCAGTGTATATTATCTCAATACCTACATTTAGAGTGTTATTAATATATATTCATTCTAATAAGAGACTGTTGCTCCGCCTCTTCAGTGTATATTATCACAATATCTACATTTAGTTATTATGAGTTATTAACATATATTCACCCTAATAAGAAACTGTAGTTCCACATCAGTGTATATCACAATGCCTACATTTAGAGTATAGCTTCACCTCCTCCTCCTCCTCCTCCTCCTCCTCCTCAGTGTATGTTATCAAAATCCCTACATTTAGAGTGTTATTAATTTATATTCACCCTAATGAGAGACTGTAGCTCTGCCTTCTCAGTGTATATTATCAAAATACCTACATTTAGAGTGCAGCTTTACCTCAGTGTATATTATCACAATACCTACATTTAGAGTGTTATTAATGTATATTCACCCTAATGAGAGACTGTAGCTCTGCCTCCTCAGTGTATGTTATAATATCTACATTTAAAGTATTCTCAATATATACTCACCCTAATGAGAGACTGTAGCTCCGCCTCCTCAGTGTATGTTATCACAATACCTACATTTAGAGTGTTATTAATGTATATATATTTACCCTGATGAAAGACTGTAGCTCCACCTCCTCAGTGTATATTATCACAATATCTACATTAAGTTATTATGAGTTATTAATATATATTCACCCTAATAAGAAACTGTAGTTCCACATCAGTGTATATTATCAAAATACCTACATTTAGAGTGTAGCTTCACCTCCTCCTCCTCGATGTATGTTATCAAAATACCTACATTTAGAGTGTTATTAATATATATTTACCCTAATGAGAGACTGTAGCTCTGCCTCCTCAGTGTATGTTATCACAATACCTACATTAAGAGTGTTATTAATATATTTATATTCACCCTAATAAGAAACTGTAGTTCCACATCAGTGTATATTATCAAAATACCTACATTTAGAGTGTAGCTTCACCTCCTCCTCCTCGGTGTATGTTATCACAATATCTACATTTAGAGTGTCATTAATATATATTCACCCTAATGAGAGACTGTAGCTCTGCCTCCTCAGTGTATATTATCACAATGTACCTACATTCAGAGTATTATTAGTATATATTCACCCTGCATTTAGAGTGTTATTCAATACCTGCATTTAGAGTGTTATTAATATATTTGTATTCACCCTAATGAGAGACTGTAGCTCCGCCTCCTCAGTGTATATTATCAAAATACCTACATTTAGAGTGTAGCTTTACCTCAGTGTATATTATCACAATGTACCTACATTCAGAGTATTATTAATATATATTCACCCTAATGAGAGACTGTAGCTCCGCCTCCTCAGTGTATATTATCACAATGTACCTACATTCAGAGTATTATTAATATATATTCACCCTGCATTTAGAGTGTTATTCAATACCTGCATTTAGAGTGTTATTAATATATTTGTATTCACCCTAATGAGAGACTGTAGCTCCGGCTCCTCAGTGTATATTATCAAAATACCTACATGTAGAGTGTAGCTTTACCTCAGTGTATATTATCACAATGTACCTACATTCAGAGTATTATTAGCTAGTGTTAGCTATTTACAGTGTTGTTTAAGAAGGAGCAGAGTTTGTGGAGAGTGAAACAGTAGCAAGTGCTTAGCTGCAACATCTGGATTGCGTTGGGCCTTTTGCATGACTCTGCTGCAGAAGGAGTGAGTTTGCTGAATGCTGAGAGGGATTTAAGTTCAGTCTTGCTGTGATATGAATGCATCAAAACCCCGGCCTGATTCAAACCCCTGAAACAGACTGAGATAGTAGCTGTAGCTGTGCTGCTGTCATGAAAAACTAGCATGCCATCCCAACCACCCCTCATATATCACACAGAATACAGCCTGCTACTGTTACTGATGCTTTCTCTCTTTTTTCTTTCTCTTTCTCTCAATCTCTCTCCCTCCCTCAGTGCCCTCGGCCAGCATGACTCGCCTCGCTCGCTCTCGGACGGCCTCCCTGACCAGCGGCGGTTCCCTGGACGGCTCGCGCAACCGGGCGTGCACACACTCTGACAGCAGCGAGGGGGTGGGCCAGGTCAGCCACACCATGGAGGTGTCCTGCTGAGCCCACACCACACACACACACATACACACACACACACAAACTCAGACGGGGACAGATAACATTAGCAGAGACTAAAGCTGTGTTCTATTTACAAGCATTGTTGCTCAATTCTTCATTAATAAATGTACATAAAGATCATATATGACTAAGATCTAACAGTGCACAGAAAAGTGGCTTAGATCTGTTTTGAAATGATATGAGTTCAAGTACAAAGTTGTGTTTATAGATTTGATTCACCCGGAAATGATCTGAATCAAGTAAATTTGCTTCAAAACTTGTAATGTGAACACAGCTAAAGTTGCAGGAATAAAGGAGATTTATTAATATTCCTAATTTCTGCATTTCTGAAGCCTCTCTGTTCTGTAACCTGCTCTCTCTCTCTGAGTGTGTGTGTTGGTGTTTGTCTTTCTCTATACTGTAATATTAATCACTGCTCGATTGCCCCATTTTCTTTCTCTCTCTCTCTATCTCTCTCTCTATCTCTCATCTGCATCTATGCTAGTTTCCCCGGACTTTGTTGCACATAGTTTCTTATTTTTTGCTCGGAGTGTCAGTGTCCCCCTTTCCTCTCGCCTGCTGCCTCTGACCTACAAAAATCTCCCTCCCCCAGACTACAAATCCCATCATCCCCTGCTCTCACTCAATCACCCTGTCCTATGACAGTCTCTGTGGAGTGACTAGTGGTTTATCAGGTGGCAGACAGCAGGGATTGGTTTGGAAAAGAGAAAGAGGGGAAAAGAGAGAGAGAGAAAGAGTTGTGAAAGTAGTGAAAGTAAAGTGTAGAGATAAAGAGAAGTGTAGAGATGCGAGAAGCAGTTTGTGAAATGTTGTGCGTGCAGCAGTGTACTTTTAATTAAAGGCTTTGAATAGAGGAATTGCATGACTGAAAACGATTGTATGAATGAAATGTATGAGTGAGGCTCTCTGAGCCAATCAGGTGCTACCACAACAGCTTTCAGCCAATCAGCACAGCTCTTTTGCTCTTTTTTACTTCAGTTAATTGAACGTTCTTCATTGGCAGAACAACTACTGTCCATTAACTCATACATAGTTTGCTAGATGTAGTGTGCACTACTATATCTAATGCTATTCTATGAACTACTACTGTATACCTATTCCCATTACATGAACATTCATAAATGTAGTGTGCACTACTGTACCAGTTTATGTATTACAAATGTATTGTGCACTATAGTATATTTTCCTATTCCATTGTACCTGTTCCTATTTCAAATGTAGGATCCTGCTAAATGTAGTGTGCACTACTATACCTATTCCCATTACATCAGTGTTTATAAATGTAGTGTGCACTACTTTACCAGATTCTATTCCTTTAACTCCTTTAACTTGTGCAAAGAATACAGTGTGCTTTACTGTACCTCTTCTTATTCCATGAACTCTTGTGCACTACCTGTGTGCACTATAGTAAATTTTCCTATTCCATTGTACTTCCACTGTTCCTATTTCAAATGTAGGATCCTACTAAATGTAGTATGCACTGCTATACCTATTCCCATTACATGAGCATCTTAATAAATGGAGTGTGTATTACTGTACCAGATTCTATTACATTAACTCTCGTGCGCAGAATGCAGTGTGCTCTACTGTACCTCTTCTTATTCCGTGAACTCTTGTACATTACCTGTAGTGTGCACTACTGTATAGACAACTGTTCTATTAACTCTAGTGCACCAAGATATAGTGTGCATTACCATTTTAGTGCACTAATTGTAGAGTGCACTATAGTACCTTTGCCTATTCTATTGTACCTGTTACTATTTTAAATGTAGGACCCTACTAAATGTAGTGTGCACTACTGTACCTATTCATACTTCATTAACTCAAGTATACTCACTATATTGTGCTATATGTACACTAATTATATTGTGGGTACTATTGTACCTGTACTGTATTGCATTATTTCCATTAGACTACCATGCGCATTACTGTTCCATTAACCCTTTTATGGTTAGTGCAGTGTGCAGAAGTATAACAGCTACTTTATCTTGCACTAGTGCACTAGTATACTAAAGGTAGTGTGCACTACTCTGCCTACTAGTAAATTATTATTATTATTATTATTATTATTATTATTATTATTATTATTGTTGTTATTCTTATTATTTTAAAATGTGCTGATGACTGCTCCACTACTCCATTCAAATCTAGTACGCTTAAATATATATATATATATATATATATATATATATATATATATATATATATATATATATATATATATATATATATATATATATATATATATACGTTCTTATTGTGTGCTTCTCTGCCATTGACCACTCCACTCCATTCTAGTACACTTATTGGAAAGTGTTCTATTCCAAAGTGACCATTGTAGTGTGTACTCTCCCTTCACATGGATGAGGTTGTTGCCTGGGATCGGTTCATCACGGTCTCCTTTCTCTAGACAATCACACTCTGAGCCAAACCAAACCGGAACCGCGAGCTGAGGCTGAACCTGTGTGCGGGCGGAGAGGTCATTAAACGGGATGGGATGGGGTTAAATGGGATGGTGAAACATTGGGTCTGGTTCAAGGCCGGCTCCTTGGTTTCCTTATAGAACTCAGCCCCACAGGAAGAGTATACCAAAGCTTACTAACACACACACACATACGCATACACACACATACATACACATATATACATACATACACATACATCCAAGAGGGCTGGAATCTGTAAGGAGATGGAGCTTTGGGATTCAAACATACAAACCAATGACTGATTGTAAAAAAAATGATGAATGGCAGTGAGGATTTCAGTCATAAGATACTCAACTTTAAACTAGTTGAGTAGTTTAGCGTTGGTTGTACCCAGACAGGAATTAAGGCCCAATTCCTTTTCACCCTTGAGCCCTAACCCTTATCCCTAACTCTCTGTATTGCATGCCTAGGGGTAGGGTGTCCCGATCCTTGTTAGGCTGGAGGGTTAGGGTACATGGCACTTCGAACTTCAAGTTTTTAAAGGGGCAAACTCCATAAAGAGGAAGAAGTGACCAAAGAAACCCATATATTTGAGTATATTAAAATTATGATAACCATAACAATCATAAAATAATTACTTGTACTTCGTCTCAGTAGCTAGCTAGCTGTCTTTCCCATTCCACCTTAAATAGTAAAACAGATGACGGAGGCTGCAGCATTTAAGGTGGATAAGAAAAAACAAATGATATAAAAGCTCATTTCAGCTCCCCATTACAGAGGAATTAAGGAATGGACATTAATAATGAGTTGCTGCACCCTCTGTCCCCTTTCTGAAGACATACATTGCTCTTAAGTTAACTACTTAACCAGCAGCTGCTAGGTTGCTGAACTTTAGAAATACCCTGCTATATATCTGTATTGGGTGCATGAAGGGTTGTCTCAATTCTCAATTCTCTTCCCCTGTTTTAAGGCGAAGGATAACATTTAAAAATAAGGGGTAGGGGTACAAATTGGGGCAAAGAAATGGGACTGGGCCTAAGTCTAGTCACGGACTTTTAATTGAAAATCTTCTTAATTCCTGTCTGGAAAACTCTTAATGTTGTTACACATAGGAATATTACTTTGTGCAAACATCTGCACATAACTGCTGTATTACTGCTAAACCTTGTCTGTTTTTGTATTTACAGTATTGGCACACTCATATACAATTCAGCAACATTTTTTTTAGATTTGTTTCTCAAATACACACACATGCACAGATCAAGCACACATAGACATAGTCTATCTGTCAGCTGCTTTAGTATCAGCAATTTAACCACTTTCAGCAGAATACTTTACAAAATAAAGGTGTTACTAAGAGATTTTTGAACTCTCCATTGAAGAAACATGTCTAGTTCTAATAAGAAAACATTTTTAAGTAATATGTGTGTAAAGAATCAATATACCAATATAAACGTCCTACACACTAAAAATGCTTCTTTAATGGCATCATTTAAACAACTAATTGGGCACCTTTCTTCTTCTTTTTTTAAATGCTACCTTTCTTGCGGACTCAAAATGCCAAATTTTACACACATTTTTTACACACAGATTACACTCTCCAGGCCTTACCCTTCACTATCATCTGCACAAAAAAAAAAAAACGAGCCAATGAACATAAGGCACAATAGAGCACTAACGAGCTGTGAGCTGATTGGCTAGAACTGTAGAGCTGTATTCAGATTGTATTCAGGATGTGGAAGTTGCGTTGCAGTTGTTTGAACCCCAACTGACCCCCAATCAATTAACTTTATCTGTTCTATCTCTATCTATCTGTATTTCTCCTCCATCTCGCTGAATGTCACTTCACAGGAGACGTGACCCGAACACGTACCGCAGGGGGTGTTTCCTGTGTGTGTGTCTGTAAGGGGTGGGGCTTTCTGGAGCGTTCTGCTCCAAGCTCAGAATGTAGGGCAAATCCCAAACCCCCCAAAACTCCCGTCCCATTAAACTCAAGGTGCCCCGGCCCTCACAGACGCGTGCAGTCGCCCCCAAAAAGGGCTAACTGACCCCTATCTACTTTCCCAACTATACCCCCACCCCCTCCATCCCTACCTGTGGAGGAACTGCCTCCAACCACCTCCAACCACCTGCTACTGTCTGGTGTGTGTGATGTTTAAAGGGAAGACGTATGGGGTAGATGGGCTGCACTTGCTGTAAGGAAACCAGGTATCTTAGAAGATGAGTCAATTTATGATGATTTAAATGTGACAATGAAGGATTATGTTGATGTTGATGATAAATTTGTTTGAGATACAGATAATTTTTAAATCCTTCTTCGGTTTCCTCCCACTTTGTTCTGTCTTTATGGCAAGCACTTTGTTGTTTTTAAAGGGCGCAATGAAACAATAGAAGCCATATCGCCCCCTATGCATCCTGTAGTGTACTGCAGTTTGTCAGAATGCTCTCGCCATGTGCACGTTATAGTGCTTTTAAATATTTTACAAAAACAAAACAAAGCACTTTTCCTGCTTTTCCTCATTTTCCTGCTTTTCTTCACTGACTTTTACTTTTACTTTTGCTTCGTAGACTAGTTGCAGCCCTAGAGTATCTGAAAAGATATCTGTTTTTATGGAATTTGATATGGAATAAAAAAAAACATGAGAGAATGAGTGAGCATATAGGTACCACAGAGGGTGTTCTTAAAGAGAGTCTCTGGAGAGTAACCCAGGTTGCTGCTAGATCCAGACAGGGTTCTTTTTTTTCGAAAAGACTGGTTCAGGACAATGTGTGTCTCCCCTGCATTTGTTTGCATGCACTGGGATAGGACAGAACTAGCCTGTAAATGTGTTTCCTTATTCTCCGTCTCTGTCCTGAGTGTCCCGTTGTCCTCCCATTGTGCCGAGAGGTGAAAAGCATGCCACTGACCCTCCTGTTTACCACCTCGACCCCGGGCCTGCAGGTATCAGGAGGTTGATCTGGGATTGATTTTGTTACCAGTGTTGTGGATTCTTTACACCATCTAGGGGGTTACGAGTTGGATTGAGCTTTGTGTTAGCTAGATACCATGTAGCTATGCTGTGCTACTTTGTATCATATGAAAGGTAGGTACAATGCTAGCTAGCTAAAGTACAATACATTAATTATACTGATACTATATAAGTTTACTCATACAAAGTTTTCTCATACAAAAAAAGACAGAAAAAATCAATCTATCTAAAATAGCTAGTAGTACAATGACTAATTGTTGTTCACCATTAGTATTAAAATAGTTAATAGTGTAATAGTGCAGTTAGTGGTGCAAGTCTAAATCCACATCACTCCATTAGTTTTGAATGGTGTCATTTTAAAAAATGGATAAATTTGCTGCTGGATCAACACTGAATACAGGTTCTAATCTCCACTCCTGCCTGAAGGGCCCTGAATGTATCTCGTCGTTCAGAAGTGCTGTAGAGTTTTTGTCAGTGTGGCTCCGTCCAATCACCTCGCCTCTCTCCGGGTCCAGGCCCCTCCTACCTGCCTTTCTCTTCTTTAACTCCCTCACCTCACTCCTCCTCACTCCTGCTGTAGATACTTGCTGTTTTTAGACAAAAAACAATGAATTAAAAAAAAGGTCTCTACCACTACTAGCCTTGTTGTTGTTTGTGGAAGTATACAGTATCAGTTCACACCCCCCACCCCACCGCCCTCATCCACTTCCTCTTTTTATATTCCGATAGATCTTGATTTACCACCATGGTATTCATTCCTGCCAGGATTTCATGGATATTATGATACTATTATTGTTAATATGACTATTACTACTACTACTACTATGATTAGCGATTGTTTTGTATTGAGCAATAAGTTACTATGTTTTGAGAACTTGCTAGACGTTTTGTTGGGTGGGGCTTCTGTCCAAAGGAGCTTGAACACGTTTGCAGCGATGGTGGGATCGATTCTTTCCTGCTTTGTCATGAAATACAAAAATAAAAAACAGTGTTTATGTAAAATGTAAATCTATATAGAAGCCATCACTGTCTGTGTACTGAACATGTAACTACAATAAAAAAGATGTAAAAATGAAAGATCTGACTGTCCTGCTTTTGTGTGTGTAATGGATCACTGAGCCTGTTGACCGGAATCACATACTGAACATGAACATATTCCTTTATTTGGTTGTAGATAATGAATAATTTATTCATAGTAAGCACTGTGTAATTCATAGTGGATGTTAAAATGATTCACAGTGGATGCTTAAAAGGAATATTTAACTAAAAGACTCCACTTGGGTCTTGACCTCGAAAAAAAAAATCCATCCGTTTTTTGTGAACTTGTTCTTGTTTTGCCATTTATCACAAACTAACACGTGTGGTAAAGACACAGCATATCATCGCTGTCCAATGAAAAACACTTATCTCCAAAACAGCAACTTTACAGGAGAGAGAAAAAACCTTGTAAACTTACCGTGGAAGTCAATGTAAAAATAGTTTATTTCAGGTCATTTTGAAGTGTTTCTATTGGTCCGTTCATCAAGAAATTTAGTATAATATATATAACATATATTTAATATAGTATAAGGGACAGTTTGTCTATTCAAATTATGAAGTAAACTAAAAATAGACAAAAATGGAGACTTGAAAAAGTGTTTTTCACAGGACACCGATGATATACATGATGTGGCTGGCAACAGCTTATTTGCAGAGAAGTAACTCAAACAGCTCCTAAATGGCTCATTCTGAAAGGGACTGAAACTCAAAAGGAATAGAGCTGTGAGGTCTCTTTATGTGAGAGTGATTTTGTATATAGACATAATAATAAAAACAAAATAGGTCTATATACACCCCATTTAACAATGTATAACAGTAACTACATAATTCACAGTAAATACTGAACACTACATAGTAGATGCTGAATATTTTGTAGGTGATTCTCAAAGGCGAGGTCACAAAGGACCCTAGGGTAACTTCTAAGCAACTGATGGAATAATGAATTCTAAATTATATCACAGAATGTTAAATAAAAAAATGTCCAAGACCTGAATCTGAATAGAAGGTGGGTCATGCAGCAAGACAATGACCCTAAACACCAAAGTTGTTCTACCAAAGAATGTTTCAAGAAGAATGAAATGTTTATTAAATTAAAATGTGGTGGAAGGACCTAAAGTGAGCAGTTGATGTGAGGAAACCCACCAACATTTCAGAGTTAAAGCTTTTCTGTACGAAGGAATGGGCTAAAATCAACAGTTACTGGAAACTTTTCGTTTGTTGTCACTCACAAATATGTAATATTGGATCATTTTCCTCAATAAATAAACAACCAAGTATAATATTTTTGGTTCTCTTTATCTACTTTTAGGACTTGATGATGTTTTAGATCATATTTATGCAGAAATATAGACAATTCTAAAGTGTTCACAAACTTTCAAGCACTACTGTAATTACGACTTCAGCAAAGCCCATGTAAAATGTTTATTAGCATTAGCATTCAGCGATATAGCAGTACAGTGTTTCATACACTGATGCTGTGTCCCAGAAGTAAAATCAATGAACTCATACACACACATGAAATCACTACTTAAAATATACAAAAATTCCATATTTAGCATTAGCATGTTTTATTTCAGAGATACAGTGCTGTATAGACTTTTATTCAGCATCTAACAGGTATAAAAAACAATGAGCTCATTGAAGGAAACTGTTTTAAACATATTGGCTCATATAAGTAAAAATAACAGGTCACTGAAAAACGGCTTCATATGACAGGATGTGGGCGTCGCTGTACATGTAGAGCATCCGGTCCCCTGGGTTGTAGTTCAGCGACTGGATGTTGGGCTGCATCTTCTTAATGTGGATCCTCAGCCTGTAGCTTTCTGTGCTCGTCTCCGTGTCGAATGAGTAGAAGATCTCCTCTGTCTCTTTGTTGAGGAATCGGGTGGCGTAGAGCACGCCGCAGACCATGAAGGTGTTGGTGACCGTGCGCTTGTGGAGAGACGTCCTCCAACTTCTACCCAGAACTGGAGGAGAACCAGCTAGCACCTCGCTAATAATGATGTTACCGAAGTTTTCAGGTGAAGAGTAGATGACCCAGACACCAGACTCGTCTGTGGCAAAGTCCATGTCCGTGTGGGTGTAGGTGCCATCCATGTGGCCGAATGGGAATTTGTTGCCGTACCCTGAGTTGAGGGGCAGGGCCACGTTGGTGACTGTGCGTGAGGTCATGTTGAAGCGGCAGACGGATGGTGAGTTGTAGCAGTTGTAGTACACAGCGTCTCCGTACATCACCACGTTGGGGCCCTGGATGGTGTTGGTGGTGGGGTTAGATGGTGCGATGGTTGTGTCTGTGGGCCCCACACCAACTATGATGGTGCTCAGGCTGTTGTATTCACGGATGTAGTTAGAAAATATGTTGCTGCTGGTGAGCGCAACCAGCCAGTACACTTGTTCCTTCCCCGGAGAAGGATTAGGGTCTTTCCCCCAGGCGCCAAAAGAGTAGGAGGTGCCGTACTGGGTGAGGGTGTATGTTCTAGGCCCTGAGACGTTGACCAGCTGACCTTGAGGGCAGTTTCCTACACAAACAGAGAGAAAGTGAATCATTTTACATTTATATAGCTTTTTTTCCACAGAATGTACCAAACCGTTGATTAGGCCATCTACCCATCCAGAGAGTTAATCCAATTGTGCTCTCTCATGGCTACATGAGGGCTTGCCAATGGCAAGCTACATGAACAGGATTCGAACCAGTGATCTCCTTATCATAGTGGCAGCGCTTTGACCCGAAATTGACTGGTACGCTATAAATCACTAAAATAGGACCCTATGTCTCATATTTATATTGATATCAATTTAAAATTAACATAAAATCCATAGTTTTCAAGCCCTGTTATGTAAAGATAAAAACAACTCCCCACAGATCACTGTGTAATCACTGCTAATGGTAAAAACCCTTGCAACCTCCTGGCTCATCATTCCACCTAGCAACCCTATAGCAATAACCTGGTGTGTACCTGGTGGAGGTGTTGGAGGCTCAGCAGTAGAGTGAAGCTGGTGCTGGCAGTTGTCCAGGTCTCGCCTCATTCTCTGATTCTCCTGCTGCTTTTTCACCACCTGCATGTGATCAAACTCCTCCAGCTCCTGCATCTCCTCCACCAGACTGTGCAGCTTCACCACAAACACAGAGCATGAACACAGTCACTGCAGCCACTCCTCCAACCATTTGTACTACTACTACTATTACTACTACTACTACTACTACTACTACTACTACTATTACTACTAATACTACTGTTTCTACTGCTACTACTACTATTACTACTACTACTACTACTATTACTACTACTATTACTGTTTCTACTGCTACTACTACTATTACTACTACTACTACTGTTTCTACTGCTACTACTACTATTACTACTACTACTATTACTACTACTACTACTGTTTCTACTGCTACTACTACTATTACTACTACTACTATTACTACTACTACTACTGTTTCTACTGCTACTACTACTATTACTACTACTACTATTACTACTACTACTACTGTTTCTACTATTAATACTACTACTATTACTACTATTATTACTGTTTCTACTGCTACTACTACTATTACTACTACTACTACTATTTCTACTATTACTACTACTTCTATTACTACTATTACTATTGTTGCTACTACTACTACTGTTTCTACTATTACTACTACTACTATTACTACTACTACTATTGTTTCTACTATTAATACTACTACTACTACTATTTTTACTGCTACTACTACTATTACTACTACTACTATTTCTACTATTAATACTACCACCACTACTATTTCTACTGCTACTACTATTTCTACTACTGCTGCTGCTACTGCTATTTCTACTACTACTACTACTACTATTAATACTACTAATACTATTTCTACTACTACTACTATTACTACTACTATTTCTATTTCTACTATTACTACTGCTACTACGAATACTATTTCTACTATAACTACTGCTACTACTACTTCTATTTCTACTGCTACTACTATTACTACTACTACTATTTCTACTATTAATACTACTACTACTATTACTACTACTACTACTACTATTTCTACAACTACTGCTATTACTACTACTATTTCTACTATTACTACTGCTACTACTACTATTTCTACTACTACTACTATTACTACTACTACTACTATTTCTACTATTACTACTACTACTACTATTTTTACTACTACTCCTACTATTACTACTATTTCTACTGCTATTACTATTTCTACTATTAATACTACTACTATTTCTACTGCTACTACTATTACTACTGTGTGTGTATATGTGTGTGTGTGTGTGTGTGTGTGTGTGTGTGTGTGTGTGTGTGTGTGTGTGTGTGTGTGGAGTTGCTGGTATTCACCTTCGCGGCTGTGTTGTTGCTGAGCTGCCGGTGGGAGCTGATGGTTCTGTTGAGTTTGGCCATGAGCTCCAGCACCTCAGCCAGCTCCAGTTCAATAATGCGCAGAGACACGGCTCCATACAGCTCCCCATCATCCTCCCTCTCCAGCACAGCCACGCTCTCCTCCAGCTGCTCCAGCCTGCGCTGCAGCCCCAGCTTCAGCACGTCCACCTCCAGCATCTGACCCCGCACACACACACACGCCTTTACTGCACTTTACTCTTTTTACAGCCAAAATCTCACCATTTTATTCCAGGTAAATTTACCATTTTACTCTGAGCATGTGATTAGTTTTCTAATAAACTGATATTTACCATCCAGTCCAGTGCTGCTGATTTAATCCTGCATTAGTGCATGTTAGATAAAGATTCAATTCCATCATATTAGCTTTCTTTATATGATTATTGGAGACATTATTGCTTTGTTATAAACATCACTGCAGTTTGTTATATTATATATATTATATATGTAATATTTTAATCAACCTGTAAACCCAATGTTGTTTAGAATAAATAAATAAACACCTGTTTTGAAGTGATGCTGGTGTTGCATTCGGAGGCTGCAGTGTGGATGTTGTCCAGCTGAGCCGTGGGGAACGGACGCACTGCGTTCTTCAGCTCACACACACACTGCTTCCCACTCACACACTGCACACACCAAAACCATAAAACACATATCCTATCAAAAATATTCTCATATTTCAATTTTTTATCAAAATATTTCAATATATCACATAATAAAACATTAATATATATATATATATATATATAATATATATTATATAACTTTAAATAACATTAATACTCAGAATTATGTTCTAATAACATTAATATCCAGAATGACTCTCTAATAACATTAATATTCAGAATGAAGCTCTAATAACATTAATATTCAGCATGAATCTCTAATAACATTAATATCCAGAATTAATCTCTAATAACATTAATATTCAGAATGAAGCTCTAATAACATTAATATCCAGAATTAATGTTTTTAATATTTAATAACATTAACATACACAATGATTCTTTAATAACATTACCATCCATAATTAATCTCTAATAACATTAATATCCAGAATTAATCTAATAGCATTAATACATGTCCAGTGAAGTTACAATAGCATTATTATCCACTTATGAATTTAAATAAAAAGGTTAATAAATAACAAATAAGCAGCAGTGTGAATCTCTTACCTCTGAGGAGAAGGTGAGGAGCAGGGCTGCTGCCCACATGGAGAATAATGATAACTTCATGTTTATTAGGGAAGATGAGCAGGATGGAGGACACTGAGGGCTATCAGGAGATAAAACTCCACAGTACAGAGAGATAGTGTTTTAAATCAACACCCCCACCCACCCCCTCATCTACTCCACCCCCAGAAAACAGAGGTTAGTTCAAAATCATCTCCCTTTCTGCTGACAGGCAGAGTAGAGCGAGAGAATGAGGGAAGTGAGAGAGGAGGATTGGGGAGGGGAGTTTATTTTTTGTTTTGCTGACTCTCAGGATGGACTGGTGGAGAAGGGAAGGATGTGGGGTAAACCCCAAGCCTGGACTTTCTCAAGAGTGTCAGATTCAGCATGGACTCAATATCAGAAACTCCAGCAGGTTCTCAGAGGGACCTTTCCTGTTACTCTTCCTCTTTTTGAAGGGTCTTTATCTTTATCATGTTTTGATCCAGAAACAGATTGCTTATTCAATTAAATTAAAAGTTATTTGCTTCTTTTGTTTGTTATTTTACTTGATATTTTGGTTTGTTCTTTTTTGTTTTAGATTACTTTTATTTATTTAATTTTATTTATTATATGTATGTGTATGCATGTTTATGTATGTGTATATATGTATATGTGCTATATAAATAAAGCTTACTTACTTACTTACTTAAATACTCATCATCAAAGAAATGGATGCAAAAATACAGTAGTTGCTCCCAGAGGGATGCACTGGAAAAAGTCATTCATTTTGTCACATTTACACAAAATAATTGATAAATAACTGAGAGGGTAATTTTGAATAAAATCCATGTGTTACAGAATTTTCACCAATAATTATTACTAATCATTGTGCACCTCGTGTACTAAAAATAAATGAGTAAAATACACTTTACTCACTTTATTATGGTAGAGATCACCACATATATTTAAGTAAACATCACTTACACTAAACAGCTAAAGTAAGGTTTACTTAACATTTATACTACATTACACAAAACATAATTTTTCCTATTGGTTCCTGCCATTATTTATTTGCATGATGGGTGTGTCCATGCAACCCGCACTCACCATCACTGTGAAGTCTTGTCTTATTTGTGTAGTCAGTTATATATTATATAAAGTTGACTGTAGGGCTGTGCGATACTGC